>NW_026020329.1:2965362-3565362 GCF_900185275.1 Solanum verrucosum
ATACCCCGGCATGGTATAAGACAGTTTTGACAGCGTGGGTGAGACGTTGTATCATCACGTAGCTCATAGTGATGGTTCTTGGTTAGAGAATCTCCCAAATATAGTTAAGGGGTATTTTTACTATGTCACTTCTTATGTTGAGTTTCATAAATGAGTAAGTATTTTTGTAAAGTTTAAATGATTTCATTCCTTTAATTCTTTACATTCAGTTGAGTTCATGTTATATCTATTGCAGTCCTTTCATTCAGTTATTTCTCTTTCGCTATATTGCATACTAGTACATTCAATGTACTGATGTCATTATACCTGCATCTTCTAATGATGTCGATATATGCACTTAAGATCCTTAACAAAAGTTTGTTGAGATAACTATCGTAACACCTCAAATTTAAAAAGAATGGAAAATGCAGTTTTTGGGTTGCAAGTGTGACCTATTGCTCCACCTACGATTGGTAGAAGCATTTACGAACCGTAGGTGGCATCCGTAGGTAAGAAGGGAAATGAAGTAAAAAATTTAGGACCTACGGTGGCCATCTATGGTTCGTAGGTAGACCTACGAACTGTACATGGGACCCTTCATTTGGGGGTCCAAATTTTAGCCCCTGAACTCCACCCACGGTCGACTAGACAGACTGTAGGTCTGAACCGTCTGTGAGGCTCGGCAGTTTTATTTAAGGGCTTTTGGGTATTTTCCTAATTATTTTAATCTAACACTATGTCGTTTTACCTTCTACCCTAGGCCATATATAAATGTTTTAACCCCCAAATTTACCCAATTGAACTTATTCTACTAAATTCCTAAAAGTTGACCAAGTTCTTTCTTCTGAATCCTCTCAAGTCTAAGGAAGAAGAAGAGTTAGGGTTCATTCAAGTCTCCAAATTCTCCATTGTTCTAGGGATTTGGTATTAAGGTATGTGTACATTCACCCATGAAGTCCTTTCCTCCATGGTGTTCCTAAGGATTTCAAGTCTCTCCATTTCAATTCTCCAATTTCAAATTAGGGTTTCAATTCTTGGAATGTGGGTTTCTTCCAATTATGATTTCTTATGATCAATTAAGTCTTCTAATACATTATTTGATATAAATCTATGGCATTTAGTTGAAATTGCACTTGCCATCCTTTCAATTATGTTTTTCAACCATGATGTTATGATAAACCCATGAACTATGAAATTATGGAGATATGCATGCATTTATGAAAAAGTTTTTAAATTAGATAAGGTTGCTTTGAGAGTAAAGCTATAGATGTTTTTATTGTGAAAGTTATTCTCACATTAAGGATTCATAGGGTTGAAAGGTTTTCTCAACTAAACTTTTAATCTAGATTTAGAGCTATTCTAAATGAACTCAAGCTTGGATTGATTACTTGATTGTGTCTTTCCATGGATAATAAGATGAATATGACTAATGACTATTCTATGGGATTTTATGCTTAGCACCGAGTGGACAAGTGGAGATTACAATGTCCCATAATTATGTGTCACCATAGGTTTGTCTTAGATAGACATTAGCTACTGGATCCACTTTAGCTCCAAGTTTATGGTTCTTATCTTGGAAAGTAAGAACATCTCTTTTCGGGTGGGATAGACACAAGATTCCATGTTATAGCTCACACGGTCTATGTCGGTTAATGGCAAACTTCCTACAATAATGAACTAAGGTTATGTCAACCCGAGACTCCCTTGGACGCGGACACGGAACCTAGGATCACAAGTGACCCAAGCTAACCTGCTGGCATAATCATGAGCATACTAAAGATAAACTGAATAATAAAAACTATGCGGAAGCTATAATCATAAATAAAATAAAAATATAGAGAATACCCATATACTATAACTAAGATGAATGAAAACTAATGAGTTTAATACAAGGAAAAATATTAACTCATAACCAAGTTGAATTCTACTATGTCTAAAAGTAGCCTATAAACTGACTAGAAATGTTGGGACATGCCCCAACTAAGTCTGGCAAAACTGAAACTAAAGAACTAAAAATACTGAAAAGAAACTCATGACTATTGTCCTTGGAGAATGAGGACTCACCACTTATTCTGTTGAACTGAAGATCGAGAATCGATCTAAGCGTGATCTGGATGCTGAGAACCTGAACCTACATCACGAGAAGATGTAGCGCACGTATGCGTCAGTACTTGAAAGGTACTGAGCATGCAGGATAGAGTAAAGTTGAAATAACATATAACTAAACAAAGCAATAAAGCAATGAAATAATCTGAACATGATATAGATGTTGAAATACTGAACATGACTAATTTAAATGTAATGACCAAGTTATAACATGTTGAGACTGAATACTGAAATGTGGTCAATGCAATGGAGTCTGACTGAACTGTGGCAGATACTAATAACCGATAATAAAACCACATGAGCAAAATGTGGAGTCTGATGTATACGCCCCATCGAGAGGACCCAATATACCATGCCAGAGGTATAGAGGCATGCTGGCGTGATCACTAAAATGATGCCCACGGAGGGACTTACAACCTACGTAGCTAGTAGTTCTGGACTATTTGGGTACGCTGGACCCTAGTCCAACTCGGTATTATGGTACTCCCAATGGATTAAGTAATTAACACATTATGACTGATTTTTTGTAAGTTACTGGATAGCTAAAACTGAACACGCAAATTGATCCATCAAATCTGCTATATCTTTTTCATACCATTCCACCAATAGACTTTCCTCAGATCACGGTACATCTTAGAGGCGCCTGGATGGATAGAATATCTGGAGTTATGAGCCTCTGTAACAATATGTTGTCTCAACACACCCACATCAAGAACATATAATCGACCCTGGTAGCGAAGCACACCATCTCCCTCTTGGGAGAAAACCTCAACTCTCTGTTGGTGGACTGCACCCTTGAGTTCAAGTAATATCGGATCGTTGTCTTGCTTTTCCTTAACTACCACTACCAAAGAAGATTTTTCCCCATTTTGAACCGTTACACCACCATCTGATATGCTCATAAGACGAACTCCTAGGCGAGCAAGTCTATGAACATCCTTTGCTAGCTCTATTCTTTCTTCCACAACATGTGCTACACTACCCATGGATAGTCTGCTAAGGGCATCAACTACTACATTTGCCTTACCATGATGGTAATACACACTCATGTCATAATCCTTGAGGAACTCAAACCATCTTCTCTGTCGAAGATTCAACTCTTTCTGGGTGAACACATACTGAAGGCTCTTATGGTTTGTGAACACATCTATATGAACACCATACAAGTAGTGCCTCCAAATCTTGAATGCAAACACCACCGCTGCAAGCTCGAGGTCATGAGTAGGATAATTCTTCTCATGCACCTTAAGTTGTCTAGAAGAATAAGATATAACCTTACCTCGCTGCATCAACACACAACCTAGGCCGACCCTGGATGCATCACAATAGATCATATAACCATCTGAACCCTCTGGTAGAGTCAAGACAGGAGTTGTAGTCAACCTAGTTTTCAATTCTACGAAGTTTTCTCACAATCATCTGACCATAGAAACTTGACCATCTTCTGAGTCAACCTAGTCAATGGTGAGGCTATGGATGAAAATCCTTCCACGAACCGTCTATAATAGCCCACTAGACCTAATAAACTTCTGATATCTATAGCAGAGGTAGGTCTTGGCCATTGTTTCACTTCTTTTATCTTCTGGGAATCTACTCGAATTCCTTCACTAGACACAATATGCCAAACGAAGGCAATTGATTATAACCAAAACTCACACTTGTTAAATTTTGCAAATAACTGGCGATCTTTGAGAGTTTGCAGAACAACTCTCAAATGACTCTCATGTTCTTCCTCATTCCCAGAGTAAATGAGGATATCATCAATAAAGATGATAATGAATAAGTCCAAGTACTGCTTGAATACTCTGTTCATCAAATCCATGAAAGTTGCAGGAGCATTGGTTAGTCCAAATGACATGACTACAAATTCATAATGACCAAACCAAGTTCTGAAGGCTGTCTTCGGAATGTCACTGTCTCTGACTTTAAGCTGATGATAACCCGATCTGAGGTCTATCTTTGAGAAATGACTAATACCCTGAAGTTGGCCAAACAAGTCATCAATCCTAGGGATGGGATACTTATTCTTGATGGTGACCTTGTTGAACTGTCTGTAGTCAATACACATTCTGAGTGAACCATCTTTCTTCTTCACAAACAACACTGGCGCACCCCTTGGCGAAATACTAAGTCTGATGAAGCCCTTATTTAGAAGGTCTTTCAGCTGCTCTTTCAATTCCTTAAGCTCCACTGGAGCCATTTTGTAAGGAGGAATCGAAATAGGCTAGGTATCTAGAATGAGATCAATTCCAAAGTCGATCTCCCCATCGGGAGGGACTCCCAGAAGATCTTCAGGAAACACTTCTGGAAACTCATTAACCACTGGAACTGACTCAAAAGTTGGGGTTTCGGAGCTTGAATCCTTAACCCGAACTAGATGATAGAGATAACCCTTAGAGATCATTTTTCTAGCCTTAAAGTAAGAAATAAATTGACCCATAGGCGCTAAGCCACTACCCTTCCATTCTTAGATTGGTTCATTTGGAAACTGTAAATAAACAATCATAGTTCTACAATCGGCTGAGGCATAACAGGAATGTAACCAATCCATGCCTAGAATGACATCGAAATCTACCATTTCTAACTCTACAAGGTCTGCTGAGGTGACTTTCTGAGAGACTATGACAGGGCAATTTCTGTATACCCGTTTAGCTATAACTGGATCACCAACTGGAGTGGAGACTAAGAAAGGTTCTGAGAGAGTTTCTAGACTAATACTGAATTGGACTGCTATGAAAGGAGTTACAAAAGAAAAAGTAGCCCCTGGATCTAACAAAGCATAAACATCGAGATCAAAGACTCGTAACGTACCAGTGACTACATCAGGAGAAGTTTCCTGATCTTGGCGAGCCTGAAGAGCATAAAGCCTGTTTTGGCGCTGTCCACCACCTGTACTAGAAGAGTTACCCTGCTGAGTCGGGTGACCTATTGGTGCTGCTGAAGTTGTAGACTAGGATCGATTAGCATTGCCTCCTTGACCAAGTTTAGAAGGACAATCCTTTAACCTGCGACTAGACTGACCACACCCAAAGCATCTTTTTTTTTCCTGTAAGACACTCGCCCGGATGGTTCTTACCACACTTAGGGTAAGTTGGGTAGGTTTTGGTGCCTGAAATACTACCTTGAGACTTAGAGCCTAATGCTCCACCCTTCTGATTATTCCGTAACTTGGAGGAAGTGACACTAGCTGATGAAGGTGCTGGAGTCGAAGACTTCTGTTGAAACTGCGAGCGATTTCCACCACCCAATTTCTGTTGAGAATAGTCATAGTTGCCTGTCCTAGCTTTCTTGCTCTCCATAGCCTGTTCCCTAAGCTTATCACCCTCAACCTGCTGAGCATGAGTCATGAGCCTAGAGATGTTCATGTCTCCCAACAACATAGCATTCCTTCACTCTGTCTTCACTAAGTCTGACACTTTATATAGAAATTTATTCATCTGAGCCCTGGAATCAGCAACCATGTGAGAAGCATACCTGGAGAGTTGGTTAAGCTTGAGCCCATACTCTTGGACCATCATGTTACCCTGCCTTAAGTTCATAAATTATTGGGCCCTTGCATTTTTCAACTCTATGGGGAAAAACCTGTCCAGAAAGGTTTCGTTGAAACAATCCCAAGTAAAAGGAGTTGCATCTGTACCCTGTTCTCCTTCCACTGAGTATACCAGATATGAGCTATATCTTTCAGTTGATACGATGCTAACTCAACTCAATCATTCCCAGTTACCTGCATCACTTCAAAGATTTTCTTGACCTTATCAATGAAGATTTGGGGATCTTCTCTAACTAATGATCCTAAGAACTCTGGCGGATTCATCCTAACAAAGCCTCGCACTCTAGCTGCAGCTGACCCAACATTGGCATTTGCCTGAACTGGAACCCGCTGATTGTTCTGGTTGGCCACACTATGAGCAAACATCTGAATGGCGTTCCTGAATTCTGCATTAGAAACTTCCTGATCTGGCACTAGAAGAGTTGTGTCTGCATTCCTGGCATTCGTATTCCTAGCTTTAGCTTTATGAGGAGGCATAATCACTGAAACGTAGAACGTTGAGTTGGAATAGAATTAGATCATACCTTAGGCACGATAAGAGTAACAAGAAAATAAAGTTGTCCTAAATCACTTCGTAGCATCCCTCTCATTAGGTGTGGTGAACTTCACATCCATGAAAAAGATTTTACTTAGTGCAGCATTTCATACATCCTAGGACTTCTAAACCTAGTGCTCTGATACCAAGTTTGTCACGCCCCGAGACTACCCCCTGGACGCGGAAACGGGACCTAGGATCACAAGTGACCCCAAGCTAACCCTGCTGGCATAATCATGAGCATATTAAAGATAAAGTGAATAATAAAAATTGTGTGAAAGCTATAATCATAAATAAAATGAAAATATGTGAAATACCCATACACTATAACTGAGATAAATGAAAACTAATGAGTTTAATACAAGGAAAAATATTAAATCATAACCAAGTTGAATTCTACTATGTCTGAAAATAGTCTCTAAACTGACTAGAAATGTTAGGACATGCCCCAACTAAGTCTAGCAAAACTGAAACTAACGGACTAAAAATACTAAAAAGAAACGCATGACTATTGTCCTAGTAGAATGAGAACTCACCACTGATTCTGCTGAACTGAAGATTGGGAACCGATCTAAGCGTGATCTGGATGCTGAGAACCTGAACCTACATCACGAGAAGATGTAGCGCACGTATGTGTCAGTACTTGAAAGTACTAAGCATGCTGGATAGAGTAAAGCTGAAATAACATATAGCTGAACAAAGCAATAAAGCAATGAAATAATTTGAACATGATATAGATGTTGAAATACTGAACATGACTAATCTAAATGTAATGACCAAGTTATAACGTTGAGACTGAATACTGAAACGTGGTCAATGCAATGGAGTCTGACTGAACTGTGGGAGCTACTAATAACTGATAATAAAACCACATGAGCCAAATGTGGAGTTCGATGTATACGCCCCATCGAAAGGACCCAATATACCCTACCAGAGGTATAGAGGCATGCTGGCGTGGTCACTAAAATGATGCCTACAACTGGGACTTACAACCTATGTGGCTAGTAGTTCTGGGACTATTTGGGTACGCTGAACCCTAGTCCAACTCGGTATTATGCTACTCCCAATGGATTAAGTAATTAACACATCATGACTGAATTTCTATAAGTTACTGGATAGCTCAAATGAGCATGCAAACTGAGAATCCAACCATTAAACGGATATTGATGCATTAATAGCCGAGGCATGTATAACTGAATAACTGAAATATCTAACCTAGCATGTGTAATTCAAGAACTAAAGAAATACATAGTTAGGGTTCTGGAATTCATGCAATAAACTGAATAGTAACGTACTAATCTGATTTGGATCATTCTACCAACTAAGAACCCAACAATTCTAATATTCAAGAAACCCTAGGTCTAGTCATAATACGGGAATCAAGAAAATGACTGAAAACTAGGGACCTAATGGGTGAAAGGAACCCACTAGTGAAATCTCACATACCTGGTGACGAATTTCACGGAGAAATCCTTGGGCTGGAACTAAAGAAAACTTGTTGTGTTCTTGGAGCTAGGGCTGGTCGACTTTTTCTCCTCTCTTGCTTCTAATTTTCTAGGTTTTGATTAATGATTTGACTTAGGTAAGATCTAGTTATGTTTCTAGGCATAAACTGACTAAAACCTCATAATTTAGGGTTTAAACGATGTATCTTAAGGCTTAAACGAAATAGGAAAAAACCAAAAGACCCATCACTTAACTGCTATCGGAGTGACCGACGGACGGGACCTACGGGCCGTAGGTCAAACTACGGTCCGTAGATTGGGGTCATAGGTCAAGTCTGCCCGACAAGGCTTCACTAAATCAAGCATAACATTTTACTCGAAGGTCGGATTTTAGCAAACACGGTGGTGTTGAAAAGAGGATTCAATTATCTAACATATCATAGGTCATGGGACATATAATTCCTTTTGTGCTGGGAGTGATGACCATTTGAAGTTGACCCAATCAGTAATTCCCCCTGACTGGCTGCTCGCCTTCACCAACGATCAGACCTACGGACCGTGGATCAAACGACGGTCCTTGCTGGTCGGCCATCGTTTACATCAGAGGCTGGATAAAAGGGGGCCTCGATCCATGGACACAGACCACGGACCGTGGTCTGGCCTACGGTCCGTGGGTCGAGACTTAGCCGATTTTCTGAGCTGGGTTTGGGGAGGGGTTGCAGTGGTGAACCACGAACCCACAGCACGGGTCGTGGTCTGATCCACGGTCCATGGGTGGAGATCGTAGGTTGCACCTGCAACTTCTAAAAATCTGAAATCTGGTCTGCTTTAAGATACAGGGTGTTACAGTTACTTCAAGAAGCATCGCAAATGTGTTCTAAAGATGTTTAGCTTGCATTGACCATGATTTTGACTTATGTCTTCTAACATGTTATTTTATGATTTAGCTTGGTGATTGTATGTCATGTAATATCCATTCTACCATGATTTCATAAATATTATGCATTGTTATCATACTTAGTACATTCCATGTACTAATGTAACATCTCACGATTTGAAAGAACTAGAGAGAGTTAGAATTGGAAATAGTCATTTTAGAAAAGAATGAAAAATCTAGAAAATTGGTTAAGTTATGTTAAGTTTGAGTTTGGGTCAACTTCAAACGACCATAACTCCTATCTCAAGATGAGTTAGGTGTGCTTCCAGAAACCGTAGGAAAGATCTTGAAATTATCTTTCCAACGCCATCAAGTTTTTGCGATTCTGAGTTCGTATGAGTGAGATATGGCCATTTGAAGTTGGGTTGTTCAAATCAGGAAAGTTTAATCCGGATTTTTGAAGGGTATTGTGGTCTTTTCACCACCCCATGACTTAATTTCGTTTTTTGGAGTTTAATTGGGGTCTAAACTGAACTTGGTAAGTTTATGCTTTTGAAAACTAAAGGGTTTTGAGAGAAGAGAAAAGAAGAGGAGAAGAAACAATGAATCGCCAAATCTTGAAGCTAAGGTCGTGCATTTAGTCAAGGGGTGATCCCTACGAGGTATGAGAGATCACATAGCATTGGGTTAGTTCACCCACACGCCAATCATGATTCAATTCAGCGAAGTTGTAGTATTTTGAAAGCAAATCTTTTGAGTTCTTGATGAAATTTGTTTGAATTCTTGTGGGTTCTTGTTGTTGGAGTTTTCTTGAGATTGATTCATGAGTTTAGGTGTTTTTTTTAGTAGAATCTTGTGTATTTTGAACATATAGTCGATTTCTAAGTGTTTGGGGAAAGAACCAAGTGAAATTAGAGGGTTTATAGTTGGAAAACGAAGAAGAAAAGTCAGAACCCACTGTCACGACCCGAGAGCACCCCTTAGTCGTAATCGGCGTACTCGACCTCTCGGAGGTCTAATACAAGCCTCTTAGCATTCATTCATCGCATAAAACTAAAAATCATAAGGAATTAAAAACTTTCTTTACCAAGAAAACATTTCATTAAAAAAAAAACAATAGCAAGCGGAAGACTTTCTAGACTTTATACATGATGTCTCAAAACCATCTAATACTTTAGAGTACAAAATTCGGGACCAATCCCATACACAACTTAAACAATACTAAAAAGACATAAAAGAACATATGGGGGTATTGTCCTCGAATATATGAGGACTCACCAAGTCTTCATCTTCAACACTTAGAAACCTATCAAATAGCCATGACATGTCACCATCTCCTAATCCCTACACTTTAGTCAAAAAGGGAAAGAAAGGGGTTAGCACAATTAAGTACTAAGTATGGAAGCCATGCAAAAACATGCTAAAAGGGACGTTTATTGGAGAAACATGCTTTTATGCCATTTGGTAAAACTTCATGAAAAAAAATACAAGTATAAGAGTCACAATATCCAACCATAACCAACATACAAATCATTAACCACTTTAGCACATACTCCACACATAACCCATTCCTTCACCTTAAACCATCCACCTCAAGTAACCCTTGGACAACACTTTGTGCAATGTATGGATAGCGTCCCATACCACTATCCACACTAAAGCATCATCCTAAGGCCACCAAATGTGAACTTACCACTTATCATGCTTCATATCACAAGCCATCATGCACAACTAGTACCAATGTACAACACATGAACATAATTGACAAGTAAGCCTTTTCATCATTTCTTGACCAATATCTCAAGTTACCTAAAGCCAAACTTAACTGAAAAATGAAGTGACCGCCCATACAATCTCTTCATATACACCTAAGTGTTCCTAAGGGTTACCATAGATAAGGAAATTTACCATTACAATATAACATCAATAGACCAACATTCTTTAAGAAACCATTTTTGGAGACATTCAAGCACATAAGGGGACTTTCACGTAATAGTCGTTAGACTTAGGGAACTCACTTTAGTATCTTCAAAGCCTACTCGTGCCATGTGTAGATAGCATCCCATACTACTACCTACACGTTGTAGAACCTATCCAATAACTAGAGTGTGCATCCCACATGATGGGAATAGGCATAACCGACATAGACCATACTAGCTAGGTATGGAATCCGGAGTCTATCCTACTCCGTGGAGGTTGTTCTACTTGCCAAAGGTAGAACTAGTAAGCAACCCATGTAGGCACATGGTTTAGGGGATGTCCAAAGAAGTTCATTGTGCCTAATCTCATACTCAACTAGGCCACCTTCCTAACCACATCCACTCGGTGCTAGCCTTGTTTCCCATAGAGTATTCAATCACATATGTACTTAGAGAAGGTTCATTTTCTAGTTCAACCAACTCATAGTACCTCTTCCCAAGAAAGGCCCTATTTCTTAGTCATGGCCAATCAAGGTTCATAAGGATAGCTCATTAAATCCCCCTGGAATGGTGCCTTAGGCCTACCGATTTTTCATTAAGGGTGCCTTAAGCCTGCCGGTCCAAGGTTCATCATTTCACACATGAGAAGGGCTACCACCATTAGGTCTACCGATTTCATGGTTTTACATTTACTTAGGAAAGCTAGACTTATGAAAGGGCACCATTTCTTAGTTTTGCCGATTCAAGTCTTGGCCTAGAATTCCTCTTTTAGCATTTATAGAAAGGGCACCATTTCTTAGTTCTGCCCATTTCACACATTCATGCATTCAAGACTTTAAGTAACAAGGAGGGACACTTTAGTCTACCAACCAAGTCACAACATTTCATTTAAGGATACTTCATAATCCAACATCATTTCATATATACATCATGAGAAATCATACTTTAACTCACAATGCTATCCACTTTACATAGGATCATCACAAGATCACATAAAACTCATTCACATCATACCTTCACATATAGTTTCATATAAAACTCATTCACATCATACCTTCACATATAGCTTCACATAAAACTTTACATATAGCTTCATATAGGACTTTACATATAGCCTCATTCATATATAATAATATAACAATACAATAACACTCATATAATGCCCTTCATGGCCTCAATTCACAATAATACAATATTCCAACATTATGTAACAACTTCCCCAATGCCTTCATGGCTACAATTCACAATAATACCACACAAGAACAAGATATAACACTTCCACCAAAGGTGGATTCAACCTACCAACAACAATTAATTCAATAAAGAGAGTTCAAGCTTTCTTACCATAATTCAAAGCCATAGCCAAAATCACCAAAAATCCAAGCAATCACCAATACTTCACTCATAAGGCTTACCACCCTTAATTCACCCATTATCAACAATTAATCATGAATAAACATTAAACAACACAAGAGATATCAATACAATTCACTTTACACATAATTCCATCAACTTTGAATTTATAGAAATAGACCCACTTCATAAACACATTTTGGGGTTTTGTAGAATACAAGGATTCATAGAGTTTTTCATCTTAAGACATCAAATAAACATCAATAATATCATAACTTATCATTTGAAATCATTTCATGCAAGAACCCATGAGTTTGAGTAGAAATTAGGCTTTTTCACAAACTTTTGGAAAAGTTGAAAACCATTTGAAATTGGCTCTAAGGTGATAGCTTGCCCTAGATAAAGAACTCCCATACCTTTACTAAGATTCCCCAAGAAATTTGATGAAGAAAACGTCTTGCATCCACAACCCTAGCTCCCACTTCTTCTTCTTCTTCTTCTCTTCTTTCTCTCTTCTTCTCTTCTTCACTCAAGAACCCTAACTCTTACTCTTTTAAAATGAAACAAAAATGATCCACAATCAGCCTAACACAACAAAATAACCTCAAAAGAAATGATTTGTGAAAAGACCAAAATGCCCTTAAATTTCCGGACGGACTCCCTGCCAACTGCCCAACTTTCAAAGGGCATAACTCGCTCATACAAACTCGGTGGCGTTGGAAAGATCGTTCCAAGGGCTTTCCAAACATAACTGGAACTACTCCTGGATCATCCTGAGCTAAGAGTTATGACTGCTCAAAGTTGGCCAAAAACTCACTGATTTCCACACTTGGCCGAATTTCCAGATTCTGAATTTTTTTCCAAAAATGACTACTTCCAATTTCAAGCTTCTTCATATTCATTTTAAATTGTCGGATGTTACACCCACCTGGGCAGGGGCCGCCCCAACTGGGCTCTGGGGTGCCGCGCCAGCCAGAGCGCCCCACCCCAGCTCTCTGAAGTTCAAGGTCTGGCGCCTTGCGCCTCTCAGAGCGCCAGGGACGCCAGTTCTTCCAACTGTTCCCCCTTCTTTCCGTACTAGTTACTTAGCACTGTACCTATGTTTCCTAGATTCCTATACTCTAAGGTACGTTTAAACATCATGAAATCATCTATAAACATGAGATCATGAACCTTGAATACATACTTCAATTCAAGGAAAGTTAAGAATCAAGTCAAGAAGTTAAGAACCAAGTCAAGGGAAGTTCATAAAATTTTTCAAAAGTCTTTTACAAACGTTTAACTTTGTTTTAAGACTAAGTGTTGAGTTGAATAAAGAGTAAGAGTAAAAGTTCATTTCTGCAAAGATTATACGGGGACTAAGTATTCCCAAGATTTAAAATGTTTTCACATTTGAGCAAGAAGGGAAACACTGATTTCCAAGAGAGCTTTTAAGCTAAGTTTTGAGTAATTATCTCAAACCAAAGAAAGAGTTTTGTTTTTAAAAACATATGAGCTGAGTATATTTTAGGAGTAGTATTGAGAACCGATATGGGGACACGAATTCATAATAACTCAAGTCTCCATAAACCATGTAGTCATCATGGGTAGAAAAGAATCATACTTTTTAGATGATTCCTTAGTGCTTTTTACATAGACTAGTGGATCCACTTAGTTAAGTCGTCCTATATGACGGCAAAGTATAGGACAGTTCTGGCAGTGTGGGCAAGACGTTGTATCACCACTTAGGCTCATAGTGGTGGTTGTCGGTTAGAGAAACTCCCACAGTATTATATTACTTTATATGTAATTGAGTTGTTATTGCATTTCTCTAATAAATTTGAGTTGCTATCTACTGTTTTAAATTCTTTGTATAAGCTGCACCTTTATTGTTATTTTTACTTTGCATTCATGAGTTGAGTAAAGCCAAGGTAAGTATTCTTTTCAAATTCCTTCCAAGCTTACGTCATGTTTTATTATTCCCCTCGCATACTCGTACATCCAATATACTGACGCCATTTGGCTACATCATTTTATGATGCATACACAGGTAACCAGATCAGCATCGAGCGTATCGTTGATCCAGTTGAGCTCAGAGTCAGTTGGTGAGCCTCCTTGTTTTCCGGAGGACTCCTTTTACATTACTTTCTAGTATTTAAGTTGTTAGGATAATCAGGGTCTTGTCCTGACATCCCTCTTGTTTTGGAGGCTTCATAGATGAGTAGTTATAGTTCTTTAGTCTTTTCGTTTTCAGTTGTATACGTTAATACTTGAGTTTCCATTTTGGCTAAAGTTATTATCTCTTTCAGTTATTTGCATGAGTTATATCTTGAGATTGTTTCTTATGTTTAAGTCTTTCCCTGAGTAAGTAAGCCAAGCCAAGGGTTTGCTTGGGGCCAGCAATGGTTCTCAAGTGCTAGTCCCACCCAGGGTGTAAGTTCAAGGTGTGACAACTAATGCATATTTGTGCATACATTGTTTCACTAATGTAGGGTTCAACGCTTCCATTCCGCACACTCGTGGCTAGTTGATCCTCATGTTCTAAGGACTGAGACTATTTATTTCTTATGTCTTTCTTTCCAAAACTTGTATGTGATGTATGGGTTACGTCTCAATCATTTGTACTAGATGACTTTCAGACTTATGTTAGACTTCCACTTTTTTCAAACTCTTTATGATAAAAACTGTCTTTTGAACTCTTTAAATTCTTTTATATTATATGATGTATTCTAAGTGACTTGTATAGGGTCTCTCGGTGTCCTATACGCCATGTTATGACTAGGGTGTACTTTAGGTCGTGAAAACTTCATCCGCTCATTAGCTTTTGAGTGAGGCCTCCTTGCTTTCGGAGTATTCCAATTTTAGGTATTATTAGTATTAGTTTTTGAGAATTCATCGTTCTTGTTCCAACACTCATCTTTATACAATAGAAGCTTCATAGATAGACAATTTTGGTATACTAACAATTTGGTTTGGGTTCTGTGATAGAACTAAGTATGTGCTTATGGTTTCATGAGTGAACCTGATTTATTCTTTCATGATGTAATTATTGCATGTTGGATCCCTGGGTGGTCTAGGTTACTTGAAAGGTGAGTTGATTTGAGGTATGACTTGCATGTGACCATGTAGGACATGGATCATGTTACGATAATTCAAGGCAAGGACGGAGAGTCCGGATTATGAGATACTTGTGATGGTTGTTGACAACTAAATTCTTAGAGGTTATTCTGCATAATTGTTTTGACTATTGATATGAGTTTATGGGGACTCAATTCTTTAGTTGTTTAAGTTGTGTTTATATTAGTCATGAGGGTCTTGATTTTGTAATGAGTTCTGGGTTTATTTTTTTACGGATGAGTTGGTCTAAGGTGTCAATTTCACTTACTGTTCCAAATAGGGTCAGGGAGTTGGCATGAGTACTGTAAAAGATAGTAGGGTAGTGTATAGGGCTGGTGATGACCTAGTATTCATGGATATTAATGTGGTAGAAGGGTTACGCTACGATTTTGTATTATTGTGACATCCCAGGTAGGCTTGGGAAGTCGTAAGGTGACATAATTAAGGTTTTTAAGGTAGTATAGATATATACTATTATTGGATTGGGTGTCATGTGTGCGCGCACACAAATACACTTACTATTATTGGATTAGGTGTCACGCCAACTTATATATACTATTATTGGATCGGATGCCACGCGACACATATATATATTATTATTGGATCGATTGGATACCACGCCAGGACATGTGCAGTTGTGTATGTTGATCCTTGAGTGATTGGATGGTGTATTTAAATTTTGGAGTGGTTCTTGTGTGGATCGGAATGACATGTTAAATATTGTAGGTGATGATTGGGAATTTCTAAAAGTTCGACTATTTCATAACAAAGGTGAAAGTTGTTTATATATGTTTGCTAAGTTAAGGCTACTTGATCACATGTTGTATAATGAGGGTGGCTAAGGCAAGGATTGTTAAATTTTAGCAGTTGGGTTTTTGGGGAAATATTATGTGATAAAAGGAATAAGCTATGATCTAAGGTGAGTGGAGTTGGCAACGAAAGGGATAGAGTGTATTGAGTTTCGAGGTAACAATATTATAGTGAGGGTGGTGAACAGGTGAATTGGTGTACTGACGTTATATTTAAGATGCATGCTCTTTGGTTATTTTGCATGATATTATCATATTATGTGGTGGATTCAGGTTGACTGATAATGTCTATCATTACGTGTTGTTTGTAGTGATACTAGTCTTGTTATGTCACTTGACATAGTCTTGTTGTAGGATTCAATGATGTTTCATAGCTGAAAATGATGATTATCTCCAACAATTTCTACTCCTTTTTTTTTATGGTGGAAGTTGTGTCATATTTTCTTCTATACATTATATCTTCTTAGTCGCTCTTGTACCTGTTTAGACTAGTTCCTTGAGAGGATTTTTCTATAATTATAAAAAGAGGATAATATTTTTTGGATCAAAAGTTGATAAATAAAAATATATTCTGAAATTATACATATACCAACCTGTGTTATATAGTCTTCAAAAGTGCACAACTAATTCATTTAAGGTAGTTCATCAAAATTGTTTGTAATGCATCGGGACTGATAATTGGAAAGAATCTCCAAAGGGGCGTATAAATTGGATTTTTGGCTCGCAATAAAGCTAGGTGCTCTTTTTCAAGAGAGAGGTTTAAGGCACATTAATCACGCCTGAAAAGAGTTGCTTTAGGCACGGACCACAAACCCAGGTTGTTGGCTGGGAAAGCTGGTAAAAGAATGAAACCTTCAAGAGATCGGGTTGCGACAAGGGTTCCAAATCTAGCCTGTTGATTTTTGCTGAAGAATTGCTAATGGTATCATTAAAAATGATAAGATCTTACCATGCTTCGAGATCATGCCCATCACTCTCCTACGTACTGTATGTGGACGGAGAAAACATCCATTCAATTCAATTACTAAAACACATGATACAACAACTTGAAAGCTTCCCCCTTGTCCCTGAGTTAAACTTTCACAAAGTTCATTATTTTGAATATGTTTATTCAAAACACTTGCACAAATTGGATATATGTTAAAATCAAATGTAGCTTTTTTTGGCATTACATATACCCTCACACTCATGTCACTGTGTATCTCCATTGGGATATTGCTTTGTTTAACCTTGTATTCAAATTTAAGTATCTTGACACTCATATCAACACCACATTGATTTGCAATTACATTATACAAGTTAGTATATGATGCAATTTCATTAAAGACGATCCCCTTCTTTAATGTAATAACGTAACAATTTTCATCTTATTTTCTAGAATGCATTACCAAAATAGTTTTGACAGACATTGTTGTATACAATTCAATCAGAACAATAAAAAGTATATCAACCACAATTTGTATAATTATAGTTCATACATATAAATGCTGAAATGAAATTTCAAATCACTAGATGTATCAAAAATTTCAAAATATACAAACACAAATCACACTAAAAGCAAAATTTAACCCCAAAAATAGCAAATTTGTATTTCAATTAACTGACAATTTTAAATATAAATCAATTATATATATCATTCTAACTCCATGAATACAAATATAATTCGATACAAATACAATTCAATCAGGTATTTGTGTTCTATAGAAACATAAAAATCATTCAATAAAAATACAATTCAATCAAATTAGTGTTTTGTAAAAATCCAAAAAAATATAAATAGTAAATTTTTTGGTACCAATACAATTCAATCTGATTTTCATGTAATTTTGAAATTAAAAAAATACAAACAAAAAATCAATCCATACAATTATAATTCAATCAAATTTCATAACTACAAACACAAATTGATATTTACGAGAAGAATTAACCAATGAATATGTGAAAAAAACAACTTTCATATTTCATGCTTTGAAATTAATTTTTTTTTTTTTGTTTCTGAAATTAGAAAGAATGAACTGAATCGAACTATTCATTTTAAATTAGATAATACTTGTTGTTATATTATGGATGAAGAAATCAAACAAACCTTTTCCATTTATAAAATTTAGTGAACAAAACAAAGTTCTTCGTCTTAAGGCTGAAGTTCTGAGCTTCAAAAGTCCAATTTAATAAAATATTCTAATAAAATATAATATGCCTGATTCATGAATTTTTTTTCCATTTAATAACTGAATTTGTCATGTTAATTATTAATTAAAATTAGCAGTCCTATTTATATAAAAAAATCTAAAACTCATGTTACAAACAATAACTATAATAGCCATTTAAGTTAGGGAAAATGGTCAAAAATGCCCTTAAACTATGTGAAAGGAACAAAAATGTCCTCCGTTTATGGTTTGGCTCAAAAATGTTCTTGCCGTCAATATTTTGGTTAAAAAATGTCTTTGCAGTCAATACTTTGGTCCAAAAATGCCCTTATAGTTACTAAATGGGTCAAAAATGTCATTTTTTAATACATATATTATTATTTTTCTTTTTTCAACACATCTTCTTCCTAATTAAAATATTATTAAAGAATCATGTTTTTGTTTTCTTTCTTTTAAAATCATTTTAACAAATAAAAATGTAAGAAATGGTTTTTTTTCTTCTTAATCTCATTTTATCAATTAAAATAGAATAATTTCATATACCCTTTCGACAAATAATATATGGCATATATATAAAATTATAGTAAATTCATCATTAATTTATATTTATATAACGATAACATATAATTATAATAAAAAAGAAAATTTTTTATTTTTTTTAAATTGAAGTAAGATAAAAATTTGTTAATTTTAAAAAATATTATTAAAAATTGTGTTAAAAATAAAATAAACAATATAATTATTTGAAAAATAAGTATTTTTAACTCATTAAATAACCATAATGACATTTTTGAACCAAACTACAAACGGATGCATTTTTATTCCTTTGAAATAGTTTAAGGACATTTTTTAAGGGCTTTTCTCTTTTAGGTTATAGCTATGATTTGTAATCCGTCAAACTAAGTGCCTCATTATTTATATAGTGTTAACTATTTATGAAATTTCAAGGGTAAAATATTATATGGCTCCTTCTTGTAAAAAAAAAAATATATACAACTTGAGAAATTGTTTTGAATCCCAAACCTCTTCTAAGCAAGTCAAGTCTAAATCAGATGTTGAAGATATTCACATCAAAAGGAAGCAATTCAATTCTTCTCAAAATTATTCAAAACTGTTCCATCTCCAATTTCCATACCAAAAACTCAGCAATCCAGTTCATTCTTGAAGAAGGCAAAACACTTCAATCCCAACAAACCACTAAGCAGAATGAAGAAGCTGAGTTTTCCAGAAAACCTAATTCTGGAATTCAGACTCCTCAACTTTGGCCTGAATGGGTGAACTTGATGGACAAGTTGTTAAAAATTGGATATTTTGAGGGATTTGGAAACCCTTTTGGAAATGCTCAATGGGATGCAAACCTAATTAGAACGGCTTGTTTGAATTTCGCTCGAGACCGGTTTGATCTCATAAGGTTAGAAATATATACTCTGTTTGAAATGACTATTTTAGCAAGTTTTATTTATTTTGTTGATTTGTTGGAATTAATTTCTGTATATGTTTTATTTTTCTATAATTGCTGGTTTTGTACTATAGTGATTGGGCACCTCAATTTGTCACTCCCTCAGTCCCATTTTATGTCAAATACTTTCCTTGTAGTGTGTTCTAAAATGAATGACACTTTCTCCTCTCGGAAATAATTTTTAACTTTAAACTTTCAAAAAGTGAGATGTTTTATAGCTGCAGAAAGTGTCACAGCCCAAATTTGACCCTTAATCCGCGACACGGCACTTGACGAGCAATTACCTATAAGGGGAACCCTACTAAACTAAACACATATGGGTATAAAGAATAAATGATTATCTACTAACAATCTCAATATATATAGTTATGTGTGGAAATACAATTCATAAAGTGGCTAAGCACTGGATTAGGATTTTGAAAGAAACAGTGGGGAGTTACTAATCCTCCAACCTCATAATCTCATAACCATACTTCCAAGTATTCAACTGCTTGATATTGTATGACACTAGGGTGATTAGAAAGGACATCATGACGCAACTTTAAGTAATCGAGGACATGACCTTAGAGAGGAGGGTGTGGAGGACATGTATTAGGGTAGAAGTTTGGTAGGTAGTGGACTATTGTCTTGCTTTTTTAGGGTTTGCTATGTTTTCTTCTTCTTTGCACTTGGATTTGCGGCACTTGAGCCAAGGGTCTTTCGGAACAACCTCTCTACCTCTACGAAGTAGTGGTAAGATCCGTGTTTGCTCTAGCCTCCCGGAGACCTTGTGCGATTAAAGGGCACTCTAAAGAAAGTAGTGTTGGTTTAATTATATTCTGTTTTGTCTGTAATGAGAATGTTCTTAAGCTTATTGCTGATCTAAGCAAATAGGGCCATGGTAACAGATATTTGTCCCGGCAAGATATTGGGGTGCTTGCAAGTTGTGGCTGTCCAAGCATGGATAGAAAAGTTGTCAACTCTGGAAAGCGCCTTAGAGTATTGTTCGGCATCGAGGAAGGAAATGTATGTACTTAAATGTTGTTGCTATGTTTTAACCTAGATAAGACATCTCCATCAGTGTTAGTAATATAAAGAGTAGTAAAACACCTGTCTGCATTTCTAACAAGATGCATTTAGTAGGTCTGCAGCTTCTGCATATTGAGGGGAAGTTGTGAGAGGGCTTATGTCGTGCCACGTGAAGATCAAGGTGGTCGAACTGTTGATGTTATGCGTCTATTATTGACTTACGGACTTAATCCTATTACTGGTGCTGTGGAGAATAAACCATCCTTGAACAAAAGAGTTGAGGAATCAGCAAGAAAGCTGTTGAAAGAAATTGTGAAGTTCAGTTCTGAGGAACTCTTCTGTGAAACAAAGAAATCCACAAACCCTGGGAATCCATCTGTACAAGGTGATCACCAAGAAGAAGGTCAGATCAATGCTCTGAGGAAACATGGTGATTGGGTTTGTCCCAAGTAAGTCTGATACTTGAATGCATTTTAGACATAATACTCTTACCAGTCCTAATTTTCTGATATCATTTTGGTTTTGTTCCTAGATGCAACTTCTTAAATTTTTCTAGAAATGCTAAGTGCTTACGGTGCAATGGCTTAAATCACGAAAGACTTAACAAGTTAAGACAGGAGCAGGATCATCTTCCATTAAAGAAAGGCGACTGGATTTGCTACAAGTAGGAATGCTGTTGGTTACTTTGCATGTAGATAAGTTTATGTCCTAGTTTTGGTGTCATTTGACTTCCAATCTCTTGCAGATGCCATTTTATGAACTTTGCAAAGAATACAAGGTGTTTGCAGTGTACAGAAATGCCACCTAAACGGCAGCTTAATCCTGGAGAGTGGGAGTGTGAATCGTAAGCACATATACATTTATTTATTTTTCTTAAAATAAGCCGTAGGCACTCTTACTTATGTATGATCAATGGTAAATATAAGTTGAATGTGTTTTTGTATCGTCCTCTTTTTTAGCTTAACTCTCTGTCCATTGCCTTTTGCATCTTCTCCCCTTGGCTAGGTGCAACTACATCAATTTCAAAAGAAACACGGTGTGCTTGAAATGTGATCACAGACGACCAAAAGCATCTAGCTGTGCAGGTTCTTCCTGTGGATCTACAAAACAAAATAGAACCATTAGTCGAACACGGCCTTATTTTGGTGAACTGAATGAAGAAACAGATGAGGAATGGCAACTAGTTGAGAGTGAGTGTGAAGATCGTTTGAGCTCAATGCCAGAGAATCAGGTTGTTGATTTTCCTGTTTTAGGGGGGAATAGTGAATTGTCTCGAGATGCAAAGAAGCAAGAAAGGTGGAAGACTGGAAATGAAAGAGAAAATGGTGATGAATTGAATAACAAGTATTTTCAAAATAGTGGCAATGAGGAAATGGATGAGTGGTTTGGGCATAAAAATGCGCGAATCAGTCAGAAACTTTGAAGAAGCTAGGTGAAGGGATTCACCCTATCTTCCTGTTTTCGAAGCTGTTCTGGATTTTGCACTACAAGCATTGCAATACAAAAGGAGAACTGTGATCCCGGACGCCTCAACTTACTTTTTGTACTCCTCTCTCCCCCACTCCTCCTTTCTATGTAATGATCTTTAGGATCCAAATGGACTTATGGTCCTCTATCCCTGTACTAATGTTTGATCAATAGAATTCATCTTTTTTGACCCCAACAAAAAAAAAATCTGAAGAAGATATTATGAAAGTTTTGTGTTGTGGCAAGATATTTCATCTTCTAACAGCAGGCAACGTATGCCACTACAAAAAAAAGCGTTATATTGAGGAGGTTTAATTGTGGAAGTTAACATAACCCCCTAAATTGCATCAAATTGCAGAGGCTTAAACAACCCCTCCAATTTCTGTGCAATTTGTGGAGATCATCAACCACCATAACACTCAAAATAAAAATTATGAAATATCAACGCGGGTATCTTTTCTCTTCCAAATTGGTCGCTTCATTTCTCTAAACCCTTATTCAAAACTTACACAAATTCTCAACTTTAAACTCAAGCTCGAAACCAACTTTCAAAACTCAATCATAAAAGACTCGGGGTCGATATCGGGAGGGGCCAAAACGGTAATTTCATGAAACTTTCCAAAAAATGACCGATCGGGTCATTGCATTATCTACCACTAAAAACATGTTCGTCCTTGAACATAAACCAAAAGAAAGTACCTGAAGCCTCGAAAAGCTCAGGATATCTGTGTCACGACCCAAGCCTAGGGCCTAGACGTGACCGGCGAATGGGGAACCCGAAGGAACCCCAAACAAGCCTCATAGCGTATCATTACACATCCTTGGTCGCGGAAGCAATTAAAATGACCATAAGCGATAAGCATAATCAAGGGGGAAATCGGGACTAAGGGAGCAAGAAAAAGAAGAAGAAATGATACATAAATACCATAGATGAGTCAAGTTCAAGCATAATACACAACTTGTCCAACACCACCTCTAAACATGAGTACTTAGCAGGGGCCAAGACAAACTACCGGGCTCACCCTCATAGTCAATACATAACAAAAAAAAAAGAAAAGTCTTATACATAGCAAAAGATCATAAGCAACGTCCCCGGAATGGAGGACTCACCAATAACCTCGATAGAAAATCGTATTAGCCATGCGGAGGAGGATGGTCAAGCGGTGCTCCGGTCCCTACATGGTGACATCATGTAGGCATAGAGTATGCATTAGTACGTTTGAATGTACTAAGTATATGGGATGCAATGCAATGCTACAATAGATGGACATCATAGGAAAAATGCATAATCATACCCGATAGATAGCACATTAATGAAATGATATATATAATGACGCTTACATAAAAAATCATATTTAGTGGGACGTAGTACATGTGTGGCGAGTGACCATCAATATAGTATTTCCAAGGCCTACCACCCCCTTGGAGAGGCGAAAGAGGTACAAACCCCTCAATGTGGTTACCCGGGCCTACCACCCCCCGAGCTAGGGACCAAGGTACAAACCCCTCGATATGGTTATACGGGCCTACTACCCCCCGTACTAGGCAACCAAGGTACCAACCCCTCGATACGGTTATACGGGCCTACTACCCCCCGTACTAGGCTTGGTCGACTCACAACACTATATAGAGTAATCATATACATGTATCCCTTTCATCATCATTTCAATAATTATATAATCATCCGACTCCTAGGATGTACATTGGACCTTCCATTTCCTAAGAATTCTATAAATGGCATTTTATCAAACACATGGTGGGCTATTGTTCATGTAGATAGAATTATGTCTTTCAAGAGTACTAAGTCCAACCAATTTCGAAATACATATAAATCAGCCCACCAACAACATACATATATATATCAACCTTCATAATTTGATCATGGAAGCATGAAAACCATAAACATCACATAATAATTCCATTTCATGATAATATGCAAAAATAGACCATAATAGAATGTGTAGTAGTAATTCCATAATTCAAGAGTTCATAAATGATCATAAGGACCCATAAACTTGAAGTAAAATAGAGGATAAATGGTTGGACTTGTGGAAAGGAAGGTTTCCACAATCAACCCACATACCTCAACTTTGGAGAATCCTTGATGAAGATTGGAATGGAGAATTGAAACTTGAGATTGAGTCTTGAATCCGGAATTAGAGCTTGAGATCTTTGAATTTGGTTGAAGATCTTGGTGGAATTTTGGAGAGGGCTTAGAGAGTGTTTTTGAGTGTTTTGGAGCTAGAAAATTTTATAACTAAGTATGGGACATATCCTCTTTTTATAAAAGAAAAACGTCTCCAGCCGCTACAGTAACTTTGCTCACTGGAATTTGCAATTCTGCCGAGACAGGTTTTACGAAAATGGTCATAACTCCCTCATCCTAACTCGGAATGAGGTGAAACTAGGTGCGTTGGAAATCTAACTCAAAGGGCTTTAATTTAATAGGTGGTGGCCCTTCCAGTTCCTTGTGTGCTAAGAGATATGCCCCTTTAAAGTTGACCCTGAAAATTGCATTTTTTGCGATTTTCGAATTTTGATACGATTGTTCTAAAATTCGGGTTAGACCCATTTCCTACTCAATTTGACCCCCTGAATAAGAATATGAAGTCAAATTTCCGAAATCATGCACGGATTTTGAGATATATGGAAATTACAATTATAGGTGTTTCCGAAGCACATTTTCGGGCATTTTGGGGTCGTTTCAATCTGGCACGCATATCTGACTCCATCTCCCAAGTCGCCTCACCAACTGAACGGTGCTTCCACTGCACCTTCACTGAAGCAATCTCCTTGGTCCTAAGCTTTCGGAACTGCCTATCCAAAATAGCTATAGGCTCCTCCTCAAAAGACAAGTCTGGACTCAACTCAACTTAATCAAAAAGGAAGTACATGGGACTCATCTGGCACGTACTTCCGAAGCATGGAGACATGAAATACAGGATGCACAGCTGACATACTAGGTGGCAAGGCCGACTTATATGCCACTTCTCCCACTCAACTCAAGATCTCAAAAGGTTCAATGAATCTAGGGCTAAGTGTACCCTTCTTTCCGAACCTCATCACACCTTTCATGGGTGACACTCGGAGCCAAACATGATCACCCTCCATGAACACTAGAGCTCGAACTCACCGATATGCATAACTCTTCTGTCAACTCTGAGTTGTCAGTAGTCTACACTGGATCATATGAACCTGCTTTATAGTACATTTAAGCAAGTTTGTGTCTAATGAGTTCATCTCGGCTGAATGAAACCATCTGATCGGAAACCTACACCATCTGTCAAACAACACCTCAAATGGGGCCATCTGAATGATGGAATGGTAACTTTTGTTGTAGGCAAACTCTGCTAGGAGAAATGTCAATCCTGTCTAGTACCAAAATCGATCACACAAGCTCGAAGTATGTCCTTCAACACCTAAATCGTCCGCTCGGACTGACCATCTGTTTGAGGATGAAAGGTTGTACTCATATCTTACCGAGTACCCAAACCATGTTGCAAAGCCTTTGAGAATTGAGAAGTGAACAAAGAATCTCGATCAGAGACAACAGAAATCGGGACTCCATATAGTCGCACAATCTAACTGATATAAAGCTCGGCTAACTTCTTCGTCGTATACTTCACCCGAACCGGGATGAAATGAGAGAACTTGATCAATTGATCAACAACCATCCAAATGGAGTCATAATCGCCCGCTATGGTAGGTAATCCCACAACAAAGTCCATAGTGATTTGTTCCCACTTCCAAGTAGGAATAGGAATCCTCTGAGATATATCTTTGGGCCGCTAATGCTCACATTTAACCTCTTGGCAAGTCAAACACCATGGAAAAAAGTCTGCAATATCCCTCTCAATTCCACATTACCAATAGTACTGGATCAGATCATGATACATCTTTGCTACCCCCGTATGGATGGAATACCAGGAACAATGAACTTCCTCAAGAATCAATCTAATCAACTCCCCCACCTTGGGAACAAAGATCCTGCCCCCAATCCTCAAAACACCATCAGAATCAAGGATAACCTCATTGGCTTCCCCTCTCACCACATTGTCTCGAATGAGACACAGTTTCTCATCATCAAACTGACGCTCACATATCTGCTCAATTAAGGAAGAACGAGCCTCGATGAAAGCAATCAAACTACCCGTCTCCTCAGAAACTTGTAACCAGACGAGACTGTTGGCTAACCTCTGAACATCTCTAGCCAATGGTCTCTCATCAACACTCATAGCTGCAAGACTTCCCATGCTAGAAATCTCCCTACTCAGAGCATCGGCCACCGCATTGGCCTGCCATAGATGATACAATGTAGTGATATCGTAGTCCTTCAGTAGCTCAAGCAATCGGCACTACCTCAAGGTCAGATTTCTCTGAAGACTCCAATGATTCGTGAACACCTCATAATGAACCTCATACAGACAATGTCACCATAGTTTAAGCACAAACACCAAAGAGGACAACTCTAAATCATGGGTAGGGTAGTTTCTCTCATGGATGTTCAACTTTATGGAAGCATAGGCAATCACCTTACCCTTTTGCATAGAACACCCCTAACCCAACTCAAGAAGCATTGGAATAAACAATGAAATCCACACCCTCCTAGGGTAAAACATGAGACAAAGTAAACAAGGTCTTGAGCTTTTGAAAGCTCTCTTCACACTCATAAGACCATTGGAAGCTCACACTCTATCGAGTCAATCTATTCAAAGGAGGTGCAATAGTGGAGGAACTCTACACAAATCGTCTATAATAGCTTGTAAGCCCGACAAAACTATGTATCTCAGTAAATGACATAGGTCTGGTTCAACCTCTAACTGCCTCAATCTTGGCTAGATCTACCCGAATACCATCCTTAAACACCATGTGTCCCAAAAATACCATAGAGTCAAGCCAAAACTCACACTTCAAGAACTTGGCTTAAAGCTTCTCTTCCCTCAATCTCTGGAGTACAATCCTCAAATTTTGATCACAGTCCTCCTTAGTCTTGGAGTACACCAAGATGTCATCAATGAACACTATCATAAAGAAATCCAAATAAGGTCGGAACATCCCGCTCATCAACTCCATTAACGCTGCAGGGGCGTTAGTCAAACCGAAAGACATCACAAGAAACACATAGTGCCCATAACGGGTCTTAAAAACAGTCTTAGGGATATTCGATGCCCTAATCTTCACTTGATGATAACCGGACCTCAAGTCAATCTTAGAAAACAAATATGCACGCTGAAGCTAATCAAACAAATCCTCAATACGAGGAAGACGATACTTATTCTTTACAGTCACTTTGTTCAATAGTCGATAATCAATTCACATCCTCATGGATCCAACCTTCTTTATCACAAACAACACACGAGCACCCATGGGGAAATGTTAGGGCAAATATGCCCCTTACTCAACAAATCGTGTAACTAATTCTTCAATTCCTTCAACTTAGTTGCAGTCATACGATAAGGAGGAATAGAGATAGGTTGAGTACCCGGCTCCAAGTCAATAGCAAAATCAATATCCCTATCCTGAGGAACACTTGAAAGGTTAGTAGGAAACACATATGAAAACTCTCGAACAATAGGCACAGAATCCTTAGGAAGTGGCTCAACCCTAGTATCCCAAATAAAAGTCAAATAGGGCAAACTCACTCTATCAACCAACCTCTGAGCTCGATTAAAATAACTTTTCTAGGCTAAAAACCGCTAGCACCCGTCCACTCAACTCTCGGGACACCCGGCATCGCTAAGGTCTCAGTCTTAGCATAATAATCAAGAATAGCATGATGCGGGAAGAGACAATCCATTATCAAAATAATATCAAAGTCTACCATCCCCAGAAGATCAAGTCTACCCAAGTATTATACCCGGCCAAAGAAACAAGAAACGATCAATACACTCGATCAACCACTACGGATTCACCCACTAGTGTAGAAACATAAATAGGCACATAAATGTAATCAGACATCATATCAACCCAACAATAAAATACGTGGACACATACGAGAAAGTAGACCCCGAATCAAATAATACAGACGCAAGACGATGGCAAACTGATGCGTTACTTGTGATCACAACATCAGAAGTCTCGGCCTTATGCCTCGCTGGAAAAGCATAACACCAGCCCTCTTGGCCACCTACAGCCGAAAAAAGGACCCCCTACCTCCACCCTGCAGAGCTGGAGCACCCCTACCAGAAGTCATGTCGCCTCTACCAGACTGACCTCACCTCGACCCCTTGCCGGAAGCGTTGAGTCTCTAGTTGGAGTAGCTGAAATAAAAATTGGGGTCCTGGGTGAGTCTGTAGAGGAAACAGACACATCAAATGACTTGTATCCCATAAGTATAACAAGACCTCAACACGAATAATTGATGTTGCGAACCAGACGAACTACCATGGACACCTCGGCTAAAACCATAAGATCATCGGGCTGACTATCCACTCTCGACTGTTGGCACGAATGCATGAATCGTCCCACGGTGCTGAAAAGAGCTATCACTTCTATGTGAACCTCTGCCTCTAGATGAGGCACTAGAAAATTAACCAGACGATCGGGCCCTCTTAGGCTTACCAAACTTCTCTAAAACTATCAACTTCACCTCTTTGGCGGTGCTCATAATAGACTATAAAGAAGTCCACTCTCTCGATGCTCTGAGCACATACAACCTGATGGAGAAAGTCAACCCTCTCACAAACATGTGGACCCTCTCCACCTCATCCAGAACAACAATCATAGCATGCCTAGAAAGCTCACAGAAATAGGCCTCATACTCGGTCACAGACAATCTGCCCTGAGTCAAGCTCTCAAACCTCAGTCGACTCTCCTCTCTCACACTCCAAAGAATGAAGTGGTCTTGGAAAGCAATATTGAACACATCCCACTATACCGAGGGAGATCCAACTGATCTAGACCTAAAAAAATTATTCCACCACTCTATGACATGTCTAAGAAGAAGAAGTGCAACAAATCAGACACCACGAGCATCCACCACACCCACTGCTTCAAGCATCTCATGGCGTGAAGTCAAGAACTCATGGGCATCTTCACTCTTACCACCCTGAAATTAGGATGGTTTCATCCTCTGAAACCTCTCATAACACTGTTGCTCATTTGTAGTCAGAATAACCTCTAGAGCAATCTAAACACCCACAATCGATGTCGAAACTACAGGTGGCGGCTAACCCACCTGATCTTGAATACCCGAAGTTTGCTGCAGATCTGGGGTCTGCGCTCCTAATCTTGTCTGAGAACCATGTGGCGTACCTATAGTACCACCTTGAGAAAAGTTCTCTAACACACCAATCATCCTTAATAAATTCTCTTGAAACAAGGGAGCTCCAAACCCAAGAGGAACCTGGTCCTCACCAACTTTAACCTATGGCCCAGGTGAAGCCTCTCTAGTTCTGCCTCGGGCTGGTGCCACTCCACGGGCACGAACTCTAATCGGTGCTACTCCACGAGCACAACGTCTAGCTCGAGCCCTACCTCTACCCCTAGTTAGGGTCTCAACAACTGCCTCGGAGACTGCCTCCCCTCTACCACTGGAACAAATGCTCTTGTCCTCGGCATCTGCCAAAACAACACGCGGCTACTCAGCACTAGCAAAGGCAACCACGCACAATAAGAAAAAGTGAACAAAAGGAAGTTTCCTAACATAGGCTCTTGAGATAAGTAGAGATGTTTCCGTACCGATCCTCAAGACTCTACTTATACTTGGATTATACACACGTGAGACCTATGAACCTGACTCTGATACCATTTCAAGACCCAAAAACGGATGTGATGG
This sequence comes from Solanum verrucosum, assembly GCF_900185275.1. Classification (NCBI taxonomy): domain Eukaryota; kingdom Viridiplantae; phylum Streptophyta; class Magnoliopsida; order Solanales; family Solanaceae; genus Solanum; species Solanum verrucosum. Next base: position 2,994,890 of record NW_026020329.1, read on the forward strand.
CTCTTGTCTAATTCCACCAAGACAAGTCAGCCTCAACAAAACAAAACGAAAAGAAAAGCCGAAAGATAAAGCGAGAACAAGATAAAGCGGAAAACTTATTCTTTCTATTAACACCCCAAAACTTAGTTGTCACGTTTACAAGCCACTAATATAAAAAGTGCAGAATTGAAATAATTACAAATCTCAACCTTTGTTTCTCAAATAGAACAAAACATAAAGAAAAGGAAAAGAGAGCCCGACGAGATGACAAACAACTACCTTTCAATAGTCCTTTGATAAGGCTCGATAAGTAGGAGAAGAAGGATGATCACACGGAACTGGGCCCAGAACCTACACAAGTGTAGAAGCAAGGGGTGAGTACCAACAACATGGTACCTAGCAATCACCCTACTAAACAAAGCAACTAGTTAGATATCACGTACCCCTTTCATCTCAACCGAACCTCCTCAAACTAAAACCTGTACAGAAATCAGCCCAACCTAACAGTTCTACAATACACAACTCATAAGACTCAATGACCATAGTTCAATAGTCGCAAGTCAACAACCAACACGAAACAACCAAGAAATATTTTTCATTCACCAACCAAACATTAAAAAATATTTTCTATTCACCAACCAAACATGAGAAAATAAGTTAGAAATCCACTTATTTTCCAAAAAAATATTTTCTATTTTCCTTTATACTAAACACACCCTATATCTCACCTTATTTTACTTTTTATAATATTGTACTTTTTCAATAGGGATGCTTGCATATTCTTCAGCATGATTAATACAAAAATCGAGAAATTTTGGCATTGGTTCATTCCCCTTTCTTGTTTTACCTTCTGTTCTACGGAACAATTAAGTTTTTTCTACTTGTAAAAAATGATGGAATGACAAAGTGATGTAGATAAATTTGTACTTTTACCTCATGAAAAGTTATTTTTAATGAAATATTTTTAAATATATTCTCTAAAAATTATAGAAGATGGCAGATTTAATAGTTCCACTAAATTAATAAGCTTGATTATTAAATCTATTTTTTTTTTTAAAAAGAAAATGCAAATTGGATAATTTTGATTAGAAGATCAATTTATGTTGATTTTTTTATATTTACATATGTTACAACAATTGTATAATTGATATAAAATTTAATTGATTGTAATATATATATTATATATATAAATAAATTGTTATGCATATTCAGATGTTGGAGAAATAAAAAGACTTAACCATACAATATTCAAATCTAAAAACGACATCTTGATATTCAAATGTGTATTTTGATTCAAACGTTTTAATCTTAATGAAAATTAAAGAGGCCTGAGTACCACATGAACTAATAAGGCTTGTTAATGGTGTACATTGAGGGCAGTGTACAATTTAAAGTGTGAGATGGAAAGATTACTTGAATGCTTTTTTGTGCTATTTTAGTTCCTTTGTTCATATTTACTTGTGCACTATACTATTTTGAGATGTTTAATAATATTTGTCCACTTTATAAAGTCAATGAATAATTTATTATTTTACGTCTATTTTACCGTTACTATTAAATATTGTTCATTTTTCAATATTTAGATGACTTATATTAATAAGGGTGATTTGGTAAAATTACCCTATTATTTACTGCTTCTTATTCTGTATGTCAAGTCAATAGTGGACAACTATTATTAAAATTGGACAAAAGAAGTACTTTTTAGGTCTTTTTTATTAAAAAAAAATGTCTCTATCCGTTTTGGCTCGCTTGGAGTTTTTGGCCAAAATTATTCTTAAACTATAGCCTAGATTTAGAATACATCCTTATATTATTATACCGAACAAAACAACATGCTTCATCTATCTAAAAAGTTACAATATCCATCCTTCTGTTATTTTTTGTCAAAAAAAACTAACCGGCTATAGACAAAACATGTGTCAAGCATGTGACTTTACCCCAAAATATCCTAATCCCAATCGTCTTCTACACTATAATTGAGCTATTGAGCACTCCCTCAGCTTAATGTGTCGCAATTGGCCCTGTCCTCGAGAAGTACTTGTTAAATTATTTTATTGTATTTAATATTACCTTTAATCAAGTGAATTACTACAAAGTAAGATATCAATAATAGTTAAATTGAAAATTTTGTTTCCAACTCAAGTTTTAAGTTTTACTTTCTTTATACTAAATTTTGTCAGTTGAACGGCATATATTTTTAAAAAAAAAAAAAATCTCTTCAGTTTTCCCTTTATGCCTTGCTTTTTTTTATGGTATAATCAATATGGTTCCCGAAATATATTTATAGTATTAATTCATATTGTGTTATATAAGCTCCATTCACTGTTTTTTTTTTCTTTATTCTTATGGTTCAAGACATCTAGTTAAGGATGGATACATTTCACCGATCTCACATCTCTTGGTGATGTGTTCCCTCCTTCTATTTGAAACATTTCTTTCTTGGGGTTTTTTGAATTATAGTGCAGCCACAGAATCACCATGCTTAGAATATGTTTTAGCTGTAACCGTTGTTGAAGAAAAACTAATAGAAGGATGAGTATGCAATTTTTGGGTAAGATAAGGGATATTTTTTGTCCATTATTATAGTAAAAAGATGTACTTTAAGTTTGTGTCATAGTTAAAGGATGATTTCAGCCAACAACTTGCTCGCTTACCTATTTCTATTGCCTATTTATCCAAGGAATTAAAGAGCAATTAAAGTGTAGGTTCCACATTAATTTTCAAGGTCCACACATTCCATTGCAGCATTTTGAAACTTACTTCTTGATCATGTAGAGACCTACTTTAATTTATGGGAAAATGGTTTAAAATATATTCGAACTTTGATCGAAATTGTTATAATAATCTCAAATTTTGGGCTGAATCTATTATCCCTGCACTATTTAATAGTGTATTTTAACATAGGTGTTCACGTGGACATCATAAATATTGCATCATTATAAATAGTAATGTGTCCAACTGAGCACTAATTTAAAATACATATTAAATAGTGCAGGGGTAATAGGTCCTGCCCAAAGTTTGAGATTGTTATAACAATTCGATCAAAGTTCGGATATATTTCAGATCGTTTTTCCATAATTTTTCAATTTCATAATATATATATATATATAAAATATCTATATATTTGTATAGATTTTGTATTTTCATTTGTAGAAATAAATAATGAAATTAACATTATACTTTAAAAAGGAAGAAATTAAAGTTCAGTATCTCTCCAATTAATCAATAAAATCCAAAAGCAATTAATGTTATATTTTACGGAAAAAGGTCAAAATTGCCCCCAAACTATATGAAATAGACCATTTATACCCTTCGTTACATTTTGGGATAAAAAATGCCCCTGCTGTTATCCTAAGAGACCACAAATACCCTCAAGAGTTAACACCCCAAATTTTTGTTGGCGTGGCAAGCCACGTGGGACTAATCCTTCCACCTAAGCGTTGCCAACTAGGATTCACTACAAAAGAACTAGACCTTTAGCGGCAACAACAGTCGCCACAAAAGCCCAGAAAATCGTCACTAAAAGTTTTAACATTAAATTCTATTTTTGTGTTTTTTTCTTCATTGTTTTTAAAAAACCAAATATGATATCGATTAAGTAGGAGTTTGAAGACACAATATGTTTTATTTTTATGTCATATGTAAATGTATAAAATGTACAATGATGCATTATATATATGTAGTAGGAGATTTGAATCGAGAAGTAATTTTGATTATTTTTCGTAATAGTATTGGATGTTTTTAATATGGATATTGCAAGTTATTTATTTTAGAAAATTAGGTCGCAATCGAAAACTAATTATCATATTTTTTTGTTGAAAAAATAGGTTTTACTAGCGAATGGTTGTTGGAGCCTTAGTCGCCACTAAAAATCACTCATTACCTTTAGTGGCAATATTTTTGGGATTTTGTGGCGACAAAGTCAAGTTCTTTTGTAGTGAATCTTAGTTGGCAATGCTTAGGTGGAGGGATTAGTCCCATGTGGCTTGCCACATCACTAAAAAATTGGGGTGTTAACTCTTAAGGGTATTTGTGGTCTCCTGGGATAACTGCGGGAGTATTTTTTATCCCAAAATGTAACGGAGGGTATAAGTGATCTATTTCGCATAGTTCAGGAGCAATTTTGGCCCTTTTCCGTATATTTTATTATGAACTCTATCCATGTTAAGCAACAGAAGGAGATTAGCTAGAAGTTAAATCTTTAAAAATTTATAAACAAAATATATTATAATATAGTAAAAAGAATTTGTCTCATTTTATAGTTACATATTTACCGCGCATAAAAATATAATTATTTCTCTTCAAAGTTTATTGTTTAAAAATATTTTAAATCTTATGTATCTAATTTATGTGGACACGTCAATATATAAGGGTTAATTAATATAGAAATAAAAGATTTTGAAAAAAATATTTTTAAAAATACTTATAAAACTAAGCAGTTTGAGCAACAATGTGAAACATGCTCTAAGTGTCTCGCGGAGAAAGATCATAACAACCAACTACAATTAGAGGCAACTTGGAGGCTCAATGGAGCCAACTCGTTCAAACTTTCAAAGTTTAAAAAGTTGGAATTGTGGATAGTAGCCAACAAGTGGTTGAATTAGAGGAAGAAACTGGCATTCTAGGGTGTGTTTGGTATGAAAGGAAAACCTTTTTTTATGTTTGGTTGGCTTAAATGTTTGGAAAGTGTTTTTCAAATCAATTTATTTTTCTCAAATTTAAGAAAAATGACTTCCATTCAAAAATTAAGGAAAACATTTTTCAAAATGCTCTTCCAAGCTAAAATTATTTTTTGTTAAAAAAATCAATTTATTTTTTCCCTACCCTAACCCCCTACCCCCAAACCAGCCCCTCCCCCAACCAAAAAACTAAAATTAACAACGTAAAATTTTATTTTTTAAAAATAGTTTAAATTTAATTTTTTTTACTTTTTTACCCCCAACCCCCCCCCCCCCCCCCCCCCACACACACACACACAAAAAAAAAAATTAAAAAATTCATTTTTTAGAAAAAAATTTAAAAGTCTTAAAATTTTAAAATTTTCATATACTTTAACTCACACCTACCTCAACCCCCTACCAATCCCCACCCTCACCACCCCACCCTAAAAAAAAATCTAAAGTTTTTTTAAAAAGAAAATGCAATTTCAATATTTTCAATTTCAATGTTTATTTTTTTTACCCCACTTCACCCCCTCCCCCCCCCCCCCCCAACACACACAAAAAAAAAAAAAATTCAATCTTTTTTAAAAAACATAATTAAATTCCAGTTTGAAAGTTTGTTCCCGAGTTGGATGTGGTTGGATCCCGATTCAAAAATTGGGGTCGAAATTTTGATTTGAAAGTTAAATCTTGGGTCTCGCATCAATTGTTGGTTGTCGGGGTTGGATCCTCATTTGGAAGTCGGGGCTTGATTCGAGTGTCGAGGTCAAATCTGAATTGATGGATTGTGTTCAAATTCAGGTGTCGAGGTCAGATCCTGGGTCGGATATTCGGTCTCAATTTGAATGTCGGGTCTCAAGTCGAAAGTCGAGGTGACAAATCTTAGGGTCGGATTTCAGATCTATCACCAAGGTTGTTTTCTAGTTCGTATGTCACGGTTATGTCCTAGATCAATTATCGAGGTGGGTTTTCGGTCAAAAAATATTTTCTACTCTCTAGTAAGAGATAAAAGATATTTTATTTAAAATGTTTTTTCATTCATAAATCAAACAATAAAAAATATTTTCTACTCACCAACTAAATATGAAAAAATAAATCAGAAATCCACTTGTTTTCTAGGAAAACATTTTCTTCATACCAAACACACCCCTAATAGAAGAGTTCAGAGTACAATATTAACAACCCAACCAATTAAAATTTGATGACTTCAATATTAAAGAAGTGGTATTAGAGCCAACTTAGAACCTTGTTAATATAATCTTAATTGACATGTGTGAGGAGGTTGATGTGACTTTCTTAAAGAGGAACCTCATGTAATAGTCGAATTTTCAGTTTGAGCATATTGATCCTTACTTTAAGTATTTTTTGGTATTGTATTCGTAAGAATCTATGAAAATAATTAATACGAACCAATGCAATAATCAAAGAAAGAGATAGATGAGCTAGTCATTGTAAAATATTCAAGGCCATGTAGGCAAGGTGATACTCCTTGGTTGAAAGCAAAAGAGTTGATAAAAAATTATTTAATTTTTGGTTTGCAATAATTTGCACTGCCCAAGAACAAAATCATAAAATAGAAGAAAAATGGGGGTCCAATTCATAAGTACGAAGTGGTGGCAAAAAGTAGTTCAAGTCATGCCCCTATATTAAATCGAATTTATTGGGAGACAATCCAATTTTATTGTTATTTTTTATATATAGTGCTATTTTATTTTTGTAATAGTATAAGCATGCAAATAAAGTCAATGAAGGCATGTTAAAGTAGGCCATAAAATTGAGACTAAGTATGTAGTGTCCACATAAAGAACCATATCTTTATTGGAAGAAGTCTGAGTACCACATAAACTGCTAATGTTTTGGTCTTTGGCATTCTTGGAAACTTACATTATTTATGGTGTGCATTTAGGACAATGTACAATGTAAAGTGGGGAATTGAAAGAGATTATTGGATGAGAAGATTGCTCAAATTTTAAGAAAATGTTTCTATCCTCTTTGACTTTCACATCTGTTTCTATTAAAAGAGTGTAGGTTCCCCATTAATTTTCAAGACCACACATTCCTTTACAGCATTTTGAAATTTAACCAGAATGATATTTTAATTTTTTTAATTTTAATTTTTTTAAAAAAAATCAGTTTATTTTAAAATAAAATCACAAACTTTTTAAATTTCTAGTCAAATTCTGACCAAATTTTCTGGTCATTTAGCATTACCTTTTAAAAATTTACTTCCTAACCATGTAGGGGCCTCCTTATTTTTTTCAATTTCATAATTGACTCTCCATTGGTTTACTTGGATTGGTCTACTATATATATGATTTTTCTCTCTCTATATATATTTTATGTTTTTATTTGCAGAAATTAATCATGAAGTTACTTTTATACTTTAAAAGGGAAGAAATTAAAGTTCATTATCTCTCCAATTAATCAATAAAATCCTAAAGAAATTAATGTTATATTTATTATAAACTCTATCCATGTTAAACAACAGACTAGATTAGCTAGAAGTTAAACCTTCAAAATGTTACTATACTATAGTAACTAGTGAATTGAGCCGCGCTTCGCGCGGTAATATATTTTTTAAACAATTTATTCATAAATTGTGAATGATAAAAGTATTTTGGTATCTTATATATCTATATACATTAAACTTTTAGTTTTGATCTAATACTTACTTATTTAAAATTTTCATCACTTTTAAAGTGTGATAGAATTTGAAGAAAAAATGATCTCTTAAGGTGCATATGAGTAACAAATTTAAAACATAAATTTTCTTTATACATTTAAAAATAAGTATTTAAACTTATTTCCTTTCGTGGAAAATTTATATTTAGTATGTTCATATACTATATTTTAAATTTAAATCTAAAAATTTGACTATTATATAAATACATGAACTTGTCTAATAGTCTCATTTACATGTTAATCGTATTTTCTATCATAGTATAAAAAAAAAATATTTACTTCCTTCTTTTTTCTCTTCATTTCCATGACTTCTTTTCTACTCACCGCTCTTCTTCAATCTTTACATTTTCATTTACCTTTCATTTATAAAATTGAAAAGAAAAAAAAGAATAATATTACAAATCAAATCTATCTTTCTTTTTTCTCTTCAAATTTGTTATCTCTAGTCTCCTACTAATTTTATCTAACCGTCAATTTTTATTTTTCTCTTACGAAAATATTCATTATTATGCTTAGTAAATTATATTATGATATTGAAATAACTCTTCCATTTTCATCTTTAGTCGCATGTAATGTTATTACCAATTAGTTTCGAGCGCAGCATCAATCAAAATGCATAATTTTTAAAAATTCATCTACTAAATACAAATATATATAGCAATATTGAGATTTTACATTATGTCTATTAATAATTAAGAGATAAAAGTAAAAATCTCACATATTAATTGAATTGAGCAAAATGAAGCACACAAATATAAATCTTGTAATTGCGATTTGTGTGTTGAAATGTGGACTTATATAAGTCTTGAAATATTTCTTGACATTTATTGAAGTAATTACAACTATCAATTAAAAATAATTATAACGAAAAATTAAGAGAGAATTGAGGAGAGGTTACATGTAGAAAAAGTAATAAAGACAAAATAATAGGTAACAATAATGAGCAGTAAATAACCGATATGTTTTCCAAGGAAACAAAGAGGGTAATTTTTTTACGCTAAAAAAAGTTTACATCACTTCTCTTCTATCCAACTTTATATTATATAGATTTTTTTATTACATGTGGATATGAATGTTCGTTTTCCTTTACACCTTTACCTTGCCTTCATAATTTTCATTGCCTTTTATTTAATTGCAATAATAAATTAAAAATTTAAAAAATTCAAATAAAATAATAAAATAATTTATTGATCATAGAGAGATATCACATCACTTTATCAAAACCAAACTTAAATATTATATAGATTTAGAGAGAGACATATTCATATATATATATATATATTACTATTACTTTACTATATAAGAAGAGTGAATAAGCACACTCTTCATTGGCCTATCACAAAGATGGCCCATCTACTTTTATACACTCCTCTTTCATTAATTTTAATTATTTCCTTTTTAAATAGTACTAAAAAATAAATTTAAAATATTACAAATTTGATTAACTCTCAAAATTTTATGCGAATTGTATAATTAAGACGAAGGGAATAACATATATTATTTGAAAAATTACATTAAGAATACCATAAACCACAATAGTTAACAACTTACAATATTTGAAAAACATATTAACTCTCAAAATTTCACATGTGTCACATAAATTGGGACAAATGGAGTAACATATATTATTTGAAATTACGTTAAGAATATTATTAATCACAACTTAAAGTATTTAAAAATAGATAACATATATTATTTGAAAATAATGTAAAAAATATTATAAATCATAATAATTAACAATTTAACGGATATTGTGCCCGTGCTTGCATTTAGAAGTGAGAATGTTTAGGAGCTTAGGGTCAATCAGTCAATTGACCGATTTGCCCTTCTTCTTCAACTTCCTCTATTTACTACAAAAATAGTACTAAAAATCAATTTAAAATATTAAAAATTTGGTTAATTCTTGAAATTTCACATGTATTGCATAATATAATAGAGTGAGTAACACATATTATTTGAATGAAAATTATATAAATAGTACTAAAATATAGTTTAAAATAGTACTAAAAATTTGATTAACTCTCGAAATTTCATATGTACTGCGTAATTGAGATTGAGTGAGAAATACATATTATTTGAAAAATAGAATAAATATGTGATATTATTAGAAAGAGCTTTAATATATATTTTAAAAATTATTTTGTCTTCCGTATATGATTTTCTGCATATATGTGGTGTTTTAAAGTTTTTAACATTTTAATATAGAAATATGATTATTTGAAAATTTAGTACTTTCTTCATTTAAATTTTTCCTTGTTTTTCTTTTAATTTGTTCTAGATTTAAAAATTATATAAAAAGTACTTAAAATCACAATGTAATAATATAAGATATTAAAAAAAACATAATTAAAAATCATAAAAGAAATTTTATTGATTCTTTAATTCCATATTGAAACAAAAGAAGTTTGTTTGAAAATAAAATAAAAAGTACCGTAAATTAAAGTAAAATAACAACTAAAAATATTTAAGAATCATATAAGAAATTTAGTTGAGTTTCGTAAAAGTACCTACGTCACATAAAATGGAACAGAAAGAGTAATAAATATTATTTGAAAATGATATAAGAAGTGCTATAAATCACAATAAATTAACAACTTCAAAATATATTTAACAAAATCACATACAAAAAATTATATAACTCTCCAAATTTCATCGTTGTCACATAAATTGAAACAAAGAACTACTCTCAATTTGTGTTACTTACTTTCTTTTTTAGTCAGTCCCAAAAGAATGTCACATTTCTTTATTAAGTAACAATTTGATTATAAAATATTTATTTTACCCTTAATGAAATAATTTACAGTCATACAAATTTATATCAATCATTTTGGACCACAAGTTTTAAAAGTCTTCATTTATTTTTTAAACTCCGTGGCGAATTAAACTACCTCATATAAAATGAGACGGAGGAAGTAATATATATTGGGCCCGCGCTGGCGCGGAAACCTAATATCTAGTATATATATATATATATATATATATTAACCACTTCAAAAAAATACAGTTAAATCACAAAATTATAATAAAATCTTACAAAAACATAAATAACAATTACACTAATAAAAAGAATCTGACTTACCTCTTCGCGTCAAAAAACTCCATATTAATTAGCCTGTTATAAGATGATGATAACATATATATAGATTGAAAATTAAGGATTAAGGATCAAGAATAAAATAAAAAGAAGAAAAAAAATAAAAGAAAAAGAAAAACAGTTACCTGAAACCTCAAAAGAAAGGTATAAGGAGGAGTATATATACATGGGAAAATAGCGTATGATTTATGAATAAGCAAATGAATTATGCCAATTAATTATTGGTTATTAAAAGCATCAAGAAGTAACTGATGTTACGTGGGAACCAATAATTAATTTCCTAATTCAATTGCCCACTATGCTCATAATGAGGAAGGAAGTTACTTTTTTAAAAAAAGTTTATTGAATAGAAAATGAAGAAAAAAATTTAAAATTATGAGAAAATAAATAAATTGTAATACTGATCAATGAGGCATGCCACATCAGCGTGTTTATTTTCAGTTTTATATAGATATATAGATTCCTTTTATGATAACATATTTAATTGCGCATAAAAATATAATGATTTCTCTTTGAAATTTATTATTGAAAAATATTTTACATATTTATGTGTGTCATATATAAAAATAAAGAAATTGAAATTAAATTATTTTAAATTGTACTACATAAATTTGGGATAAAAACTCACACTGTTGACCACTAGAGGAGCATATTCACTAAAGCAGAGCCGAATCTATCCGATCTCTAAGTCGTCTGAGTTTCGCTAATCTCAATTTTAGGTAACATGTTTGTGATTTAGCATTGAAACTGTTCTTTGATTCTTCTTAATTTATGAGCAATTTAGATGATTTATAACAATGTTTCATCACTGAGACACCAAGCAATTTTCTTATTCAGTACTGTAACTTAAAGAAATAGCGTATATATGTGTATCATTTAGTTCATATCTCTTTGATTATTTGAAATTGAATCCAAGAATGGAGTGTGGGTGTGTTTTGGCATGAAAGAAAACATTTTTGATGTTTTTTGTTGGAAATGTTTTCTTGGAAAGTGAGTGGGTTTATATTATGTCAAAAACATTTGTATATAATCTAGAAGGGTTGTGGGGTGGTAGGGATGTGGGCTATGGGGTGGGAGTGGAAAAGGGATGTGTTGGAGGGTGAGCAGGAGATAAACAATGTCGAATGTCACTCGTAGAACTTGTTTTCTGTCCTTTCACTAGTGATGATAATTTTTCTTATTTTTAACGAACTTGTTTTCCTAGAGAAATGTTTTTCAAAGATTTTGACCAACCAAAATGAGAAAATTGAAAATTACTTTTCTTGACAATGTATTCCTCCATTGCAAACACACGTTTCAAGACCAAAATGGTCATGCGTAAAGATAGCCTAAAAGGGGACGAAGGCATTTGATTGGGTCTGACAGAATGTTGTGTTTTGCCAACTTACGGCGCAATTTTGCTATTCCACTAGGTACCTACTATCTCCACTTAAACGGGTACCAAATAACTCTACCCACCAAGGCCTAGGCGGATAGGAGAACCTTTTTTGCTTTCGTTGGGATTTGAACTTGAGACCTGATGGATTTCATTTATCCTCCGGCTTCATTGACCATTAGGGCCACACTCTTGGGTGTACCATGATATTCAATCCTGAGATTCTTGTGCATTTGTTTTATTCATGATCACCAGGCTAAAGACATAAATCTGTATTTGCAGAGGTGCAACTCTAAATAAAGTGATGTCTTCTTTAACCAGTCAAATGGTTCTTCCATCAAGTAATGGTTACAAGGCATGGGAAGATCCTTATTTTTTCAAGTGGAGGAAAAGAGATTCTCATGTTCCACTCCACTGCCATGAATCAGTTGAAGGTAATGCTCAATTGCATCTATATAATGCTACTAGCAACGACATTCTTAGTGATTGTTCTAGTTAGAGTTCTCCTCTTATGCTCAATAGTTTGGTTTACACGGGTGAGTTTTCGCCCTTAGTCACTTTTGATTGCCTGAAACTGTATTACTCTCCATTCAATTGATTCAAGCTGTATTGATAGCTTACATGGTCATTTCTGATCCTCTTGAAAGAAGGTCGTTAAGTTGAATAGCGAGTTTTCTTGCTGCAACCTGCTTATACCCACATATTAATCCATAAGTAACAGATAAGTAGTCTTTCACTAGAAGCCATGAAGATCAATTAGAAGTTGCACACATCCAAAGGCGTTGTCATTTGTCAAGAACTGTTTTAGGCTTTTAGCAATTAACTGATAAGAGTGAAAGACACACTCCATACTTACCTAAGCTATCCGAGTCTCTGGTGCTTCCAGAGTCCTTGCACTTTGCCAAGTCTTATGTTTCTCCATCTTCATTGTCTTTGTAGAAATATTCCGCTTTTGATAGTAACCTTCATGCAGATTGTGCACTGTCATAGTGCTTAGAATTCCCTCTCCTTTTTGTTATCAAGTAGGGCCCTAATGCAATCCCGGGATCATTATTCGGAAATTAGATAAAGCCTGATATTGATGTTGGCTCGTTGGTAGTTGAAGAAATTTAAACATCATAAATTATGTGTCACCTTTTGACTGGATAGACTTGATTGTCACTCTTGGGGGCACATTGAATAATTTGTTTCTGATGCTCCTACTTCGTATTTAGGATCTCTGAGATACTGGAATGAGCGCAACAAAGTGGATCTATTGGTATCAAAATCAGCAGTTTGGGATGATGATGCTGTCTCTAAAGCTCTTGATTGTGCTGCTTACTGGGTTAAGGATTTACCTTTCGTTAAATCATTATCTGGCATATGGAAATTCTGGCTGGCTCCTGGCCCTACCAACGTTCCATTGAATTTTTATGATAGCTCATTTCAAGATTCTTCATGGGAAACAATACCAGGTATGATAGGGCTCTATTTACTTCTAAACTAAAAAGATACCTGGCTCAGGTTATAGTTCTCCACTGATCTTCTCTCTTGAATGCTTAATTCTTTGAGCACTTATTTCTCCATTACTATTAGTACCTGTAATGATTGTGGACAGGCCTCTATATGTCTTCCTTTATTAGGATTTCTTTCACAATAGTATATATATTATGTTTTGGAGATGTAACTTGTTGGATAATGTACTGTCAAGCATCTAAGGTTTTCATCACCTTGCTTCAAGTAAAACAAGTACTCACCATTGTTTCTGATCTACTGTTGTATCTCCTAGAAGAAAATGATGGTTGAGTTGCAAATGTACATTTAATGTTTTATGGATTATGCGGCTTCCTGTTGGCTTCTCTTTTGCACTACCCTTCTCTGTTTTCTTCATCTGCAGTCCTCCTAACTTTCAGGGATTATACAAATTAAAAACACACACATAAAACAAAAACTATGCCTCAATCCCAAGCAAATTGTCGGCTATATCCACACACACATATATGGCGAGACAGCACACTGTAAAAGTCATTCCTCCTTGCAAGATCCATGTAGTGAAACAGTATGAACAAAGTAACCAAAAACCTCTCAACAAAATCTTTATGAAGTATCTTTAAAGTTGATCAATGTACGGCATTTTTCTCTTAACACTTCCATTCTATGAAGTTACCAAGGGTCGTGAACCTGCAGACAATGGTGAAGTTTTCTTGTTAGAAGGGATTGACCAAACCCAAAAAAGGAGCAAATGTCTGACTTGACAACTAACATTTGCTGTTGCTAGGAGAAATGTGTATCACCAAGAAATGATTTGGATGATATTGCCTGCTTATGTGTGGAGTTGATAGGGTTTTTTTTCTCCTCGACCTTGCGCTGATCTGCTTTGACACCATCCTGCTTGCTTTTGAGTTGATATGGGTTTTGCCTCATCGATCTTGTACTTGCTTTGGCAGCCGTTGTTCTCTAGATGCTTGCTGGAAAATGTGAGAATGAACTTGCATGGCTGCTTTGCTTTCAAGAGGAAAGCTTGCTTAACTTATTAATACCTGAAAATTCCTTTGTACTTTTTTGAGTCATTTTTTGTTCAGTGATGAGAAAACTTGTGACCTGCTTGATTTGATGAGTGATGATGCACATAAAATTTGTCAAAATGGAGACTTTACCATTGAAAGATCCTACCTATGTGATAATGTTCACTAGAGTGTATTTATGTTTTGGACTTCTGTTAGTTTTGAGCAGACATATGAAACATCAAAGTGAGAATCAAATGGACTGAAGTACAACCAGAACTGACAGAACTATAAAGGAATTGTCAGCAGTGGAAGAGGATCCTTATAATAGATCTAATATTGACAGTATCAAAAGCCAGGGACACGAGAAAGGGAGAAAAAATGTTCATCGTTGCACAACAGAGGGAGTAAGGACATAAACCAGGTGAAGTCTATTAAGAATGATTCTCAACAAATGCTAACAAGTGACAATGAGGTTGGAGAGTTATTTGGTCAATTATTCAACTCGAACCACTAGAATAATATTTTGGATTTCCATACATCTACCCGTAGTAGAAACTTTAGCTATACTTCTAGAATTATGTTGGTAGAGGTAAATGTTGAGAATATAATTAAATAATAAAAGTGTGCTCTCTCTAACTGCTTAAGCTTTTAGATAAGAATGGTTACATACTTCAACATAGTATTAGAGTCAGACTCATCCCAATTGTTGTTCACCGATGTTGGGCCCCCATTTATAAGTGTTCACTCTCCAGATGAGGTCTAGGCATGCGGGGGAGCGTTAAGAAGTCCGACATCAGTAGAGAGATGAGAAATTGATCTCCTTATATGGACTTGGACAAACCTCCCATCATGAGCTAGCTTTTGAGTTTGAGTTAGGCCCATGGACCATATCTTTACATGATACCCATCCCAATTTTTTGTTCAGCGATGTTGCGCCCTCATAGTGTAAGTGTTCACACTCCATATGAGGTCTAGACGTGCGAAGGAGTGTTAAGAAGTCCCACATTGATAGAGGGGTGAGAAATTGGTCTCCTTATATGGACTTGGAAAAACCTCCCCTCATGAGCTAGCTTTTGAGGTTGAGTTAGGCCCAGGGGTCATATCATCAGAACCTGACCCATTCCAATTCTTTGTTCAGCAATGTTGGGCCCCCATATTATAAGTGTTCACGCTCCAGTTAAGCTCTGGGCATGCGGGGGAGTGTTAAGACGTTCACATTGGTGGTAGAGGGATGGAAATTGGTCTTCTTATATGGTCTTGGATAAACCTCTCCTCATGATAGCTTTTAAGGTTGCGTTAGGTCTATGTGTCATATCTTTACATGGTATCAGAGTTTGTCACCGACCTATTCTGTCTTTGTATCATCACTATCATCTATGTCTATTCCTAAGACTACTGGTGAAGCTCTTTCTCATCCAGGCTGACAACAAGCTATGGTTGGCGAGATGTGGGCCTTACACTATTGGTTCTTGTGGCTTGTTCCTCTACCTTTAGATAAATCTATAGTTGGTTTTCGGTGGGTATACACAATAAAGGTTGGCACTGATGGACAGATTGATCTCCTAAAAGCTCGACTAGTAGCCAAGGGTTATACACAGATTTTTGGTCTTGCCTATGGTGATACTTTCTTTTTTGTGGCCAAGATTGCTTCAGTCCTTCTCTTTTTATCCATGGTTGTAGTTCGTCATTGGCCTCTCTACCAGTTGGATATTAAAAATGCCTTTCTTCATGGAAATTTTGAAGATGAGGTATATATGGAGCAACCACTTGATTTTGTTGCTCCGAAGGTATCTATAACATGGTATCAGTGCAGGCAAAAGTTCTGAGATCGAATCTCACCACTACTCATATAAAAAAGAATTCCACTTGTTTGGCCCATGGAAAAAAATCAGGCCCGCACGTGAGGGGGCGTGTTGAGAATATAATTAAATAACAAGAATGTGTTGTCTATGACAGCTTAAGCTTTTAGATGAGATGGTTACATGCTTCAACAATAAATAATTCCATAAAAATGTGAGGATATTCAATGTTATAATAAGAAGTGGTAGGATGCCCAATGAAGGCAAAAAGAACACCCTTATTCCAATTTATAAGAACAAAGGAGTTATTTGAAATTGTAGGAATTATTGTGACAATATGAGTCATATGATGGAACTCAGGAAAAGAATGATAAAGCTTAGACGTAGGGACACTACAAGAGTGATAGAAATCAGTTTGGATTTATGTTTGATAGATCTATCATGGAGGCTATATTCTTTCTAAGAAGAATGATGAAAATATGTTAGAGAGGAAGAAATATTTGTACATAGTGTTCATTAACTCAGAGAAAGCATATAATAGATGTGACATCCTGGAAAATATGTTGTTAAGCTTTGAGTCAATTCTACACCCTACATCGCTCAAGTAGACTGTTTTATATGGTATGAAGTGATAAATTCATGGTTTTATGTTTTGGAACAATGAGCATATGTTTGGTGGATGGTTGCACCAAATGGAAGTGTTTTGGAGTTAAATAGGAAGTTTGGGAACAAGAGGAGTAGCAAAACAACAAAAGCGAGAAATTTTGACAAGCTGAAAAAGGCCAAACTCCAAAACAGCATAAATCTCAAAAATGAAAAGAATGAAAAGTTAATTAATAAATGACACGTGGTAAATTAGGGTTGGTGCATGATTTACACTTACCTTTTTACAAGTGGGAATGACCGAAAAAGGAGATATATATGCTACTTTAAAATGGTTTCATGAGGTAATAGGATTCCCACTAACTTTAGGTGTCTACTTAAAAAATAGATACAAGTTTAAAGGGGACTTTATGGTTTTTCTCTTTACTGAATAATACCACCACCAACAATAATATACCCAACGAAATCCCACAATTGGGGTCTAGGCGGGTAGAATATATGCATACCTTACCGCTACCTTGTGGAGGTAAAGAGATTGTTTCTGAAAGACCCTCGACGCAAGTGCAGCAAATCCAGGTACGAAGGAGTTTGTGAAAAAAATATAGCAAGTAACACATAAACAGTGCAAAGTCCACCAAGTCCACTAGAAGGGTGCAAAAACAACAATAATACAACTAGTAGAATGAAAAACACCAACCATCTAAGCAAGACAATAGTACACCACCTACTAACTTTTTACTCTGATACGTGTCCTCCATACCCTCCTATCTAAGGTTATGTCCTCGGTAACCTGAAAGAGGGTCATATCTTGTCTTATCATCTCTCCTCAATACCATTGCACAAAAGCTGGTGCAATCAACCCAGGTTAAAAGGAAGAGGCAGTAGCCTTCGGATTGTGTTGGGTGATCGCCCCACCCAAAAATCCACATTTGGATTATTTAAAGACCCTTCCCAGTGGTTTGGGCTTGGGACTTCCATGTCGGAGGTCTCAAGTTCGAAACCCCTTTCCAGCGAAAGCAAGGGGTTTGCCTTCTGGGTCGAGCTCTTCGCACCGGGCTTACCTAGTGCGGGTTACCTCTCCTATGTGGTTTGCAAGCTATTGCATAGGAGCGGGGGTTTTACCCTATGCGCACCCAAAGGGTAGCGGCTGCGGGTTTCCCTAGACATAAAAAAAAAGACCCTCATAGACGGGATTTAGCCAATTCCCTTCATTTTCCCAGCATCCACATAAGTTCTATTTGGGAGTTTCACCTAAGAAACACCGTCAACTCTAAGGTAAGCTCTCTTTAGTCTTTAGCTTTTATTTTATTCCAACATCCTAAAGCTAATCCTAAATCCAAACATCATATTTTTTTTAAGCCCAACCAAACCACTAAGAGTACCAACTTCAGGTTCTTGCCACCAAGAGGTAAAATTGGACTTCATTCTCAAATGGTTTTTTTTTTTTGATTTTGCACCGGGTGTCTGAGTCTCTTTGAGCCCCGACTAATCCCGGGGGTGCACAGGCCCTCGGCAAGGAGTTTCCCGCAAGTGCACCACGGTTAATTCAGGTTTTACCCAGTCCGATGGCCCTCAGAAATTGTTTGCACCTAGTGGGTTTCGAACTTGAGACCTTGAAAGGGAGCAAACCCCAAGGCTCAAGTCAATCTCTTTGAGCCCCGACTAATCCCGGGGGTGCACAGGCCCTCGGCAAGGAGTTTCCCGCAAGTGCACCACGGTTAATTCAGGTTTTACCCAGTCCGATGGCCCTCAGAAATTGTTTGCACCTAGTGGGTTTCGAACTTGAGACCTTGAAAGGGAGCAAACCCCAAGGCTCAAGTCAATTGCCAGAGTATAAATAGCATAGGAAGTGTATGGGTAAGGTGGGAATGGAACAGGTGAATCAAGATTTTACCCTAAGTTAAGAATTAGGATTAGGGCCGAGGGCCAGATTCTAGAGGTTGTAATTGGAAGGACTAAACCCCGTAGGACATGTTTAAGTTATAATTGGTGTCCATTGACATCATTGGAGTATTGGAAGTTGATATTATTTAAGGTTAAGGTATTTGGAGACTTAATCTTCCTTGCGAACAATTATAAGATCAACAATGTGCTATGGAAGGGAATGTTGGGCTGCTAAAATCCCAATGCATCCGCAAGGTGAGTATCACAGAGATGTAGATTCAAAATGGATGTCCGGTCATATAAAATTTAAAAAGAAACAAAAATGATCACATTTGCCGGAAGGTGCAACTATCGCACCTGGAGGATAGATTAAATAGTTTGGTCATGTACGTTGACCTCCAGAAGACGGGTTCATAGGTGTGAATCCATGGTGCGTAAAGTGGACGAGGTAGACCTTAAATCACAAGGAAGTTGTTTTGAAAGACCTATAATTCTGGAAATTCATGTTAAGTTAGCAAAAGATAAGACACAATGAAAGAAAAAGATCTATATTAGAGATATCAATTAGTTGAGGGTATGGTTTAGTTATGTTAGTACATTTACTTTAGTTCCTATTTCTTCTAGGAGTCTTTTAGTCCTATTAGAGATATTGTACCAGTAGAAAATTTAGAGAACTTTCCTTATAATTTTTTTTAATAGAGAACTTCTCGTACATTTTATTTTTTATTTTTATTTTGTATAGTGTTCATCTTAGATGAATTTAAATGGACAAATATGGTCAGTGATGATTTTATCTGTGTTAATTGTTTGGAACTATATCTAGAGACTAGAGAAGTCTTTCTCCTACCAAGGTGAAATATTTCACATGGTTGGTGGTAAAGAGAGCTTGCCTTACACATGAAGTGCTACAGCAGAAAGGCATGCGATTGATGTCTAGGTGTTTTCTCTGTAACAAAGCAGAGGAAACAAACAATCATTAGTTCCTCCATTTCAACTTCACTGCTTAATTGTGGACACTTCTCCTCACCCTCACAAACACTAGGTGGATCATGCCTGAACACACAGCTGATTTGCTAAGATACTGGATTAGAAGGGGAGGAAGTAAAAGCCAAATGAGATGGTGTAGGATTATCCCATTTTGCATCTGGTGGACGGTGTGGAAGGAAAGAAATGGCAGATGCAATGAAAACAGATCCAACTCCATTCAAAAGTTAAATGCAATTATCTTGCATCTTTATTTTCTTGGTGCAAACAACAGTGTATAGAGGATATAGATCAACTTGTAGATTTGTTAGGAACTTTGTAACTATTTGGAGGTTGCCAGCATATCCTTGATGCTGATGAATACAACTATACCAGTGTTTTTAAAAAAAGTGTTCGATAACAGTGGAAGGATGGTTTGTTTGTCTCTTTATATGATCTTGTGTAATCCTCACCTCATGAGCTAAACTTTATGATTGAGTTAGGTCAAACTCTATTCTTTTCACAAAGTATCATAACCAGGCCCATCTCTGTTATGGTGTGTCCCAATTTTAGACCCCCATTTTATGTTGCCCACACTCCAATTGGCAAGTCTGGACATGGTGGTGGTGGTGGTGTTAAGTGCCCCATGGTAGATGGATGGGTTGTTTATTGCCTTATATGGTCTTGTGTAACACACTCGTGTTTTGGGGTTGAGTTAGACCCAAGGTCCATTTCTTCATAATATAGCCGACAAGAACTTGTTTGGGACTGAGGTGTATTTTAGCTTTATTTCTTTATTGAACTGTTTAAAAGTAATGATCAGTTTGTAATTCTCATCTACTGAAACATTTCCATTCTCATCAATTTCTACATTTTAAATTTATTTGGACTCATCTAATGATCATTGTTATTTCTTCTTGCATCTATGGATGATTATTTACCCATTTTCGGTACCTACATCTTTAACATTTCCACAGAACAACAAGATTGTATTTCATTCGAAACATGAAGTCCCCCCCCTCAGTAAACTAATATCAGAATTCGTTCTTCCATCCCCTAGCCTTAACTAAAGCTAGTACTTCCCACCATCAATGCATATATTTTTTTTTTAATATTCAGACCCTTCTGCAACTACCATGTTTGGATATGCATTCCTAAATGATTCTACTGCATTCAAAAAGTAATATCTGCAAATACACGAAGCTTTCTAAACGCTTTCCTCATAAAACTACTTTTTTTTCAAGTTGTTTATATGAGTTTCTGTCTTGCTCATTTATGATAGACATTCTTGTTTATGGTGGAAACTACCTACTGGTAGACTTATCTGTCTTAAGCAGGTCATTTTCTTCTTTTTGACTTTTTTTAATCAGTTTCTCTTGCTAACTTTTGTGTTCTTCTAATCAATACAGTTCCTTCGAATTGGCAGATGCATGGATACGACCGGCCTATTTACACAAACACTATATATCCATTTGCTTTCAATCCACCTAAAGTTCCAGATGATAATCCTACTGGCTGCTACAGAACTTATTTTTTCCTTCCTGAAGAGTGGGAAGGTGAGGTTTTATGTTTCTCCATTTTGTGTCACCCTAAAATTTATTGCTTGGTTTCTATTGCATACTCATATCTCTTATAGATTCACCTATTTTATATCATATTTGAGGGAGTAACTTATTTTGTTGCTCTAATATCAGACTATTTGGCAAAATTTATCTCCTATTCTTTTTTAAAAAGGTATGATTTTTTATTAAAGAATTAATCAACACTTAGAAAGTGTTATAATATATACGATGTAGAGGAATGACCCAAAAAAGAAGAAACCTCCCTATCTATCCTTGGAGGAATCTATAAATTCTAAAATAGATTCTGCCATATTGGCAATATCCTGTTACACTGAAAAGAAAGCAAAACTATACAGTTTAACTTTATCTTCTGAACTGAGCTGACTTTGTCCTCAAAACTCTTCAAATTTCCATCTTTCCAAAGTGTGCACCAGATACTAGCTGGGATGGTATTTCCATATTTTGTGCATAGCGGGGTTAAGTCATCTTTTATTCCAGCATTTAAGTCAGTCCTGTGCAGATTTAGGCCTTATCCAACAGAATCTTGGGATGTTTAAAAAAAGCTGCTAAAGCTGTAGTGAGACAAGATAATGCATAATAAATGACTGATACTTTCTGATTTTTCTTTTTTCACACAGGAACTTCTACTGGACAATTTCTTGTCTTTTTTTTTTTTGGAATGAGTATCATTAGACATGCTACTTTGCCTCTAACCAAGAAAAGAAAGCTACCTTATATGAAACCTTTGTCTTGCATAATTTGTGTTAACTAGACCTAAATTAGCTTGATTTTCTACCGATAGAAACTTGCAGCATGATCTAATAGTGAAGCATCTTTTACTGCTCCCTTTTGATGAAATGGATGCTGTAGGGGAGGTTGGGAAGGTGGGACTTCTCTATCAAATCATTTTGAAGAAACAAATAGATGGGTGGTTCCATGCAGGATAGGGTACTTGGATTTTGTGTAGGAGCTCTATGAGTGGGGTGGCTGGAAAAAGGTGAAGTTGACAATGTCAAAAGGTCTGAAGCTAACACTGTAACGCTGAATTAGCAATGCTAACCTCAACCATGATATGGTCTTACTCCATGGTGAAGGAATATCAAGACAAGAATAAACCAAATTGAGAATGAGCATCTCCTCTTCAATCACATGCATTACTTTCTAGACATTATATTGGGTTCTTTTCCAATCTTGTGTCCATCTTAACCAATAAACCTAAGCCCCCAAGGGTTAAAGTTGCCCAAGGCGGGATAATTGGAGACTGGAACTGACTGGTCCCTTTCTTATGGTATTTTATTAATTATTGACTAGTCCTTGGTTTGGTCGTTATAACTTTGTCCTCATTACATTCGTTACGACAAACATGTGTACATTTGTTTCAGTATCCTTTTTAATGTAAATTGTGTTGCATTTTCATTACCTTCATTTGGCTATCAATAATGTTACGTGATCTTCAACTGCTTTTTGACAGGTCGCAGGATATTTTTACATTTTGAAGCGGTTGATTCAGCCTTCTACGCTTGGGTGAATGGAGTTCCTGTTGGATATAGGTTTGTGTTGCATTTTGATATCTTTATGCTCTTTTTCTCTTTTCTAATTGAATACTTTATTAAGACACCTATTTTAGGTTCTCTTACTTTCTTAGTGGTCTTGCTTGTGAACATTATTATCATATGTGTAGCTACGTTGAGATAAGTCATGTACTCTATTTGTGTACCTTTTATGGTTTGTAATTTATGTTATCAAAATTGTGCACAACTTTATTAGGGATGGCAATGGGGCTGGGTGGATGCGGGGCGGGGTGGGTTTAAGGTTGTGCGGGGCGGGTTGAAGTGCTTTACTAATGCGGGGAGGGGCGGGTTGCGGGTCTATGTGGGTTGAAACTTAATTTTAACTTTTTACATGTTTTTAGAGTAATAGAGCATTATATATTAAGATAGTTTCTTTAAAGTTACTAAAATAAAATATTCAAGATAGTAAATGAAAATGGTTCAATCAAAACTAATACAATTTCTTACATGCTTCCCAATTGACCTCTAAAAAATAAAATTCTAAGTCATTATCTATTAAATTAATACAACTTAACGTATTTATTTTTATGAATTATATTTTTAGTATCAAACTTGACTAGAAAAAGAAAATATTAAAAAATTTATGCGGGGAGGGGCAGTCTGAAAATGAAAAAAATTGTTATGCGAGGCAGAGCGGGGAGGATTAAATTTTTTGCGGGTTAGGCTTAACCTGCCCCGCACCTCCCCTTTGCCATCCCTAAACTTTTTCCTTTTCCTTCCTTATGGAGGACTCTTGTGAGAGAACCAAAACTACACGTTCCCGAGCTCGAGGTTGCACCCATTCTAGCAAGGTCCTTGTTCTCGAGACAATGGTTGTTTCTTCCAAACTTATTTTTCTGTGGGATGGTAATGACATGAGTTGAGTTTAAATGGAGTAGCATGGTCAAGGAGGATTCTTGTAGCCGACCCAACTTGTTTGGGAATGAGGGGTGATAATAGTTGTTTCTCAAATAATATGACCTCATAAGTTAATCTTTGTAGCCCTTTCCTATGGAGTGACTTATGAAAGGATTAAAATGACATGTTTTGAAGATAATAAATCTAAAGTTTGTCTTAATATGTCGAGTATTTATCCTTCAAAATTTTAGGGTCTTCTGTGCTTATTGTTGTACTTTTGTGGTGAATGTAGTGAACTAAAAACATAGACCTTTGAAGGAGAGAGAATCTGAACTCAAACGAACTCTCCAAACATCAGAGTTTCGACATCACAACCACCTCGGAGCATTGGTGCAACACTGTAACTTAAGCCCAACCAACCACAACCCTATTGGTGACCTTCCACTCCCATCACATGTCGAGAAGAGAATCTCGATGAGTGTACTACATGTGTGAGCATGTGCATTGGATTCTAACAACTCTCCAATGAAAGTACTTACTGTTTGTGAGTTGACCCATCTGTGCATCCTCTGTATCTGCCCACTGTAAAACAGGTAGACTCAAAACTTAGTGAAATTGGATGGGAAGGATGATTTTTCCCTTTAGTATCTCACAGACTCAAGCCATATATATACAAGGACGCTATAACATGTCCAGTGCTAGACTTGGACGGAAGCCTTCGAAGATTGAAAAAATAACCCATTTATTGTGTCTCATATTTACGCACATAAGAGAAAAGTTCTTTTCGAACTTGCTTGGTTGGATTAAAATGGGTCAGTTAGTTGGAAGTTTGTGGTCTTCTAGGCAATTGAGGCTTGGAAGATTAAGAAGTGCCTAAAGGTATCACAGTCAGGGAACTCCAGGTTCCTCTTTCACTTTGCCAATGAAGAGGAAGCCATGAGAGTCCTCTATGAAAGTCAAGATGAATGGGCCTAAACTACAATAAAACCCATCTTGTGTATTGTTTATATCCAAATCAAAACAAGTTCTATTGTGTTCCTGGATCGAAATAGTTTCAATCTACCAGAAAAGTACCTTACAATCTTGTCATAATTGTACTTTTCTTGTCTCTTTTCCAGAAATGGCAACATCATCTCTTTTGACTACTCTTTCGGTTCTTTCTCAAGCAAGACATACTCCTACGTTCCTCTCTTCTTCTTGACAATATAAGTTTTAGGCATCGAGTCTCTCTACTGAATTGAATTTCCACTCATCAGTGTTTGGGTATTTAGTCTCTCTGTTGAAAATTGAATTTCTGGCACTGCTCCAATCTGGTAGTGAAGTTCAGGTATTAAGTTGTTTCTCGGAATATTGAATTTTCTGGCATGCTGGGGCAACTTTCTTGGTCACTCTTTAGGTGCCAATTTAAACCGTATTATAGATTCATGTCATTTTGCCTATTGTGGATGAATCTTCAACAATAGCTTTTTCCGGCATACTTGACGTTCCATTTTTCAATTTACCAGCTCAATACATATATATGTTGGAATGTTCTAGACGTATTCAATGTGTTTAGCTCTATAGAAGATAATATTCTTCTTACAATAATTAGGAAATACCACCATTTATGTAACTTTCCTTCTATCACGTAGTCTATACTTTCTTTGTTTCTAGTGTCGTAAACTCCTTTTTAGGTAAAGTTGTATTTCGTTACAATCAGTTCAAGATAATTCTAGTTTATTTTTGCTCTATTTTCATTGCTGGCTGTCCCTTGTGTATTAAACACCTAAATCAATGAGTTACTTCTGTAAACAACATACATGATAAGTAGTCCTCACAATGAGTTTAGTAGAATATTTCCTATTGTTTTCTAGGACTCTAGCAAGGGTAAGACAGGATAATCCAACATGTGGATGGAAGTTGATGTTGTGTATCAGAATCTTTAACTAGCTTGTGTAGCATGAAAAATTGGATTAGACCATTTTCCAAATCAGCTGTAGAAAGGGATCAAAGCCATAAAAATATTGTATCTTGTCACTTCCTTATTTCCAGTTAGTGCTGTCACTCATTTTTGTCACAATATCGTTAAATGGCACTTCTGCAATTATGTAAAATCTGCTGCAAGTTGTTAAATAAGTACAGAAGTTCTTCGTTTCGTATTTGTATTCTTGTTGATTATTCACTCTCTCGGATGTGGACTCCTACACATTTCAGTTACATGGATTGTTTTTGGGATTCTTCATTATGCTTTCAATACTTCTATATATCTCAACTCCTTCATTTCTCAGATTATGGTGATTTTTACTTGTTTTTGTTTTATTTCAAACATCATATACCAGTTACGATGTTTTCTCATGTTGGACTGAGATGCTTGAAGCTAAAGCACAGATTAAAGTCTCAGTTACATGGTTCTTTGTAATGGATGATTGATCTAATTTTTATTGTATGGTTCAGTCAGGATAGCAGACTCCCTGCCGAATTTGAGATCACAGATTTTTGCCATCCACATGGGTCAGGAAAAGGAAATTGTCTGGCTGTTCAAGTGATGAGATGGAGTGATGGTTCCTATCTTGAAGATCAGGATCATTGGTGGTTATCAGGGATACACCGAGATGTGCTTCTTCTAGCAAAGCCTAAGGTGTGAACTTTTCCTTTCAAATGAGTTCTGTGTTTCCTTTTTCTCTGGAGCTATTCTTTGGAATCTGGAAACTGGCTCTGAAAAGAAAAGTAATTTACTTTATTGTCTGTCCTATTTTTTTCCTCAATATTAACGATAGAAATATTTATTGTGCCCCATTTGGCTAAAGATTTACCTCCCATCCCTTGTCTCAAGCTACCCTGTCCTAATCTTACTTGCGTTCTGTATGATCAATTTCTCTGTTAGTTTGAGTGCACCTTAATTATTCGGGGTGGGTGGTGGGTGGGGTGAATTGGTTCGTACCTGATTCTCATATCCTACTAAAATTTGTCCAACACGACTATAAAACGTAGTTGTTATGAGTATTTGGTTTGATAATCTACAACAGTTAAGTATGAAACAGTAAGAATGATTTAACTTGGAAAATCACCAAGCTCAAAAGGTGCAAAAACCATGATCCACCTTAGTAGGATTGAACTCCAAACCTCACTAACAAAGTAAGCCAGAAAATAAGATCACAAATCCTTGCAATCTAAGACTTCAACTCTTAGCCTTAACATCAACAGTTGCCCAATTGCTATACTCCCTCAAATCACTCTGACTCAAAACAACAACAAAAATGTTTCTTCGCAACAAACAAACAATGACCTAACAAAGCTTCTATATCAAAATTCAAAATTCTAATACAATTGAACTAGAATTGGACTCAACATATAAAAACAATGATACAAGGACCGGAGTCTTCTGCCTGGTTCTTCTCTCTTAGATGATCAGTCTTTGTACTTTCAAGAACAAGTTACTTGAAAGGTGGACTACTGTTGTACCTCTCAATTCAGTGTGAATGAAATTTCTTGTAAGGTAATAAGCATTTAGAGTTGTGATGGAAAGATTTTGTGAATATCCAAAATATATCACACGAATAATAATGGAGACATACACATATTTTCCCATACATTCTTTCCTAAAAAATCTCGACACAATAACTCAACACAGACTCAGCTCGTAACACATAAGCATTAAGGACCTGATTCTTATCACAATTCCTTTACAGAGTACATCGTGTTTGTTAATCATCAAAAGATAATCAATACTCAACAATCAACTTCCCTTTTCCTTCTCTTTTTCTCTTCCATCAAGGAGAAGCCAAAAAAAAATCCTTATAACATAAAGCAAAACGCTAATCCTAAGTCCTAAAAGAGTTCCTGAAAAAGCAGTTGTTTTAGTTCATATTATCTAGTATCTTAACTTCTTAAGAATGTCACTTCTTATTAATCTAAAAAAAAACACTCCCTCCGCTTCAGTTTATTTGGAAAAGTTTGAATAAGCATGGGGTTTAAGAAAGAAAAAAAAAACTTCATGAATTTGTGGTCTCAAACATTACATAAACATTTTTGGCTATTAAAACTTCTCATTAAGGGTAAAATGAAAAGTTTAAATTAAATTGTCTCCAAATTTAGAAAGTTGCCATTTTTTTTAAACAAATTTAAGAAGAAAATATTTTGCCACCTCCACTAGAACGGAAGGAGTAATAATTACTAGCTGTAGAATAATGAAGAGTCGAACTTTGTAGAAATGATTGTTTGTCATCTAAACAATGAATGATGAAATAAATTTGAACAAAAAGTAGACAGGTCAGTGATCTGATGTTAGTCTCAGTAGTGGAATTTGGATCACATTCAAAACCATCTCATCGCAAGCGGTGGACACTGATAATCCAGATATTGAGTCCTTTGATCTAGTCCATGTAATGTAGCACCTGTTAAAGGAAGGTGAAATAAGTGGCGACCAATAAACTCTCAAAACTTCTCCATTACCCTAGATATCACACTAGACGCCAGCCTTTCCTCTCAAAGTCTTATCATATTAAAATCTTCCCCTAACACCTAGGGGATATCCCACTCTGCCATCAAGGTAGACATCTCGTTCCAGAAGCTCACCTTAGATCCCTCCCCTACCGGCGCATAAAGTCCTCCAATACCGCATATAAATTCATTACCCTGATTTTTAATTCGAGATCAAAGTAAGTAGTTAACATGATTTCTTGTTGTTTGACTATCAACTCAAATTATCTCTTCCGAGTTCAGTTCATGTAATTAGGATTGTTCCAATCGAAAGCTCATCAATGAAAATTGATAAAGCATAAGGTTAAACAAATAGCCAATAACCAAGAACCAACAGGTCCATCAAACTCTAGATAAGGAATTTAGTCATAACCCTTTTCAAAAGAACACATCTAGTCACCAAATACTCCATAGAATGCATAAAGGAAGAATTCAAGAGAGAGTATGTAGAAAAGCTCCGTTTGGATCTTGATCTTTCATCTAGTGCATAAATTTCCTCTCTTCAAACCTTGATTTCCATGCCAAAAGAAGGTCAAATCTGCGTAAGATTGCATATTTATACATTTGGTGTTGGTCATATGGATTTTCCAGCATTGCCTTTATAAAGAAATGGATCTTGGGCCTAACTCAACCCCAAAAAGCTAGCTTGGGAGGGGAGGATTGCCCAAGACCATATAAGGAGACCCAAGGACCCCTTACCCCCCCCCCCCTTCCCCCAGGACTGGACATCTGGGCCCAACACCGGAAACAAAGAATTGGGATGTTAGAATAGTTTCTTTTTTGTCTCTAGTCTTTACTTGATGATTTTAGCTGCGAGTCTGTGACTTCGGCTGTAGCAAGAATGGCGATCCTTCCATGAATTAATTTCCTGTGTTAATGCGGTACAATTAAATAGGTGAATATGTGATGACTACTCTTACTTTTTGGTTAAGAAAGCAAAAGTTATGGGAAATTTACATTATCTATAGTAAGAGTTTTCTCCAATAGTTTCTTTTAGTTATAAACGTGTAGAGACTTTTCCTTTACAGAAAATAGATTTTATCATGTGACCATCCAGATAAAGATCAATATTGATTGGGACAATGGGAGCAGGATTGTATTGACTTTTCCCCCTTGAATCAAGTCGGAAGGTTTTTCTGTCTCTATGTGTTGTGATGATGCAATTCTTTTTCATTGCACTCCGAGTTCCAGGTTTGTTGTAGTAATTTTTGCTTGAGAATCAGTCATAGTATTATAAACCATATTTATCTCTGTCTGACATATGACAGTTCCTTTTTCATTACACTCTTGTCAAGTCTATACTCTATAGGATTCTTGGGAAGTCTGATTTTTTTATGACTTTTTGCAGTGTTTTGGTTGTGAACAACTCATCTTCTTTTAACCATTCTTTATATCACTGTGACTGGCAGTTTGCTCTTACTGTTCTGTCTTTTACTATTGGCATTCTCTGTTTTGGCTAGGTCATTGCTGACTTATTACCCAACTTTTCTGATGCAGACGTTTATTGCTGACTATTTCTTCAGAACAAACATAGGCGAAGATTTTTCTTATGCAGACATAGAGGTAATCATAAAGCGGGAATGGATTTCTTAGATTCCCTTTTCTTTTTCGCTATCCTACTTGTGCAGTGTATCATATAAAATGTATACAGTTCTGCTGCTCAATTGTGGAAAAAATTGCTGGAATTTACAAGCCATCGTCACCCTACTAGATGTGGAGAAGGCAGAGAGCAGGTGGTTGAGTGAGAATAACTAGAGTTCTAGACTTTTGCTAATAAATGTTTAGCCTGATAATATAACCTTTGGTTTTACTGTTTGTTTTTTTTTGAAAACCTAGAAATCCCCAAGGATAAAGATAACATTTGCTATGTCTAGGGATGGCAATGGGACAGTGCGGGGCGGGACTGGACGGGTTGAGCTTAGCCCGCAAAAATTTTAATCCGCCCCGGCACCCGCATAACAATTTTTTTCATTTTCAACCCGCTCCGCTCCCCCCCGCATAGACCCGCCTTGCATGAACCTGCCCCACATAATTTTTTTAATATTTTCCTTTTCTAGTTAAGTTTGATACTAAAAATAAAATTCATAAAAATAAATTCATTTTTTCATTAAGTTGTATTAATTTAATAGATAATGACTTAAAAATTTATTTTTTAGAGGTCAATTGGGAAGCATGTAAGAAATTGTATTAGTTTTGATTGAACCATTTTCTTTTACTATCTTGAATACTTTAGTAACTTTAAACAAACTCTCTTAACAGATAATGCTCTATAACTCTTATAACATGTAAAAAGTTAAAATTAAGTTTGAACCCGCATAAAATCGCATAGACCCGCAACCCGCCCCGCATTAGTTTTTAAAAAAGCCACTTCAACTTGCCCCGCATCCCTCCCCACACAACCTTAAACCCGCCCCGCCCCATTGCCATCCCTAGCTATGTCCTTATGTCCATGTTGTGAGCAGACAATCAATTTCCATAGAATAGTTTCCCACTTTATTGTTTTGTCATTTTTCTCGAACCATACAGGGAGAAACTTTTGTCACTTTAGGCAATCGGTAAATTGGGACGGCTTAAAATTTTAGCATGTTATTTTTTTGGAAAGGAGGGATTTTAAAAGCGCATGACATAATTTTGCTGATTTTACCTTATTCTTTCTATAATGCAGGTGGAAGTGAAAATTGATAACTCACTTGATAATAATGATATTGCTGACTTCACTATTGAAGCTTCACTCTATGACAGTGGAAATTGTCTTAGCCGCTCTGACCATATTGATTTGCTTTCTGCTAACATTGCTCATCTGGAGTTAGTTCTGTCTTCTGATCCTTGTGTGGGATTTAAAGGCTACATGCTTGTGGGGAAGGTGCAAGCACCTAAACTTTGGTCTGCAGAGCAAGTAAGTGATTTTTCTTAGCTTTACAATAGCAACATACCTAGTGTAGTCCCACAAAGTGGGGACTGGGGAGGGTAGAGTGTGCATGTACCTTACCCCAACCTCAAAGGTAGAGAGGCAAATCAATTTTGCTTCTATTTTTTGGTCTAACCTCAGTTATTGCATATCTCATTTGATGCCACACTCAAAACTCATTTGATTTAGGATTTGGTTTAGAACTGATACTATGTTCCACTACATTTTAGTAGTACTAGTACAATGTTAATCATTCATTATAATCTGGTAGTCTGCTTTTTCTCCTGCATTCCCTTGCAGGGAAGCTTAGAGTGCAAGGAATCTTTCCGCTTTATTAGGTTGGGAAATTTTGCATGCTTCGTCATAATATTTGACTTCTACATTTTGAATGACCCTGCCAAGTATTGAATTCCAAAGCTTTAGCTAAGATTTGCACGACTTTATTTCTAGTTATAACTAGGAAAGGATGGAAGACTTTTGATTACCGCGTAGAAACTTCACTCTGACTCACTTAGGGCCTCTTAGCAAAATGGGTTTTATGTACACCATGATACTACATCGGCCATCTCCACGATTTTATCGAACTCACATTTGAAAGATTAACATTGTACTTGGAAGTTAGCTTTGTAGTGTTGCTTAGGTAGGATGGGATTTTCCCTGTAATTGCAGAAGTTGACCGATGGTTTTCTCTGACCTCAAATAGAGGTTATTTACTTTAATGCTCTCACTGCAACTTTTAAGAAATTCCTTATCCTTATCTTTCTTCTGTTAACAGCCAAATCTCTACACTCTTGTTATCACCCTTAAAGATGCATCAGGGAAGTTGGTTGATTGTGAATCATGCCAAGTTGGTATGAGAAAAATATCAAAAGCCCCTAAACAGCTGCTAGTAAATGGGCGTCCAGTAGTAATTAGAGGGGTGAACCGGCATGAGCACCATCCACGTCTTGGAAAGACAAACTTGGAGTCCTGCATGGTCAAGGTTTGTTAAATTCTTTTTCTTTTTCCTTTTTGTTTAAACATGTGATGAATTTCTCTTCATTGTAAAATTGCAGGCATGCTTATAGATTTTCATTGTGAAATCTTCTTATTTTCTGTTGAAGGCAAATCATATATCCTGTTACTTCTTGTAGGATTTGGTTTTGATGAAACAAAACAATATTAATGCTGTCAGGAACAGCCATTATCCTCAGCATCAGCGCTGGTATGAGTTGTGTGATCTGTTTGGCATGTACATGGTAGATGAGGCCAATATCGAGACACATGGTTTTTTTGACTATCCAAATTATAAGCATCCTACACAGGAATCTTGTTGGGCTGCTTCCATGTTGGATCGTGTGGTCGGCATGGTTGAAAGGGACAAAAATCATGCCTGTATTATAGTATGGTCCATAGGGAATGAGGCAAGCTATGGACCGAATCATGCAGCACTCTCTGGTATATACTTTTTCATTATTTTTACTTTCCATTTTCTGTTGTGTCGACTCTTTGTTCTTCAAAAAGTGAAGTGCTAAGCTTTCCAAGGGATGTAAGGACACTCCCTTGTAGGTAAATACATGTGGCCACAACATCAAACACAGATGCTACTCGCTCTTCAGTTTTTCCCATTTGAGCTCTAGGTCTCTTACTGGTAGAGGAACAGTAGTTTAGCCACAAAGCCAGCCCTGAAGGGACTGCCTTCATTGTACTTTAGCCACAAAGCCAGTCCCGAAGGGACTGCCTTCAATGTACTTTAGCCACAAAGCCAGCCCCGAAGGAACCACCTTTAGTATACTTCCCTAACATTGCTAAGGCTTATTTTATATGTTGCTTGAATCCATAATTGCTAGGTATATTTGATTATAGTTTATAGATCAGAACACTATCCGAATGACTAAAGTGTTTGTAAATAACTTGTAGATAGCCAAGTTAGAGGGAGATTCTCAATTGAAGAAAGTAAAATAAAGGATCAGAGGCTAAATGCATAATATACTTTATTATCCTGCATGTGATAATGGTGATCCTCTAGGTGGTTAAAAAAACGTAGGATATGTCATACTTCTTTCGTGATGTCCAGCTCAGAAAGGGCTAGATTTTAGATCCACCCATACAGCCTTTGCAACTACTAACAACTATATTCCTGTTTAGTTCGTCATGTTCAGTAACCAAGTTAGAGAGTCTTTTCAGGTTGGGTACGAGAAAAAGATGCATCAAGACTGGTGCACTATGAAGGTGGTGGATCGAGAACATCTTCAACAGATATTGTATGTCCCATGTATGCACGTGTGTCCCGAATAGTTGAAATAGCAAAAGATCCAACTGAACAGAGGCCTGTGATATTGTGCGAGTATGATCTTCCATTATCCACTTCTTTTTCTTGGTCAATTTAACTGCTCGTAATTTTTAATGCGATGACTTTACGTTGCAATTTTTGGTGTAAAACTGCTCAGATATTCACATGCCATGGGAAACAGCAATGGGAATCTCCATAAATATTGGGAAGCAATAGATAGTATCTTTGGTCTGCAAGGAGGCTTTATATGGGATTGGGCTGATCAGGTTTGTTCATGATTTAGGATTGGTCCTGTAATTATGTACATCTTTTAATAAATAGGAGTTAATGTAGTTGCTAAAATAAATTGTTTTGCAGTTTTTTCCCTTCAACATATTTCACAGTTAGTTGGTTTCCGAAAACATTATCATGACTCTATTTTTTTGGCTTCAAGCTGTTATTGGAGTTAAAGCAAATGTATGTTTATTGACCTAAGACATTTTAGAGATGCAAACCCCATGTAGGATAGATTGTTGAATTTAAATTCAAATACTAGGACTAATGCCTGTCCTATTTGGGTGAAATAGAACTTGGTGGCTGTCTCTATTCTGCGTGCATATTACGAAAATCAGAGTTTGTTCATTTAATACTTAAATCCTGTTTAGAAGGCACAAGCTGTCTGATTTTGGATCTAGCATTTGTGGCTGCAAGTGCAACTTTTGATGTGAAATGCATGTTGTTGCTATTGTTAACATGGTCACATGGAGAACCAAGCTAAACCATTTGACCGCATAATTGTTGCATGATATTCTGAAGCCTACGCAGTTACAAAAAGCTTCAACTCCCACACGGAATGTAGTAGGTGTAGAGATGTTGTGTCTTTCTGTTCTTTTAGTTCCTTTTTTTTATTGAACACTATCATTTGGCACTTTCTATAGGGATTATTAAAGGAAGTATGTGGGAAAATGCGCTGGGCATATGGAGGTGATTTTGGGGACACTCCTAATGATTTGAACTTCTGCCTAAATGGTGTCATATTTCCTGATCGAAGTCCTCATCCTGCATTACATGGTGAGTAGACAGCTATCTTGTTCAATAATTTGTTTTTCCCCTTTGTCGTATAAATAGCTTTGCAAGACTATTAGACAATAAGTCACGTCAATGAACCTTTTTTCAAAAAGTGTAGGGTGTGGAAGCATGGAACATTAAGCAATGATGAATAAGCAACTTTTTTATTTTAATTGTTTGGGTACTTTTGGGGGTAAAGTTTTTAATTTTCACTCATATCTCATCTTTCATTTGATTGAAATTGCTTTCAGTGACCAGAAAGTTTAGCAAATAGCCAAATATGTTCAAAACATGCTGGCAGTCTTGCAAGTTTCTCCTGTTGTGTCTGGGAATTTATGGGGGTGGGGGAAGGAGGGAACAATTGACAGTATGCACAAAGCATGTACATGCTTGAGCATGATATCTACGTTGGACCATGTAACCTGAAGTATTGGGAAGAGGTGATTAGATAGGACATAGTGTAGTTTGAGCTTACCAAGGACATGACCTTAGATAGGAGGGTGTGGAGGTCATGGATTAGGGTAGAAGGGTAGTAGGTAGCAGATTGTCTTGCTCTTTGTTCATATTAGTAGTCGTAGTTTTGCTCCTGTAGTTTCTTGTTCTTCGATTTATGTTACTATCTGTTGATTCCTTGTACCTCCACTATCGTATTGTTTTGTTGTGGTTTTGTTACTATCTGTTATTTCTTGTACTTCCGCTACTTCTTTTTCTGGACTGCTTTGGACTGTTTTTCCTTGAGCCAAGGGTCTATCCAAAACAACCTTTGTACCTCTAAGGTAGGGGTTAGGTCGGTGTAAACACTACCCTCCCTAGACCCAACTTTGTGGGACAACACTGGGTGTGTTGTTGTTGTTGCTGCTGGTGCTGGTGCTTGCTAAACTAGAACGTGTCTAACTGTTTAACACTTCTTCTGTCAGAGGTTAAGTTTCTTTACCAGCCAATCAAGGTCTCATTTAACGAAGGAATTATTAAGGTACTCTTGTATATCACTTAAATTCTCTGTTCACTTGCATTAGTATCTCTTAAATGACAATTAGGCTTTTCTGTTCAGATAACAAACATGCATTTCTTTGATACTACCCAAGCTTTGGAGTTTAACTGGGTACTTCATGGCGATGGGTGTGAACTTGGGTCTGGGATCCTCCCTCTACTTGTCATAGAACCCCAGAGAAGCCATGAAACAAAATGGGAATCTGGCCCATGGTTTTCTGCATGGATTACATCTAGTGCAGCAGAAATTTATTTAACAATTACAGCAAAGCTTTTGAACTCTACTCGGTGGGCTAATTCTGGTCACCTCATTTCGTCCACACAAGTTCTGTTGCCTAGCAGACGGAATGTTGTCCCTCATGTATATCACTCATACTTTACATTTCTTATCAGTCTGGTAGTCCTTTTTTCAGACATCACTGACTATTTTAAGAACTGTTATTGTTTTAGATCATTAAAAGCACCGATGCCACTTTACTTTGTGAAGTTCTTGATGACATAATAAAGGTTGGCCAGAAGGACTGGTGGGAGCTCAAATTTAACAAACAAACTGGTGGTATAGAGGGATGGAAGGTAAATACTTTATGCTTCAATAAATTGAGCGTTGGTACAGTATCGTATGAAGCTATATAATTTTGGTTATTGTAAAGAAAATAGACCCTGAGCCTAAATCCCAAAGGAAGCTCATGAGATGAGGATTGCACGTGATCATATATGGAAATAACACATACCCTCATCAATTGTGGGACAACTCAACTGTTATGATGTCGCATATGATAAAGATGGGTTATTTCTTAATTTTATTTTCTGTTCCACTCAATGATTGCAGGTTAATGGAGTTTCAATAATGAATAAAGGCATCTATCCATGCTTTTGGAGAGCACCAACAGATAATGACAAAGGGGGAGGCCAAAGAGTTACTTGTCTAGGTGGAAGGCTGCTAATCTTGACAAGGTAATCTTTGTGAACGAAAGCTGCTCTGTGGAAAGTACGAACAGTCACGAAGTGAAAATATCAGCTACTTATCATGGCATAGCAAAACCAGAGGAGAAAACTCCCCCAAATGCAGAAACTTCTAATATTCTCTTTAAGGTTGGCATGACACTTTTGATATATGGTTCAGGAGATGTTGTGCTAGAGTGCAATGTAAATCCATGTCCTGATCTTCCACCTTTGCCACGAGTCGGTGTTGAATTTCAATTGGATTCAACTGTAGACCAGGTTAAATGGTATGGAAGGGGACCATTTGAATGTTATCCAGACCGGAAATCTGCTGCTCATTTAAGCATTTATGAGCTATCCGTAGGTGAAATGCATGTGCCATATGTTGTTCCCGGGGAGTGCTCAGGCAGAGCAGATGTTAGATGGGTGACATTTGAAAATAAAGATGGAGTGGGACTTTATGCTTCCACGTACGGAGGATCTCCACCCATGCAAATGAATGCAAGCTACTACAGCACCTCTGAGCTCGATAGAACTACACACAATGAGGATCTCAGGAAAAGTGAAAACATCGAGGTATTTCATTCCCTGACTTATGCACGCGTTGTTGCAATTCAACTTTCACATACTTGCACACTTTCACTGGCTAGCTTTGTGTCTCCCCTAAGATGATTTAATTTGAGGCTTTTAGTTTGGTAGTCGAGGAACACAGCCAACTTCTTGGACCACTTAGTGAGCATCTTACTCTTTAGTTTCTAACACAAGAACTACGATATCCATCAATTTGTTGTCAGAAACTGTGGCTGAGGAAAATCTTCTTTGGGGGGTGGGGATTGCATAGCTAGGATTTTGTTTATTTTTTTAGAAGGAAATAAAAAGAAAATCTTGCATCATATTACTTATTCTGTTCATGTGGTGTGTCTCTTTTGGTGACGGATGTCATTCGGAATCAAGTTGTGCATTAATAGCATGGCGTAAATCATAATGGGAAAAAGGAATAGGAAATGTATTTGTTTTCCTAGGGTGCCTGGGATTAGCTCCCTTGTCTCCGTGCTGCTAATTCTCCTTTTACAATCTATCTATTTTTTAAAAGGCTCCATTTGGTATTAAGAACAATGTTTCCTTTTCTGTTTTTGGTGGTCTTAAATGTGTTTGGTGAAGAAAATATTTAACATCAACACCTTTTACATCCTATAAAAGGGTGTTAAACATCTGTTTTGCAACTCTCATTACCCACTCCATGCTACTTTCTCTCAGCAACTTGTAAATGTTGTTTTCGTTCTTTGTCACACCAACGGGTATATCCAATCAAATGTTGAAAAATGATCCAAAGAGATCATCTTGAGTTGCAGCAAATGAAACCTTGAAAATTATGTAGTAATAGCATTTTGACATTGATTTTCTGCATTGTAGGTGCATCTTGACCACAAGCACATGGGTTTGGGCGGAGACGATAGCTGGTCCCCTTGTGTTCATGACGAATATCTTGTTCCTCCCATACCATACTCTTTCGCCATCAGGTTTTTCCCAAAAACTGCAGCAACCACTGGGTATGATATCTACAAGTCCCAGTTTTCTGAAGAGTGATTATTGATAACTTCTGTACTTATTGTCTACTTGGTTCACTTTTTAGTATGTGGATTTCTTCAAATTTGTAACTTTGGTTAAAATAAATCAAGTGAAAAGCACTTTTAGAGTGCAGATCCTTTAACTTGAAGAACATAATTATTATTATTTCATATAAATTAAAAGTCTTGTTTGCTCAAGTAAAAATATTCAGCCTCTGCTTGTCACTCATGATTTATCAATATAAAAAATATGCTTCATTTGTAATCATTGATTTCTTCATAACATAAAGGTGATATATTTTCACTCACAATCACAATTAATAGTTGTGACTATTAAGAGAAAATAGTGTCGATTGGAGTTGCTTTAAATTACTTAAACGGGTATCAATATTTAGGGCATTTTAACAATTTAACTAATTAACTTGGTTATTTAAAAATTATCACTTTTAAGTATACTTTTAATTTAAAATTGTTTTAAGTAACTATTGCTAAAAGTTGACAAAAATGGTAATAAATTAAAAGTATACTTAAAAGTGATAATTATTAAATAAAAGACCTTCAGTTATATAATTTTTCCTATACTCTTTTACCTCTTAGTAGTAATGCTAGTTGGATATAAAAGTTGTCATTATTCACGACAGAAGGGCAAGTTTGGTAGCCAATATAATTAGGGAAAACTGTGCAAAATAGCAAATATTTAAATGATATTAAATGTTATAGCTACTATTTTGGAAAATTGTGATTCATAACCGTAGTTTTCTCAAATCTTGTTATTTGTTTAATTAATTTGTATAAATTGCTCAAAATTGTATAATTCGTCTGATTGTTTAAATTAGAATTTTGTATAATTCGATTCATGATTGTATAAATCTCTAATTTCTATATGTTTACCCTAGATATTTATACCCAATTTATGAAAAAATCACAATAAATTACCATGTTTGTATATTAGCAAGCGAAATATACAAATGAAGTTCTGAAAAATTCCTAAATTTATAAATACATAATTTGTATATACTTACTCCATTTGTATATTCGCCAGCAAAATATACAAACCGCGTGAAACATACAATTCAGGGCCTCATAGCAAACAGAACTATAGCTATGAAGGGCAATTATCGAAACTATAGTTATAGAACCTTATTATGTCTATAATGTTTGTTATTTCTAAAATTTACTTATAAATTATTATCCGAAAACATTTGTATATATTTTGTACTATGGAAAGTGAGGGTGGAGAGGTAGGGGTGTCGGATGGTGGGGATGCGGACTATGGTGGTAGACTGGTAGGAGGTGGAGGTGATGATGAAGATGAAGTGTTACTTGGCTTATGTTGGAGGCAGTGGAATATCATTGTACTAGATATAAGGCTCCCGGACTAGCGCGAGCCCAATATATACTTTTTTTGCCTCAATTTATGTGATACAACTTACAAGTGAAATTGACTAAATTTTTTGTAAGTATTTTAAAAAATAGTTTAAGTTGTTAATTTATTGTGATTTATAATACTTTTTATGTTATTTTCAAATAATATATATTACTCCTTCGGTCACATATTATGTGACACAAATGATTGGTCTCAAAAGAAACTCAATCTCCTTTTTTATTTCAACCCAATTATCTAGGGTTTCATAGTACTCATTTTCTTTCAATTTATGTGACACAAATCTAATTTAGAGAGTCAAGCAATATTTTTTATAATTTGAAAATGTTTTAAGTTATTAATTTTATTTATAATATTTTATATACAATTTTTAAACACCTAATATATTTTATTCCTTTTGTCTCACATATTGTGATTTATAAAACTTTCACATCATTTTGAAATAATATATGTTATTCACTTTGTCTCAATTTATGTGACACGAATAAAATTTTGAAAGTTAATTGAACTTTATAATTTTTGAATTATTAATTATTGTTATTTATAGTACTTTTCTATTATTTCAAGTAATATATATTACTCTCTTTATTTCAATTTATGTGAT
This sequence comes from Solanum verrucosum, assembly GCF_900185275.1. Classification (NCBI taxonomy): domain Eukaryota; kingdom Viridiplantae; phylum Streptophyta; class Magnoliopsida; order Solanales; family Solanaceae; genus Solanum; species Solanum verrucosum. Next base: position 3,034,559 of record NW_026020329.1, read on the forward strand.
ATTAATAAAATTTTGTAAACTAATTTTTTAATGTGAAATACTAAGCAATAGAATGCTAAGGAGAGAGATAGAGAAAAAAAAAGAGCAAGAGTTGTGAAGTAATCTGAATGGAAGATCATTTATAATTTGAGCAATTGAAAAAGAATTGGCAGTAATATTAGCACTGTATGGGACCCACAAGTCAGGGGAGGCAAAACTTTTCCCAAAGGATAAATTAATAAATAAATAATTATCCTATAGGCATCTTTAGGGGTGTTCACGGGTTGGTTTGGATCGGTTATTGGTCAAAACCAAAACCAAACCAACTTAATCGGTTTTAAAATTATCAAAATTAAACCAAACCAAATATAATATACATTTATCGGTTTGGTAATTATCGGTTTCGGTTTGGTTTGGTTTGGTTATTCGGTTATTAACCATACACAAAAATAAAAGAAACAATTCATTTAAAATGTGAAAAAAGTAACAACAATCCATTCAAAACGAAAAATAGTTAGAATGACTTAAATTACTAAACTTTCAATCACTAAATTTACTATCAATAAAGCTTTAAAATTCACCATATTGACCTAGAAGGAAGAGACAATAACATTTTCAGTCCCACAAAGAATTGACGTAGACACTCATATACATGAAATCAATAAGATAAATGTTTCATCTTGGGCATTTTTGCTTTCAATAAGTAAATTATAAAGAAATTTTAATGAAAATATGTATAAGATCTTTAAAATTGTTTATAAAAATAATATATTAAGTATGTATATTAATAAAATATATGTATATAATTCATCGGTTCGGTTCGGTTATTTCTTCGGTTTTTTTCGAATAAAACCATAACCAAACCAAATACTATCGGTTTTCAAAAATTTAAAACCAAACCAAACCAAACCCAAATAAAATCGGTTTTATTTTATCGGTTTGGTTTGGTTTTTCGGTTTGGATCGATTTTTATCCAAACCGTGAACACCCCTAGGCATCTTTGTCATACGAAGCAATAGTATAACCCTTAATAGCATGTTGTACAAGACATTCAAAGCTAATAATTTTTTTTGCATGCCGAAAATGTCCCTTGATCGGCAAGCAAGCATGTCGACCAAAAGGTGCTTTGCCTAGACTCTTATATAGTATAGTAAATTTATTTTCCCTGCTTTATTAGAGAGCTCATTTTCTCATTTTTAAGAAGCTATTATTTTTCCAAATAAAATATTTAATCAATTAAATATGAAAAATCCCCCTCGTACTAAATACACCCTAAGAGGATGAAATAATAACATTGGAGTCTCCCTTTGCCAACTTCCCAAATAAACCCTCTTTGGAACGTCATAAATTACATGTATAAAGAAAGATTCATTTTGCTTCACAAAAACATGTAAACAAATTATTTTTCTTGAAACTACTTTATCTCTTTACATGATTTTTTAAAAATAAGAATAAATAATTATTTACTCTTTACCTATATAGACTATAGTAACTAGATGAAAATGGTATGTGCCCTACAATTACGTTCAATGATCGTACAAAAGAAAATAATGAAAAAATAACAATCAGAGAAACATAAAACTAAAGTTGTATAAGCTCATTAAAACAATTATTCCGTTTTAGATTCATACAATTTTTACAGATGTATTTGTCCTTCACAACTCTCACTTCTCTAAATAAGGGACCAAAAAAATTAAGATCAACAAAAAATATTTTTTTATATTTTCTCTCCAATTCAAGAGCTTTAGTCGGGAATTGGAAAAAGGTAAACAACGTTAAGGAACTTATTAAAGAATAGTCTAGAAGAAAGATGTAAGTAACAATATGTGAAATGAAAGTAGAACCAATTTATCTCTTGAAATTACAAAAATGCCCTTTTTGTACGCTTTGCTACAGTTGCACCGTACAACTTTTACAGCTATGTTCATCCTTCACAACTCCCACTTCTAAATAAGGGACCAAAGAAATTAAGACCAACATAAAACTATTTTGCTGATAATTTTTCTACAGTTTCAAGAGCTTCGATCGAAAATTAAAAATGATAAGCAACATCATAGAACTTCAAAAAAAAAAAAATAGTCTAGAAGATAGCTATATGTAATAATACATGGCTTTATTAAAGTAAAATCAATTTATTTCTTGAAATTATAAAAATGCCCTTGTTTGTACGCTTTGTTAGTAGTTGTACCATACAATTTTTATAGTTGCGTTCATCATTCATAACTCCCATTTCTAAATAAGAAGAAGCAATTACACAAAATTTAAAAATTACAAACATGTTTACAGGTGTTAATAATAATATTAATATTTAAAATATTTAAATTTTAACATATTTTAATAAGTGCATATAAAAAAATTATTTTTTTAAAGAAAAATCAAGAGTGAGTTTTATCACTATAGTGCACACTCACTAATAAACTATCACTTATTAGTTTGAGAAATATACATCAGTTGTATATGTAACACTTTCTTTTTTATTTGCAAAAACCTTGCCACATAGATAAAATATTTCATCTTGACAAAAATTAAATAAATATTAATATTAGTTAAGAGATAAAGATTAAAGTACTTATCATAAAAAAAGAAATTATTTTTTTAAAAAAAAAATTTAAGAAAGTCTCGCAGCAAGTAGATGATACTATTCTAATATATGTATACCACAAAACGAGAAAAAAATTGGAGCGGAGGGTTATGCGCGGTGGGGTAGAATATATTTTTTAAGAAATTAAAACTATATCTAAATTATTATATGATGGGACCGGGGGGGGGGGGGGGTAAGAATTTTTTAAAAACAACTTATACAAAAGAATATTTTTAAAAAACTAAAAATTGGGGGGGGGGGGGGGGAGTGGTGGAGTGGGATAAAGAAATATTTTACTATTTATTTTATATTTTTTTTTTGGGGGGGGGGGGGGGGGGGGAGGGGGAAGGGGACTTAAATTTTAACTAATATTAATAATTTATTTAATTTTTGTCAAGTTGAAATATTTTATCCATGTGGAGTGTGATGTAAGCGTGGCAACGGGATCAGAATCGGGACGGAACGAAACTGGCCACCACGAGCCGGAACCGGTAATTCCGGGAAAAAATATCAAGACCCGTCCCAGACCGGACCGGACCGAAAACCGGGTACCAACGGCTATATTTTTAAAAAAAATTATTAACATTAAAAAATTAGAAACATTACTCAAAAAATATTAAAACTTTTATAATTTTAAAGTTAAAAATTTATACTTTTAAATTTTTAAATACAAACTTTCAAACTTTAAAAGTATAAAAGTTTAAATTTTACACTTTAAAAGTATAAAAGTTTAAATTTTACACTTTAAAAGTTTGAAAATTTAAATTCAAACTTTAAAACTATAAAACTATAAAAGTTTAAATTTCACACTTAAAACTTTGAAAATTTAAATTCAAACTTTAAAATTATAAAACTATAAAAATTTAAATTTCACACTTAAAAGTTTGAAAAGTTAAATTCAAACTTTAAAACTATAAAAGTTTAAATTTCACCCTTTAAAAGTTTGAAAATTTAAAATTCAAACTTTAAAATTATAAAAGTTTTTTTCACCCTTTAAAAGTTTAAAAATTTAAATTCAAACTTTAAAACTATAAAAGTTTAAATTTCACCCTTTAAAAGTTTGAAAATTTAAATAATTAAATTCAAACTTTAAAATTTAAAAGTTTGAAAATTTAAATTCAAACTTTAAAACTATAAAACTATAAAAGTTTAAATTTGACACTTTAAAAGTTTGAAATTTTAAATTCAAGACAATAATAAAAAAAAAAATTAAGGCGAATAGCCTATACTTTTATTAATATTAATTAAATAGTACAAGTTGAATTACAAAATATTAGTAGAGTATTAAAAGATTTAATCTACACAGCCACCTTCTAGGAAGGGTTCTGTTTGAATTAGACCTCGAATTATTATACTCATACTAATAGACATTTAAATTTAATAGTTCATGCTACCTAGGAAATCTTTTTTTAAATCATTTAACATTTCTCTAGTAACATGATCTGGAATTGGTTGATTAGCTAGTTCCTCCATTGCATCAATGCCGTCGTCACAAAAATCTTGCATTATTTCATCAACGTCACTTTCAAATTTGGTCGGTAAAGGTGGACGACCATAACTCCTTCTCTCGCCATTAATCCAATCTCTAAATAGTACCGATATCTCCAAGCTATCTGCTGCTAATGAATATCTATGCTCTCCAATTTGAAATCTTGTTGCACTAAAAGCGCCTTCCGAAGCTACTGAAGATGCTTGAATAGCTAACACATCTCGAGCAACGGGTTGAAGTTTTGGAAATCCCTGGCCGCGATTGCTCCACCATTCTAGAAGATCAATAGTAGTAGCTTCTGTATTTTGATTAATATATACATCAAAATCATTTCTATCACTATGAGAAAGTTCAATATAAGAATCTATCATATCATCAATATCATCTTCATTATTATATCTACTCCTAGAACATTGAGGCTCTTCATTACGTACTACAATTCATTATATTAGAATTATATAAGTCATACAATTTTTTGGCTTCAATTTTTATACTATCTTTAACATCTTGACAACTAGGTGTTTCATCATCTTCACTATCAATACCCAAATTAAAATATATTTTATCAACCATTCGTGATGCACCTTCATCTTTGTGGGTTTAACAAACGAGCAGTAAATAAATTTGAGGAATAGGAATAAAATATTTTTAAAATTTTTCAATTATTTTCTTAACAGATTCTTCAAATCTTGGTTTATTTTTGAATTTATAAAATTTACTAGAAATAACACAAATATTAGGTAAAACAGAGCAAATAGTTGGATAATAAAGTGCAGATATTTTTTTTTTGTAGTTAAATAAAAAAATTTAAGAATTCTATAAATTCTTTTATGTCATTCCAATCATTATCATCAAGTCTATATGTCATATTTGAATTATGAGCATTCCAAACCATTTGTAAAGGTTTCCTATATTCATAAGTGACTTCAAGCATTTCATATAAAGAATTACATCTAGTACAAACTGATTTTGGAATTTTTCTAGGTGGAAGATTAAATTCATGACAACGATTTTGAAAATCTCTACGTCTAGACTTAACTTGACATTTAAAAATAAAATGACATGCAATTTCAACTTTTATGAAACCATCATTATACATTGCTATACCATCTCTAACAATCAAATTATATATGTGTGCAGCATACCTAATATGAAAACCATCAAAATAAATAGGGCAAAGAGACGGTTTTAGTATTTCAACAGCAGTTCTATTATTAGAAGCATTATCTAATGTGACACTACTTATTTTATCACAAATTCCATAGTTTTGTAAAACATCTATAATTGTTTGAGCTATATAACTATCGGTTTTATGCATTTCACAACATTTATAACCTAAAATTATTTTTTGCAAAGTCCAATTTTCATCAATCCAATGCACAATAATAGTGAAATAATCATTACCATTTACACTACGGCCCAGATCAGAAGTAATAACTATTTTACAATTATTATAATAAAATAAACAACGAAGATATTGAAAATGTTGAGCTTGATAATCAAAGATAGTCTTTTTAATTGTATTTTTAGTAAAACCTTTAAAATGTGGATTATACACAATTTGAATATTTGGCCGGAATGTTATTTTAACTTTTAAAATATTTTTACCCTTTTAACTTTAATACTTTTTAACTAAAAAATGGAAAAAACATCAGTTTATTTTAAAATAAAAAAAATATTATACTTTTTTTTTTTAATTTTTTGGCCATTTAGCACTTCCCAAAATATTAATTCTCAATTCTATAAAATGAAATTTTTTCCAGCCTTTATTTAATAATCCAGAAAATTAATTGACAAAAGATTTAAAAAGAAAATCTCTCCCCACCCCCACCACCCACCTAACCTTTTGCCCTATCTTCTTCCTTCTTCTCTGTGACCTCGCCCGCCATTAATTCCTCCGGCGATAACGAACAAAACAAAAAAAAAACATCCTCAACTTAAATTCATTCTCTTGTCACCCATTATTCTCTATTCCTCTTGAGATTTTTGTTTAAATAAATTGCATCGATAAATTATTTTGAAATCCGCAACGAAGAGAAATCAGAAGTATATTTTAAATTTTTTAATATCATTTTTAGTAAGTTTAATGAGTGGTGATGTTTATTCAATTGGAGTAATCAAAAATAGAAACAGACGAATATCGATCAATTCTTTTAACTTCAATGTTCAATTTTTTACAAATTAAATTAGCAGATTCAATTTTATTTAGAATAAAAATGAAGAAAAAAAAAAGAAACGAAACAGAAGGCAGAGAAGTTAAAATCTTTAGAATGAAAAAATTTAAGATGGTAGAGGGACAACCAACAATAGTTGTGTGAGGCTACATTCAATTTTTGACACTTGGATTTGTGGGTCCATTTGTCATTTTTATCGAGGAATTGACACAGACATACAACTATTATATACAATTGACAACATATATCCAATATTAATTAACAATTAATAGTCCAAAAAAAGAAGAAGCACGTAATAGCCTAAAAGGAATATAACGACTTTTTATAGTTTTTTTTTAAAACCATGTGCAACCAACCAACATTAATTAAGTAGATGTGAGATTATTTTTTCTTCCTTATTTTTAACTCCTATAATTAAGGAAGTTAGCTTTTCAATTTCTTTAAATTCTCAAACTCAACTTTATTATCACTCTATTTTTCAAAAATAAATAAATATTAACAACAGTTTACAACAACTTAAATATATATTTGATTGTAATTTTATAATTTATTTTTTTACCAACCGATAGTAATTAGTTTATTAAAAAATGGTTGCCTACTTTTAGAAATGAAAAAAAGAATATTATTAATTAACCCATTAAAAAAAGGTTATATCAACTTTTAAGGAAGGATTTTTTTAATTCTTTAATTAACTTATCAAAAGACGGCGACTACTTTTTAAGGTAAAATATATATATTATTAGTGCTCAATTAATGTGTATTAATTATCAAATAATTGACAAATAATTAATCAAATAATATAAGAGGCAATGTTTTTTTATTAGAAACTGTAATAACACGTATGCAAAAATTATACAATAATTGAAGTTGCAATTACATAATGTATACATAAAAAAAATCTATATGTATACACAAAAAATTATTCATAGGCAATGTTTTTTATTAGAAACTGTAATAACACGTATGCAAAAATTATACAATAATTGAAGTTGCAATTACATAACGTATTCATCTATGTATTCATTGGTCTGTATTCACCTAATAAATTTGTATACATTTATTCAAATTGAGATTGACATTTATTGGTATACATTGGTTTGTATTCATCAAAATCAACATTCTAATTTTTTTCGAGGATCTTATGAGAACATTCGTTACACATGAAATTGAAAACAAAAATTCCAAATACTATAACCTGAATTTTTGTCTAATTTTTTTAATTTTTTTTTAATTTCACAAATCACGAAATTTCAAAATTAAGTGAAAAAAAAACACTACATAATTATATATTAAAAGAAGATTTTGGGAGATCCAATGGATAAACATACATCTGATTTGCATAAACAAAGTAAATTAAGGAGAATTAAGAAAAAATTAGAAGAGCAACAAATATACATATGAAAAACATTTTAGAATGAAAATAAAAAAAAAGGATTAATAACCTAAATTTTCGCAAAAATAAAATTGAAAAAACTTCAATTCCACAAATGATGAAATTCAACAATTAATTGGACAAGAACAAAATTATATATAAAAGATTATTATTGGAAGTATCCATGAATAAACATATTGTTATATCTGATTTTCGTAAATAAAGTGAATTAAGGAGAAGAATAAAAAATTTGGGAGAGAAACAAATATACGTATAAAAAGAATTCTAGAAAGAAAATAAAGGAGACAAAAAAAAGAAGAAGTCTATTTTAAAATGATTGACAAACAAAAAGGAGAGATAAAAAAGGAATAATAAAATAATAAATTTTACCTTTTCAAGAAAAAAAAGGAGCAATCAAACGTGTTTAGAGAAAAATAAGGGAAATAAAAGTACATTTTTTAAGAAAAAGCAAAATAACTTTTGAATGCCAAATAAATAAAAGAAAGTCATTTTTTGCCAATAAATTAAAACTGAGCTATTTTTTGCCAATAAATTAAAACTGAGCTATTTTTTGCCAATTTAATCTGTAGATTGTCGTGCCATATATTCATTTTTACCTTCCACTCACCACCCCCACTCAGTTCTCCTCATCCGGGCCCCTATTCTTCTTTTTTCCTTTTCTTTACTTTTGTCTTTTTCATTTTTTTTCACAAAATGCAGTTCTTTAAAAATGGAAATGTGAAAGATGATAAAAATATATTTTTTTCTTTTTGTAATTGAAAAAAAGTTAAAACTAAAAGACAATAAATGATATATTAAAGCATGCACTTATATACAAAGAAAATAAATGATATTGATACGATATAATAGAAGTTAATTTATTTTATTTGACTATTTTTTATTCACAAAGTTTCTGAGAATATTTAATCGTAATTAAGTATTAATGAAAATATTAGAATTAGAGATGATTGATTCAGCTAAATTTAAGTAATTTTTAGGTATACGTAGTTAAAAACACTTTTTAAGTGCTTAAGCTGAATTTAGAAATAAAAAAATACAAATATTGAAGCAGAGATAATGTATTTTATTTAAAAAAAATATTGATAAATAACTTATTTGTTGGAATAACTAAAATGTCTTTAAAATTGTTAATATTAAAAAATAAACTTATTATCCAATATTTTTAATAGTATCAAACAAACACAAAACACAAATAATAGTATTAAACTAAGTCAAAACTCAAATTAATTGTGTTTCGTTCGCTTTAGAATATAAATTAATTAGATGCAATTATTTTTAATAAATATAAACTATTTATCTAAATAGCATGCAATAATTAGCAATTTGACTAAAAACATAAACTTCTCCATGACTACTTATTAAAAAATAGAGCTGTCAATATGAACTGACCCACTCCATTTGAGCTAACCCATACAGACTTTGAAATTTGACTGGTCAGATCGGGCTAGCCCATTTTTTGTGTGAGCTAGAAAATGATCGGCCCAACCCACAAGTACATGGGCTACGGGCCAACCCTCTTTTCTTAAAAGTATATTTTTATAATTTTTAAATTAAATTATAATTTAAAAATATTATCATAAATATCGACAAGATAATACTACATGATATTAGTGTTACTACTTGTTAATCAAATCCACAAATAAAATTATCTTTATATAATATGTATTAAGTTTGATTTCAAGTAAAAGCATAAATAGCTAAATAGAAATATTAAGCAAATTGTTTTCCAATGATCATAATAAAACACAAAAACTATGATAATATTCCATAGGCTATAGGGCTATGTAGTGATTCCCTAGAAATTTTAGGGAATTTTTATTTTATATAGTACATATTTTATAAACATAATTTGTATTTAAATTGTAATATTTCAAATTTTAAACAGATTTTGAGTTTAGACTCTTGTTATTTTTAATACTCTATTTTATTTTATTTTTTAATAAATTTTTGTTGGCCCACGGGCCGGCCCTATCCATATTTCTCAAGCTCCACAAATCGGCAGGCTTATTCAGACTGGATTAAAAAATCATTTTCTTAAATGAGCTCCAAAAATCATAGCTCAGCCCTATCAAATCACGGGTTAGGCTAGGCTGGCCCAACGGGCCTAACCCATATTGACGGCTCTATTAAAAAATAACAAGAAACTCATAAATAAAAATAAGAAAAAGAAGACCTTTTTTTCCTTTCTGTTTCGATTTTATTTTGCAAGACAAATCTATAAAATAAAATGAAGTATTTGTACCATGAATTCAATCTAAAATTGATTTTTTTTTTAAAAATTGTATTTGAAAGTTAATTTTATTAATATTATTAGATAGAAGATGAAAAAGAAAAAAGATGTGGGTGGATAAGGGAACTGGGTGGGGTGGCGAGTAGGAGGTAAAAGAGTACAAATACAAATTCAAATGTTAAAAATTGAGTAAAACCTCACACAACTATTGTTGGTTGTGCCTCTACCATCTAATTTTTTTCCATAAAATTAATTTATTTTTTCAATTATTAAGTTGGTACATGGGTGTGGGGTGGGTGGGATTGTTTTCTTTTGTGAAGAGATTAAGGTGGAATTAATTATTTTTTTCAATTATTTAGTTGGTACATGAGTGTGGGGTGGGTGGGTTGTTTTCTTTTGTGAAGAGATTAAGGTGGAATTAATTTTATTTTTCAATTATTAAGTTGGTACATGGGTGTGGGGTGGGTGGGATTGTTTTCTTTTGTGAAGAGATTAAGGTGGAATTAATTATTTTTTCAATTATTTAGTTGGTACATGGGTGTGGGGTGGGTGGGGTTGTTTTCTTTTGTGAAGAGATTAAGGTGGAATTAATTTTATTTTTCAATTATTTAGTTGGTACATGGGTGTGGGGTGGGTGGGGTTATTTTCTTTTGTGAAGAGATTAAGGTGGAATTAGTTTTATTTTTTCAATCATTTAGTTGGTACATGGGTGTGGGGTGGGTGGGTTGTTTTCTTTTTGGGAAGAGATTAAGGTGGAATTAGTTTTATTTTTTCAATTATTTAGTCAATGCATGCCAGGTGTCAATAAATAGGTACTAACTTTTCTAAAAATAAGTAAAAAATAAAAATCAGAAGATATTCATGCGCTTAGTAGCAATGACATATATTTATTTTGTCACATCAGTGTTTTGTGTTTAATAGCATATTTTAAACACAATTTTAAAGAGCTGCATATGACTTAAACATATTTTTAAATAAAATAAAAAATATATTACACACACTATGATGAGAATGTAGTAATATAGTAAAAGAGACGTGGGTTTCTCAAACTAATTAGTACTGCTTTGTATATGAAACTCTTAAAAAAAAAAAAGAATTTAGGAGTGTTTTAGACGTATCTCTTTTATCAATTCAATGAAAAAATAAGCGAAGGCTTAGACAGTCAGCAAAACATTCTTTGTTCTTGAGAAGTTGAGATGAATGCATTGTGGGTTATCTTATCTGCTTCTTTTGTCCTCCTTCTTTCCGTAGCTTCAATTCCTCTTCTCAACAACAATGGAAATTACTTGACATGTACGTACTTACTTATTAATGCTTCTATCACCTTTTTCTTTGTTCAATTTTCAACCATTCAAAATGGATCCTTTTATTAATTTGCAGACTTGCTGAACTGGAGAAGTTCACCATTTTTAAGTGAAGTTGCAGATTTGCTGGTGACAAATGGGACCATTTATACCAGTGATGAAGCTCTCCCTTTTGCTGATTCTATGGCTATTCGTAATGGCAGAATTCTTCGAGTTGGGAATTACTCTTCTATAAAGGTTCTTTTTTTTATTTCTAGTTTTCCTTGACTAAGGCTTTCTGGAGAAACCCTTTTTGTAAAGTCTAAGAATTTGTGTTTGAGTAAGTTATACGCGGATTTTAAGAAAGTAGAGAAATTTTGAATCTTGGTCAAATACGTAAAATATACCAAAATGTCGTTTAATCTTGTGCAGTTGTTAAGAAAAGTTGAGTCATTTTTTTTTGAAACAGGCTGAAAAAGAAAGTATGTTGTAAAGTAAGAAATAAAGAAATTGAATAGGAGGAAGAAGAATCAGATAGTGAGAGATTAGAATCTTAGAGAAGTGTATTCATTTCTCTTGTGTGTTCCTTGACCTCTTCAACATCCCCCTCAAGCTAGGTGAAGTGAAAATGTTTTGGAGTCCAAGTTTAGAGCTAAGATAGTGGTGTTGTATCTAGTGAGTCCTGTGGTTAACAAGTTAGCAGGTTGATCCCTTCTTGGAACGTACTTGGTTGTCACCATCTAAGTTGCTCGGACTCTTCACTTTTGGTGTTGCACCCATGTTGACATGACATGGGTGTGGGTGTGGGATCCCTGTCCGATTTGGTCAACCTATTTTGGGTACTTTGACCAAAATCGAAAGTCCGGACAGTTTTAGTGATTTATGTAATCAATACAAAAGCTAAGGTGAAATTGAAGAAAATGGAATTCTTATAGAAATTTCTATGTCACTCCTTTTCCTTTAATCTCAGTCCAAGATTCTCCTAAAGTTCTCCCCGTAATATCTCATAATTTAGGTTTTATAACTCTACTTTTAGATATTGTAATTATTTTTAGGTGAATCCCTGCATCCGTGTCCATATATGGATCCATATCTCCGATTCTTAAAAATTAGATCATGAAGGATCCGACCTCTAGATCCTCACCCATATCGGACATCCGCATCCGAGTCCGAGCAACGTAGGTCACCATTCCCTGATTGATCTTGTCTCTAATGAAGTGGCAATCAATCTCAGTGTGTTTGGTTCTTTCATGGTACACTGGGTTGGCAACAATTTGCATTGCAGCTTTGCTATCTGTGAATATTTGAACAGGTTGGTTGATCTCCACTTCCAGTTCCTTCATCAGTCCCATCAACCAAACTAATTCAGTGACAGTTGTACCCATGCTCCTATATGCAGATTCTGCAGAGCTTCTAGATACTGTTGGTTCTTTCTTGGATATCCAAGATACCAATGAATCTCCCAATTTCACAAAGTAACCTGAAACAGACTTTCTGGTGTGTGGGCACTGGACATGAAGCCAAATCAACATCACAATAGGCTGTAATATTTGTGTTGTGGTTGTTGGATAAGAGAACACCTTGACCAGGTTGGTTTTTGATGTATCTCACACTCCTTAATGCATCTTCCATGTGAGACTGTTTAGGCTGTTGTAGAAATTGGCGCAGTGTTTGTACTCCAAAGGCTATGTGAGGCCTTGTCATAGTGAGGTATAATAACTTTCCTATCTGCCTCTGGTATGTACTTTGATCAGCTAGAGGATCATGCACTTCTTTTGCTTGTGTGATATTGACATGATCATCATACTGCTTTGTTATGAGCTTAGTATTTGTATCAATAGGTGTGATTGCAGGTTTCGCACCACTGAGTCCTGTTTCAGCAATATGCTCTAGGGAGTATTCCTTTTGATGCATAGTATACCAAGTTAGGATCTAGCAAACTCAATTCCTAGGAAGTACTTTAACGCTCCCAGATCCTTCATCTTGAATGCCTTTTTCAACTCTCCCTTTGTTTCTTCTATACTCTTTAGATTGTCTCCAATTATTAGCATGTCAGCATGTCATCAACATAAATGAGTACAATTACTATTCTAGTTTCTGTTTTCTTGAAGAACAAGGAGTGATCTAACTCACTTTGTTTGAACTGAACTCTCCGTAAGGCCTCATATAGCTTTGTGTTCCACTGTCTTGGTGCTTATTTTTATCCATACAGGGATTTGGTGAGTCTACATACTATCTTCTCCCCCTGGCTGTGAAATCCCTGTGGAAGATCTATATATATCTCATCATGAATATCACCTTGAAGGAAAGCATTAAATACATCCATTTGATGTATTTGCCACTGTTTTTGAGCAGCAATAGTAAGAACAGTCTTCATCTTAACCACAAGAGAAAAAGTTTCTTGGTAGTTTATGCCTTCTTGTTGGCTATATCCTTTAGCCACTAGTCTGGCTTTCAGTCTTTCAACTTCCCCTATGGATTTGTACTTTACTTTGTAAATCCACTTACAACCAATTGGCTTCTTGCCTTTGGGAAGAGGAACACTTTCCATGTATTGTTGCTTTCAAGTGCAAATATTTTTGCTTGTATCGCTTCCATCCATCTAGGATCAACAAAAACTTCAGTAAAGTTCCTTGGTTCAGACGAAATGTTGGACATATTTGTTAAATAGGCTTGATATGATGTAAACAGTCCTTCATAGGAGATGTAGTTGGCCAAAGCATAAGAACCCCCCTGAACATTTAAGGATCCAAACTCTTTCATTCATAAGGGTGGTCTTCTATCCCTAGCTGATCTCCTTTGATCTTAAGCATTTTCCCTTGGTTGGACCAAGGTTCATGTCCTCCTGCTGGTTGTTCAAGATTTTCACCATGCCCCGCAGACTCAAAGTCTACTGCAGGATGAAGTCCACCAGCCTAAGTATCCTGAATCAGCTGTTGAGGAATTGAAGTGGTTTGAGTTCTCCATGGTCTTCTAGATTAGAAAGAGTTACATCTGTAGGTTGAAAGATAGTTGAAGTAGCATCTTGTTTCTTTAGTCTGAATGGAAATACTCCTTTGAATATTACATCATGTTGACAAAAAACATGTTGTTAGTCATATCGCATAGAATATAACCTTTCTGTACATCAGAGTAGCCCATGAAAATAGTAGGTTTGGTTCTTGCTTTCATCTTATCAGTTTCTTGTATAACCTTAACATAACACAGACAACCTATCACTCTAAGATCATTTATAGAAGGTTTCCTACCATGAAATTTTTCAAAAGGAGTTTTGTTGTTAGTAACATAGCTAGGCAACCTATTAATAATATAAGTTGCAGCTTAAACACAACAATCCCAAAATTGCAAGGGAATAACAGCCTGGAACCTGATTGCTCTTGTTATTTCCAGGATGTGTCTATGCTTCTTCTCAGCAACACCATTTTGCTGACGAGTATAGACACATGTTGTTTGGTGTATGATTCCTAAGGATGTGAACAGGTTTGTACAAACAGAATTGACAAACTCAGTTCCATTGTCAATCCGGACTATCTTGACTTTTCTATTAAACTGAGTATTTACATAGGTGAGGAACTGTTTAAGAATTACACACACATCAGACTTCACTTTTAGTAAGAAAGTCCAAGTCATTCTAGAATAATCATCAACAATTGTTAAGAAAAACTTATTTCATCAAAAGTAGCTTCTTTATAGGGACCCCAAAGATCCATATGAATTAAATCAAATGTGGAAGAGCATACTGCTAACAGGAAAAGAGAGTCTAGCTAGTTTTGCACATGGACAAATTTGGCAATTATTCACAATTTCATTAATATCTTCAGCCTTTACAACTAAGATCTTCTTAAGAACAGTAGAGGTTGTGAGAAATATTGGAGAAGAATATTATTGAATTGTGTATCTACATTAATACACAAAGACCCTATTTATAGACACTACAATACAATCTTTTACCAAGTAGGATACTATTTACTTATGTTGCTCGGCCTCTTCAAAAATGTCAGCGAGTGCGTGTCGGAATCTCCAAAAGTAGTGTATTTTTGGAGAATCTGACACGGGTGTGGCAACGAAAGTGAAGAGTCCACACAACTTAGCTATTTCCTATTCCTATTCCTATGATTGTTCCTATTCCTATTCCTATTCTAAGTAGGATTGTATATATCTATTCCTATTTTAACATTCCCCTTCAAGCTAGTGCATACAAGTCATATGTACCTAGCTTGTTACAAATGTAAAAATGTAATTAATACGAGGAACGATGAGGGGCTTGGTGAGATATCTGCATGTTGATCACTTGACTTCACAAAATTGGTAGTCAATCTCAATGTGCTTAGTCTTCTCATGAAATATAGGATTTGATGCATAATGTCAGTCAATCTCAATGTGCTTGGTCTTCTCATGAAATACTGATTTGATGCATAATGTCGATAAAAAACATAGTGATAAATTCCCGAATTATAGTTTTGAACTTCCCAAGCCAAGCTTTAGAAGACTGTTTTAGACCATAGAGTGACTTACACAATCGACATACAAGGCTACCAGCCTCCTCCTGTGCAACAAAACCAGGTGGTTGCTCCGTATCACTTTTTTTTTTTTTGCAAAAATAAATCTGAAACAGAAAGTGCTCGAAATTTGATATAAAATATATGGATCGTCTCGAAATCAAGGGATTAGTAGATCTTAAACAAGAAAGTCACCGTAAAATTGGCCAAAACATGCTCATGTGATAGATTACTAGATTTGATGGTTGTAAGCAGGGGCGTAGCTATAGCCACCGCAGGGTGTCCAGTTCGTCGGAAAATTACATTATATATATATGTCAAATTCTACATTTAAAGGATATATATTTAAAGTTGGACACCCTTGACAAAAGTTATGCCTTTGGCGTAGTGGTAATGAGTGTCCATTTGAATGAAGGAGTTCCAAGTTTGAACCCCAAATAGCACAATATTTTCTTATTTTATTTTGACAGCCACACACCATTATTCTTGGACACCCTTGATAAAATTTCTGGCTTCGCCACTAGCTAAAAGTGGTCACAATGAGAAATAAAATTATATGGGTAGGGTCGGAATGACAACACGACCCAATTGGAAAATAGAAATTGCATAGATAGGGTTGAATTGATGTTATGATCCTACTGAAAAAGAGAAATTATATTGGTATGGTCGGAATGATGGCATGACCCTACTCAAATAAGAAAGTAGTCACTGAAAAGATGGCATGGTGTTACACAAATTGAATATGAGAAAGTAGTCACTAGAAAGATGACATGGTGCTACACAAATAAGATATGAGAAAGCAGTCACCAAAAGGATGGCACGGTGCTACACAAATTAAATATAAGAAAGTAGTCACCGGAAGGATGGCACGGTGCTACACAAATTAAATATAAGAAAGTAGTCAACGGAAGGATGGCACGGTGCTACACAAATTAGATATGAGAAAATAGTTACCAGAAGGATGACACGGTGCTACACAAATTAGATATAAGAAAATAGTCATTGAAAGATGGCACAGTGCACGAACACTGATGGATATGGGGTTGACACAAAACAACCCTAGAAAGTTAAAAGCTGATGCACAGTGACCTATATAATTGAGTTTTATTCCCCTGAATATGGGGTTCATGCATATATCATTGGCCCTACTTTTGTTAACATAGTCATTTGCCAGACGGGTGGCATATATTGGTAATACCCACCCGCCGGCAGCAGAAGCTCGTTGATTCTCTACCTAGATCGTATAGGCTTTGATACCATATGAGAAATTTAGAGAAGAATATACACAGAGACTCTATTTATAGACACTACAATACGATCCTTTACCAAGTAGGATACCATTTACTATTCCTATTACTATCCTAAGTAGGATTGTATATACCTATTCCTATTCTAACAGAGACACATGTTGATAAGAATCGAGTTACCAGAATAAACAAGAAAATAATGCGGAAGCGAAATTATAAAGATTAAAGACAGAAATTGAATGATATGTGAAATTCAAGAATAAAATCCCCAATTTCAAAATAAAGTGCTAAATACCCTAATTGATCTTAGTATTCAAAATTAGCGGATTAAGACTAATTATGATACTAATAGAGTCAATTCAAGAACTTACATCAAAAGTGATCTAGACCCCTATTGCGAAGAAATTAGAGACAACAATTAGTATAAGACTAATCACCTTCTTTAATTTACGAATAGAAACCAAAGATATCAAATTAAGAATTAATCTTACCTCTTAAAGAATCGTTCTAATAGGTTGTAAGATAAATCCATAGTCACCACACACAAAGGTGTAAAGAAGAGAAACCTCTCAAATAATATTAATCATGTCTATCTCAAAATAATAAAATCAACCCCTATATATAGGGAAAACCTATCCCAAATAGAATAGGATTTAAATCCTACTTATATGGAAACTTTAAACTAGGAAAACTTTAAACTCGGTAACTTTTAAACTAGGAAACTTTAACAGGAAAACTTTAAACTAGGAAACTTTTTAAACTAGTAAAACTTAAACTAGGAAACTTTTAAAATAGGAACTTTTGACTTTTAAGCGTTCAACTTTTTGGACTCTTTTATTGGGCTTCGTGTGGCCCAATCTTCTTTCTTTTGGGCTTGAATTTGGACACCTCTTTCGTGATAAACATATTCTTGATTTTGTAGTGAAGCCCGTCAACTTTAGTACAAGTAGGCTGACATGGATGCTATCATTCCCCTCTTCTTGAAAACAATTCGTCCTTGAATTAAATCTCTCAAAATCAAGACGACATGCATTAGCAAACAACATCTATTACTCCAAAGCAACAATGGTAGGAACAAAACAAGATAGTGACCATGTGTCCACTTAACCCAATTTATCCTGGCATGTATAAATACACCCTTATAAAGCATGTGAACATCATCATCCCAATAGAAAATTCTCCTACTTATATAAACATAACGAACTCCTTGTCTAGATGCCATTGCGAATGATACATGCAACTTCAATTTAGTTCCATCAATAAAGTACTCCAATGGGCATGACAAAGACAATATAAAATTCCTATCAAATTGAACACTTTTGTGATATAGCCAAGCATCTTCAATTATACCTCCCAAAGATTCTTCCACATAAATACTATTCACCCATTCTTCAATATACATTGTATCCAAATAAGCATTGAGTGCTCATAATCATGTACCTCATCATCACTAGTAGCAAACACCCTTTTCAACTCACAATAACCAATACTCGAAGAATTATGACTCATTACATATAAAGAATCATATTCCAACAAGTTATCACACAAAAACACTTGAACAAGAGAGGAAGAATCATCAAACTCATTCGCAAGCTTCCTCCCACAAACATCACACCCCTTTTTAACAAGTGAGAATCCACAATCAACTATATCATGCACAATTTTAAAAGTGCTCACATTATTCTTATTGAACTTGGCGATTGAAGTTAGCGACTTACTATATAGCAAAATATCATCATCCTCAAAATCAATGAAGTCACCAACATAAGAATTAAGAGTGTTTATAAGCTCTGATACCACTTGATAAGAATCGGGTTACCAGAATAAACAAGAAAATAATGCGGAAGCGAAATTATAAAGATTAAAGACAAAAATTGAAAGATATGTGAAATTCAAGAATAAAATCCCAAATTTCAAAATAAAGTGCTAAGAACCCTAATTGATCTTAGTATTCAAAATTAGCGGATTAAGACTAATTATGATACTAATAGAGTCAATTAAAGAACTTAGATCAAAAGTGATCTAGACCCCTATTACGAAAAAATTAGAGACAACAATTAGTATACGACTAATCACCTTCCTTAATTTACAAATAGAAACCAAAGATATCAAATTAAGAATTAATCTTACCTCTTAAAGAATCGTTCTTATAAGGTTGTAAGATAAATCCATAGTCACCAACATAAGAATTAAGAGTGTAGTTCATTACCTCCAAGAAAACTTTAGGTGTTTTAGGAATACCAAGAATGTGAATAAACCAATTATACATATCATAAATGGTCTTATGTAGCAAAGGAATAACATCTCCTCTTTTTTCCTTTCTCATTGGTGTTAGATCCACAATTGCCTTGTTGAGCTTTTTGTTATGCGCCTTATCTTGGACAGATCCAAAATAATTCTCTTTACCTTTATCGTTCTCATCAATATACACTTTCTCAATTGGACTTGTAGTATCAACCACTTTAGAATTAAGTTCATCCAATGACTTTGATTTTTTAATGCATACTTTCCCATGAGTATCTACAAGAGAGTCAAAACTACTAGAAGAAGAAGTAGGAATGCTAGAGTTAGAATAAGAGATAATCTCACTCAAACTCTCTTGTTTTTCTCTCTCGACCTCACTATCATCCTTTTCTTTTTTCCTCTCATGGTCATCTTTGTTTTCTTTTCTCTCATTCTCACTTTTTTTCTCACTTGACATCCCATTCTCTTCACACAACACAACTTCTCTTTTTTCCTCTTTTGGGAAGTCAGCATGCACTCCTTTTCTCCTCTCTCTTTTCTCTCTCAAATTTCTTCATTGCATCTTTCACGCGATTCTGATCTTCATAAACTTGGGCTGGAGTTAAAGGTGCAAGTGTATATTTTCTTTCGTTTAGCTCAAGAGAAACTCTATTCTTTCTCCTATCATGAATTGCATTCCTATTAAATTTCCATGACCGCCCAAGCATGATGTGACAATCTTGCATTGGAATGACATCACAAAGAACATTGTCGGAATATCTCCCAATAGAGAAAGAAATCATGCATTGCTTGGTCACCTTAAGCTCACCAAAATCATTCAACCATTGCCGCTTATAAGGAGTAGTGTGTTTAATGCATGTAAGTTTCAACTTCTCCACAATGTATGAACTTACCACATTTGTACCACTTTCACTATCAATAATCATAGAGCAAATATTACCATTTATCCCATACCTTGTATGTAAAATAGTTTCTCTCCTTAAATTAGCTATAGTGACATTCTTCTCCTTCAATCGTTTGATCAACGCATCAACACAGTTAATGTCGTTTTGAGTTCTAGCTTCAATTTCCTTACCTTTTTTAAACATCTCAAAAAAATATCCAGGAAACAAATATCTCTCAATTTGACTTTTTTTTTCTCTCTCTATTGATCTCACTCTCTCTTGCCTTTTCCCACTCAAATTACTACCTTTGGATGGATCCTTCAGGATTTATATATAAACCTTATTAGTCACAACCTTTTAGAAGTGAGATGTAGAAAGAAATGAATTTATCAATACCCAGATAAATTGGGATTGATGAGACAAGAAAAAAGACCACTTTGGATTACAATTTTTTTTTTTCAAATTTTCCCTCTTATTGATTTTCCTCTTTGAGGTAGAAAATCAAGAATCAAAACAAATCTGGAGTTTCTTAAAAATACCTTAATTCTCAAGCAATACCTTTTCTTTTTGGCTTTTTTTTTTGCTATGTAGCTTAGCTTAAGCAACTACAACTTAGACAAATTTTTTTTCCCTTTTTTTCTTTTTGTTTTGAAACTCCCACGATATCAAGAACGGAACCTTGATAGAACCGCTCTGATACCACTTGATAAGAATCAGGTTACCAGAATAAACAAGAAAGTAATGCGGAAGTGAAATTATAAAGATTAAAGACAGAAATTGAAAGATATGTGAAATTCAAGAATAAAATCCCCAATTTCAAAATAAAGTGCTAAGAACCCTAAGAGGCCGTTTGGTTACTGGTTAGAGTCATGCAGATATTAGTTATACAGAGTTTAGTTATGCAAGTATTAGTTATAGAGGGTTTAGTTATGCAGGTATTAGTTATGGAGGGTTTAGTTATGCAGGGTTTAGTTATGCATGTATTAGTTATGTATGTATTAATTATACAAATATTAGTTTCGTAGATATTATTTATGTGGGATTTAGTTATGTAGAAATTATATTACATAAATTATAACATTGATTATTTAATTTATTGTAAATTAATATACTTTTTTAAAAAAGTCGGAAATTATAAAATCCATGCTTATAAACAAGCAGTATCCAAAATAAATAAAATGCAACAGTCCCTCGGGGGTGGGGTGGAGGTGTAAAAACGACGAAACTCAAAAACACCCGAGGGGGTCGTTCTGGTTTTTTTTTGGGTGGTTGTGTGTGTGTGTGTGGGAGGGGGGGGGGTAAATAATGTAACTACAAGTTACAAAAATAGATTAAGTCCTTTTTTAAAAAAAGAAAAGATATAACTCCTTAATTTTGTAAATTAATATACATTATTATTTACAAACAAATAAGTAAGAAAACAAATTAAGGGTAAATATGTAATTTTATTATTTTAATTCTTGTATAACTAATACCCTCATAACTTATTCCACCTTCTACCCTGCATAAAATTATACTTAGATTTCTTCATAAGTTATGTAAGTATTAGCTATGTGGCATTACAAAAATACAACCAAACACCACATAAAATCAATACATGTATAACTTTTATACAACATTGGAGACACACCAACCAAACATTGTATAAAATTTATACATGAATAATTTTGATTCTATTTACAAACCAAACATGGTACAAAATTAATACATGAATAACAAAGTTATTCATGTATTAACTTTGCCCTTATCCAGTAAACAAACGGCTCCTAATTGATCTTAGTATTCAAAATTAGCGGATTAAGACTAATTATGATACTAATAGAGTCAATTCAAGAACTTAGATAAAAAATGATCTAGACCCCTATTACGAAGAAATTAGAGACAATAATTAGTATAAGACTAATCACCTTCTTTAATTTACGAATAGAAACCAAAGATATCCCAAATAGAATAGGATTTAAATCCTACTTTTATGGACACTTTAAACTAGGTAACTTTTAAACTAGGAAACTTTAAACTAGGAAACTTTAAACTAGGAAAACAGGAAAACTTTAAACTAGGAAACTTTTTAAACTAGGAAACTTTTAAAATAGGAACTTTTGACTTTTAAGCGTTCAACTTTTTGGACTCTTTTATTGGGCTTCGTGTGGCCCAATCTTCTTTCTTTTGGGCTTGAATTTGGACCTCTTTCGTGATAAACATATTCTTGATTTTGTTTGATGCCCGTCAACTATAGTACAAGTAGGCTGACATGGATGCTATCACATGTCCAAATCTTTTATGCCATATATCTATTCTACATGAGATTTAAGACTATCCACAAAATCTGAATGTTTAACAACCAAGGACATTATGTCTTTTCCATCAATAGCAGAGTTGTTTGTCAAAGTGTATAGTCCATCTACCAATCATCTTTACCTTCCCAGTGTAAAGCTCCCGAAACACAAAGAAGTCAGGAAAGAAAGAAGCAGAACAATGTAATTCACTGTTAATTTTGCCACAAACAGTAAGTTAAACTTGAACTGAGGTAAGTGAAAGACATTAGTAATAGTATGCCCCTTAGTTAGAGTACTAGCTCCTGTGTGTGTGACCAGAGAGTGTCTCCATTAGGGAGAAGCACTCTCTTAGATTGTTAGATTTTTACACTGAGTCGGCATCCAACATATTCAGGTTTGACACTATGTGGTTTGTGGCTCCTTTGTCCACTATCCACTGATGAATGGTGTTTTATATTGTAAACAGTACAGATACCTGTAGTGTTTGCTGAGTGTGAGGATTCTTCAATTTTGTTCAGGAATTGCATAAACAACTGATATTGATCCTTAGGAATAGACCAATTTTCCAGTTGGCACAACTGGTCTTGGTTTAGACTTTAGATGACTTGACTATCTTGAACACACTAATTTAAACGAATTACCTATTAAGCCCAAATTTGACAAATCCATATCCTACAAAATTAAATATTCCATTGTGATATTTGACATCTATAGTATTAAAGAACAGAATAAAAGATAAAGTTGTACTGGGGAGTGATAACACTAAAAGCGAGTCCTTAGAATATTTTGTGTGTTAAAAAAGTATAACAGCTTTGTCTTTATGGTCAACATACACATTTTTGGACATTTCAGCAGGGAAAGTAGGAGGAGCATTTTGTGATGGACACGGTAATAGTTTTAGATACATCCTACCCTCCCCAGACCTCCACTTGTGGGGTTACACTGGGTATGTTGTTGTGGTAGAGTATTAGTTTCAGATAAATAGCAGTAGACCTCTTTTTTCTCCTTAATAATAAAACAGATTGCCTTTAGTTGTTAGCAAGTGCTTAAAATTCATTAATACAAAGGTATATTATATGTTAGGTGTAATAGTGTGGCTGTTTAGGATGAGTAAGAAGGTTTGTATTGGTAAACATTGCAACAAATAAGTGCTACTATTTAGGTATTTTTTTTGATAATGGTGGTGTCCGGGCTAGCTAGCACACACCTCGACTAATTCCACAGGATACCTCCCACCAACAACACGTTACCAGCTAGGAGGACATATGGGAATAAATCACCTAGTGTTTTTGTTTCTGATGGAAGTTGAACCTGAGATAGTCATGATTCTCAACCCACTTCATTGACCACTAAGCCACACCCTTGTCTAGTGTCCTTGGAGCAAATGCAGGTTTTGCATCTAATTCAAGCCCTAAGCAATCTTTGAAGTTCATCAGATTGCAGCTTGCATATAGTTCCATTTATCACTTCTGGTTTTGAAGCTAGGCGTTTACGATTTGATAATGTCTATTCCCTTTTTCAACCGATTGAGTTTCATGAACTTTCCTCTGGATTTATGCGGATGCCTTCATGAGATCACACTAATGAGACCCAATAATATATATCCATGCTAGTGTTTGTCTTATCTTTCAGGATTTGTGTGTACAATTAAGATCTGAAGGTCTTTCAGGACTTGGGTGCGCATTTGATTTCTAATTCATTTATCCCTTCATCTTTTCTCAAATGCTAAAGAAACACTATATGAAGATTCAAGTAGTAGGTGAAGCATACTTTTTCTATTTAGAGCTTATGTTCAGGTTACATGTAACTGCAGGAATTGGCAAGAACTTGGACCAAGGAACTAAATCTAGATGGAAAGATTGTGGTCCCTGGATTCATTGATTCCCATGTGCACTTCATCCCTGGGGGACTAGAGGTTTGCATCAGTCCTACCATCTCATATCTGTATTTCTTGTCAAGCTTAATCATTTTTCTAGGTCCTGGACAAAGTTAAGCTGCAGAGTTGGTGATTACACACTTCATGCTTGGGTGTGCTACTGGGTGCAGGGCATAAATCATCTGAGATATCATACAATGTCATTAAAAAGTGAAAAAGAAACTATCAAACTGGAAAAAGGAATATCTATCCTCAGTAGGAAGAGTGGTTTTGATTAACAGCATATTAGATTCACTTTCCATTTATCGTGTCTTTGTTTCCTATCCCTGTCACGGTAGAGGTAAGGATTGACCAGTTGAGAATGAATTTTCTTTGGAATGATAATGAAAACATCTTTACTATCCTATTTAGTTGAGATGTGTAAGGACATGATGCTTGATGAATGATCCTGTGAGAAGTATCTATACTTGGGAATGTTAGTAAGATTGAACCTTATCTATAGTTATATTCTACACAAAACATGATAATCCTTTCCAAGTGGGACATTATATACATTTAGGGGTCGTTTAGTTGGAAGTATTAGGAAAAATAGTCTATGCATTATGTATGATATTATTTAGTACTATGTTTGGTAGGAATTTTGGGCTTATGTATAACTAATCCATGAAATAGTTATACATCCTACATGGTATTATGTGATATATGACTAATATCTCCCATTTGGTGGTATTAGTAATACATAGGATTTAATACCATGGGATTAACTATGTAAAGACAAAAATACCCCTCAAATCCTTTTAGTCATTTTATTTATTTTCTTGATTTTATGTTTTATATTTGTATTAGTAAATTTATTTAAATAAATTAGCTAACAAATTTTATTATTTAGAGAGTTGTTAGTTGCTAAATAAATATAAATCGATATAATATTTGAAATATAAGTTGTTTAACATTTACTAATTGAAAAGGCAATATATCACCACATGACATTTGTAATCTTAATTGAATGTATTATTTGTTGATATATATATGTGATTTTCTAATTATTTGTATTTTGAACAATTTATAAAATTGCATTCATATTAAAATTGCAACTTGCAATTTTTATGTGTAAAATGTAGATGGTTTATTTAATGTTACTATTGTTTATCGTTTTTTCAGTTTTAAAAGTAGATGGTCTATTTTTTGTAAATTGAAAATTGACGTTTTGTGAGTGATCAATTTATTAAGATGAAAATTATTTACCCTCAAATAATTCCAGCGAGAAAATAGCAAATTTGACAACAAAATTGTTCTTATCTTAGCTAGTTATAAAGCCATAAAAATAATATTGTCCAATAATTATCTACCTTGACCTAATTACATAAAAAAGAAAATCTCCTAATAATTCAAAGGTATAATTGAAAAGAAGTTTTTTTTGTAGAGTTTTAATTCAAACACATGATGAGGTGGGAAGCAATGCACCAAACATTTGATAAAAAATAAACCCTGCATAACTAATCCCTGCGTTATTAATCTTTGTACCAAACAACCCCTAATATTCTAGCGCCCCCTCAAGTTGGTTCATATAAGTCATATGTACCAAGCTTGTTACCAATGCAACTAATAGTCTAATACGAGTACCAATGAGGAACTTGGTGAAAATATCTACACGTTGATCATTTGACTTCACAAATTTTGTAACAGTCTCTTGAGAGTTTTTATTTTTTTTGATAAAATGACAGTCAATCTCAATTTGCTTAGTCCTCTCATGAAATACTGGATTGACGCATTATGAAGGGCCACTTGATTATCCCATACAAGTTTCATCTGGCTGATTTCTCCAAATATGAATTCTTTGAGCAGTTGTTTGATCTAAACTAGCTCACAAGTTGCTATGACCATTAACCGATATTCTGCTTCTGCACTAAGATCGAGCTGCCACATTTTGTTCTTACTCTTTCAAGACATCAATTTACCTCTTACTAAAACACAATATCTAGATTCCAGGCATAGAACATCTATCAAAAGGTGATCATGCCTGATCAGCATCTTTATATACAATGATCTGCTCATGCCTCATTCCTCAAAGAGTAGTCCTTTGACTTGTTTGATTTTATATACCGCAGAATGCAGACAACTGCATCCTAATGACTATTGCAGGGAGAATCCAAAACTTGACTTACGACACTCACATAAAAAGAAATATCAAGTTTAATTATTGTTCGATTATTCAACTTGCCAACCAATCACCTTTATCTTCCAGGATCACAAAGTGGTTTCCCCTATCCTAGCATGAGTTTAGCATTCAAATCTATAGGAGTAGTCCTTTGACTTGTTTGATTTTATATATCGCAGAATGCAGACAACTGCATCCTAATGACTATTGCAGGGAGAATCCAAAACTTGACCTATCACACTCACATGAAAAGAAATATCAATTTTAATTATTGTTCGATTATTGAACTTGCCAACCAATCACCTTTATCTTCCAGGATCACAAAGTGGTTTCCCCTGTCCTGGACTGAGTTTAGCATTCAGATCCATAGGAGTGTTAATGGGTCGACATCCTGTCATTATTGTCTACTTAAGAATGTACAAGGTATATTTTTGTTATGAAAGATGCCTGATATGTGGACTAAATGAGTCATACTATCCTATTATTGCCGGTGATAATGATATCATCAAATATAAACTACCAAATAACTACACAAATTTGGAGTAGAATGCCGATAAGACACAAAGTGATTAACTTCACTATGAGTCATGTCAAACTCCTGAATTATTATGCTGAACATGCCAAACTAGGCTCGAGGAGATTGTTTTAGCCCATAGAGTGACCAATGCAATCAACATATAAGGCTATTAGATCCCCCCCTCCCCCCCGAGCAACCAAATGAGGTGGTTGCTCCTTATAAACTTCATCCTTACGGTCACTGTGGAGAAAAACATTCTTAATATCCAACTGATAAAGAGGCCAATGACGTAGAACAACCATGCACAGAAAAAGGCGTACAAATGTTATTTGACCTATGTTGCTCGGACTTCTAAAAAATATTATCGGTTGTGTGTCAGATCCTCCAAAAGTAAGTATTCACTCAAACCACTGGGTTTAATTAGAGAATGTACAAGAACTAACACAGGAAAGACAATATTCTGACTACCTAATTGCAGGAAATAATCAATATAATTAACTCTGACTAATCCGAATTGAAACACAAAACAATTTACAATGTTCTTAAAAATCAGCACCAAGGAATAATGCATGAACTTCACCAACTCTGGATCCCTTCCACTCATTCCTCTTTATACCCAAAAAAAGAAAGAAGAGAGAAGCATGGCACTTTCTAATTGTTATAGAATGTACATGGACACATTTTCATATAGAATATATAGCACAATCATAGATAGAGATATTTAGGGATTTTTTTATTTTGTTTTCCTTTGATAGATTATCTATACACCTACAAATAGCTCTCCTTTTGGATTAATACAATATTGAAGATTGCTCCATTCTCTTTGTATTTTGTTAGAATAGCCGAGGTTTTGTTTTGTTCCTTCTTTTCTTTTCAAATACTAGTGTCGGTCAGCTTAGAAAATTGTCCGTAAGTGACTTGGTTGCTCACGTCTGGTACTGGAAGGGTACTTGGAACTTGATATTCCAATCTCACAACCAACCTAGGGAGGACCACCTCACCCGATCTGTAAGAACCCAGAATCCGGTGGCTGGCAGGGAAGAGTGTGAGGCTCATGCTCCAGCGAACTATTTTCGGCAGCTTCTGCATACAAGGCACGTGGGGGCGTGTGTAACGTCTGAATCAGATCAGATTTTTATTTACAACATCGTCTCAATATTTCCGGTCAGGTTTTGTGGTCTCTTGTTCAACAGACCTCAGTTGGGTTGATTTCCAAGCATTTCAGGTTCCTTAAACTTTGTTTTCCTTTGGTAAAATCGATCGACATTGTATTTGCTTATTTTGGTGTCAGATTACTGCTAAAATTTTGGTCGAAGTTTCCTCTGTGAATCTCTTGCTTGATTGATTGTTTACTCTAAGTGAAGAATTAGTCTGATTGGATCAACCGAGCTCTATTAATTCTTGAGCATCTGGAAATTTGTTGGGATATTTCTACTTCGTGGAATTTTGCTGGTTTCACCTCTCAATTTATTTTTGATACAATGAGTATTTAATTGGAACAATGACTGATCATAATCTAGTAACTCAAAGGTCTGAAATTCTTGGTTCTTCTAGTTCATCATCTGACAAAAGGTTTTGGTTTCGGTCGAGGAGTTTGCTAAATTCTCTCAATATCTAAAATCCACTTCAGTTGCTAAGTCCGATAAAGTATGTCTTGTTACCGCTTCAAATAAATGTGTCATTAATTCAGGTGACACAAATCACATGACAGGTAATCCTAATATCTTTTCAAGCTTTCGACCACACAAAACACCAACGGATCAACTTGTAACAATGTTTGATCTGGAACTGTTAAACGAACCTCCTCTATTACCTTGCCATCTGTGTTAAGTCTACCAAAATTGGCTTTCAATTTGATATCTGTCAGTATACTTACCTGAGTATACAAAATTTCCATCAAAAGAGTGTGTTTGAGAAGTCTTTTAATGCTACATTCATAGCTCTAATCCCTAAGAAACCTGGTGCAGTTGAGCTAAAAAACTTCAGACCTATTAGTCTGATAGGAGGAGTCTATAAAATCATCTCCAAGTTGCTGAATGAGAGAATGAAGACAGTGATGGGGAAATTGGTTGATGAACACCAAATGGCTTTTCTGAGAGGTAGGCAAATAATGGATGCTGCACTGTTGGCTAACGAATTGGTAGACTCCAGGGTAAAACAGAAGAAACCAGGGATTCTATGCAAGCTAGACATTGAGAAAGCCTATGACCATGTCAATCGGAATTTCCTCTTAAAAAATCTTAAAGGCATGGGATTCGGTAACAAGTGGATCGGATGGATCAAATACTGCATCTCAACGGTGAAGTTTTCCCTCCTCATAACTGGAAACACTGAGGGATTTTTCCAGTTTGAGAGAGGTCTTAGACAGGGAGACCCTATGTCCCCTTTCCTATTCTTAATAGCCATGGAGGGGTTGAATCATATGTTCAGGAAGGCAAAAACTAATGGGTGGTTGAGAGGATTTAGTGCATTTGCTGGGAGAGGGGAGGAGTTGGAGATCACACATTTGTTCTATGCTGATGATGCTCTCATATTCTGTGAGGCAGAGGAGACACAAATAAGACACATAAGGGCTATACTCACTATTTTTGAGGGCATTTCAGGCCTCCATGTCAACTGGTTGAAGAGTCATCTCTTCCCTATCAACCAAGTTGACAATCTTCTTGAGCTAGCTAAGACATTGGGTTGCCAAGTAGATGCATTACCAACAAAGGATCTGGGACTACCTTTGGGTGCCAAGAACAAAGAGCTGGAAGTGTGGAATGTGGTGTTGGAGAGATGTGAGAAGAAACTAGTCAGATGGAAAAGCCAGTATTTGTCACTAGGTGGCAGGGTAACTCCATCAAGTCAGTACTGGATGGATTGCCTACTTATATGATGAGCCTACTTCCAATTCCCAAGAACATTGAGAAGAAAATAAATAGGCTAAGGAGATCCTTTATTTGGCAAGGCAACAAGGAAAAGAGAGGCTACAACTTGGTAAAATGGGATACTCTCACACTCAGCAGAAACCAAGGTGGCTTAGGACTTAAAAACCTAAGTCTTCAGAACAGTTGTTTGCTCCAAAAATGGCTATGGAGATTCTGTACTGAAGATAGAGCCTTATGGACGAGATTTATAGCAGGAAAGTATGGTTTACTTAACCAATGGACAACTGAAGAGGTTATGGGCACATTTGGATGCAGTGTCTGGAAGACCATTAGAACAATATGGCCACATTTTAGAAACAACATATGCATCAGTGTTGGGGATGGAATGAAGACACAGTTCTGGAATGAAATATGGATATGGGAGGACAGTTTGAGAAACCTATTCCCTCACCTATATACATTGAGTCTACAAAACAATGACACTGTGGCACAAGTATGGAGTCAAGATGGCTGGAATCTGCTGTTTAGGAGAGCATTTAATGATTGGGAAATCAAGGAGGTTGCTATGTTATTAGGGGTCCTTAATAATTTTCCATGTACTTCTGATAGTTCTGATAAGCCAGTATGGAAGATACACAACAAAGGGGTCTATACAGTGAAATCATGCCACTGGAAGATGAACCATAATGTCTCACGAACTGAAAGATGGCCCTGGAAACTGCTTTGGAAGGTGAAATGTCCATTTAAAGTTTCATGTTTTGTTTGGCTACTAATCAAGAAGGCATGTCTCACTCATGAGGTCCTACAGAAAAGAGGCATGCAAATCTGCTCAAGGTGCTTTATGTGTGAACAGGAAGCTGAAGTGAACAACCATCTATTCATACACTGCCAAATAGCTACCAGTTTGTGGAATAGGTTTTTATGCATTTTGGGGGTTAGTTGGGTGATGCCAAAGACTACATTGGAGCTTCTGAACAGTTGGCTAGGAGTTGGAAGCAGAGGTAAAAAGGAAGAATGGTGGAAGCTCATCCCATCATGTATCTGGTGGTCCATATGGAAGGAAAGAAACACTAGGTGCTTTGAAGGACAGAAAATTACTTGTCAGAGGATTAAAACAAACTGTATTAATCTTCTATTTTTTTGGTGTAAACAAGATTTGGTGGGGGGGTGGGGGGGGGGGGGTAGAAGTAACAGAGTTCTTAGGAAACTTGTAATCTGATAAACTGTATGGGGTGGGCCCATCACACTATGGGATGTAAGTTTCCAAATCATCATTTCTTGGATGATGAATTTTTTCTATGAATACAAAGTTACCCTTTTCTCAAAAAAAAAAAGGCAAGATGGAATCATGTTTCAAATGCTATGTCTATGCTTTCCGATGTTGATCAACAGAAGAGTTATTACAAAGGATCAAGCTCTCAGATTTTTAGCCTTTGAACTCTTTTTTTTTTAAATGGTAGTGTTGTATTCTTTAGGATTAAGGATATGCTGGTGACCTGCAAACAGAGGGGAACAAAAGAAGAGGAAGGAAAAAAAAATACTTACAAGGATCCTAATAATTCTACAATCTGTTCTGTTTCCTCTAGACCTTCCTCTTTACACCAAAAATAAAAGGATACAATACAATCCCATCTAACCTTCTGAATGGAATTGGACCTATCTTCAAAGTTTCTACTATTTCTTTCTTTCCATACTATCCACCAAATGCAATGTGGAATTATCCTCCACCATGCCTTTTGTCTCTTGCCCCCCCCCTCCCCCCCCCCTTCTTCTTATCCAACAACTCAACAAGTCTGTAGTATGCTCGTGCATGGTCCAGTTTGTCTTTATGAGACTAAGGAAGATGACCCAAATTTGTGTTGTAAAGTTGCAATGCAAGAATAGATACTGGTTGGTCTCCGCTACGTTCCCGCATAGTGAATACCAGAATACCAAGATACTATAATCTTTCCTTTTCTCCTTAGCATTTCATGTGTCAGACACATGCAAGCCCTTCTAGCAGTGTAGTTAAAGGCACGCTTCAAGCGCGCTTAAGCCCTGAAGCGAGGCTCAAAACGTGTTGTGCGCTTCGCCTTGCTTTATGTGCGCTGCAGTGTCATCATCAAGGTTCTAAGGCAAACTTTTCCTTGCCAATGAGCCTCTTTTGAAGAAGTGACACTAAACAATTGATATTTCACTTTATCATAAAAAAAATTCAATTTATTTGGTCATATATTTGTCATTCATGTTTATAATTATTAGTCTTGGACTTAACATATATGCTTGTATTTTTTCTTCCTTTGCGCCTTTTTTCATTAAAGCCCACACTTTATTTGCGCTTTGCACTTAGGCCCCCACAGACCTTAGAGCTTTTTTGCGCTGTTCGCCTTTGATAACATTGCCTTCTAGCGACCAACCATTTTTTTTTGATAAAAGTAACAGTTAGTCTATATTTATCCATAGGTATACTACCTCAAAAGTGTAGTTCCCCTTCAAAAGTGTTGTAGTTACATAGGATCCTATACCTACCAAGTTACAGCCAGTCTATAGTTGTGCTGATTACTTCTGAGCTATCTAAGACTACTTGTTTACACCAAAAATAATACAGAGCTAAACAGTTAAACTTAAATCTTTGTATGTTGCTCTGCTTTCCTTCATGACATCTCTGGTTCCTCTCTAGCCATACTGTAGCGACCAACCATGTAAAGCATTTTATTTAATTGGTGCTAAGGTTCTCCATACCTTTATCCACAAACTCTGCTTAGAGTTGCGTTGCTGGGGACTTTCCATTTTGTGTGCCCTGCTAACCGTGAAAACCTCATCTTTACTATGTGTCCATCTGAAAGAATCGGGAGCATTGGTGATGCCAGAGAATTTTTCTAATAGCTCTAGCAATTTGGCCACTCTCTCCACTTCTCAGTCATTCAAAAACCTTCTGAAGATCAGATCCCACCCTTGTGCTGTCCAACATTCATTGATATTTGCATCTGGATTACTACATAGTAAGAACAGATCTGGAAAGGATTCTTTCAGAGGAATCTGTTTGTTCCACGCATCTGCCCAAAACTTAGTTCTCCTGCTATCTCCCACTTCAATGTACGTATTAGCTTCAAGTTTTTGCCATAAGTTTCTGATAGTTCTCCAGACCCCCACCCCATAGGAATCAACACTAACATTACTGCACCAAGGATTGTACTCACCATACTTGGATCTGATTACATCCTTCCATAAGGCTTGCCCCTCTCCATTATACCTCCATAACCACTTCATCAAAAGGCAATTGTTTTGAACTCTATCGACACTTAGACATCATATGCTTGTACGAATAGCTTCTGAAGCACTCTACCGGTCAAATGCTATTAGTTTGTTATAGTAGTTCCTCTACAAATTAAAGCATAATATTGTATTTCTCCTAACCTGTTATTAACATTGGCAGATGGCACGAGTGGAGCTTCGTGGAGTAAATACAAAAGATCTTTTTGTGGACAAAATTAGAAAAGCAGTTGCAAGTAAGTTTGTGGTTGTCCAGCTGCTCATAAAACTATAATGTTTGTCACTTTGACATGTTCCACTTTACCTTGGCTTATACCAAGATCAACCCCTTTCTTTTCACTTGATAAAAGATTGTACATTCCTCCTTGGCGGCAAACATTTTCAATTACTTTCCCATTTATTACAAGTTTTAAAGGAGCTGATTTCATAAACTGAAGGTTATGTATAAGGAGTAAATGTCACATGATTTCAGCTTGCTATAAATAATTATTGAGGAAATGGAATATAAACTGTAGTTTACTCAAAAACAGTATTGTTGAAAGCTCAATTGACGAGCATTTAAGACCTGAAGCTTGGTGTAGCTGAGGTTGGCACTTCACTTTGCTCAGATGGTGCTTAAGTTCAGGCATCAAAGAGCTAAAGCATGTGTCTGATTGCTTCTGGACTCTGTTCTGAAGAGGGGGACTTCAAATAATAGATATAGCTGGCAAAATGCTATATAGATGTATATGCTAGTGATTGAGAACAGGACACTGTAAATATGTATAACAAACGTAGTTACTAAATTAGAAAGAAACTGAAAGTTACATATTTGCATCTGAAACATAAATTGGTTCATTCTTTTACATGCTCAATTTAGTTTTGAATTTTTCGTCACTTTGGATAAAGGTTATGTATAAGGAGTAGATGTCACATTTTTTTTGAGAAAGAAAAAGATACAAGGAGTAGATGTCACATCACATGATATACCCTTTTCAGCTCGCTATAAATTTTGTTAATGCTAAAGATTGTTTTTCACCTATCAGATTCAAATTAGCTATATCTATCTTTTTTTTTTTTTTTGGAATTAACATATTTGTTATTCTTTCTTTGAAATGATCTCCTCCCTCTAGATTTTTTGAGAATAGCAAACCTTTTTACTTATTGAAAATAGTTAACTACAACACCTCTGGGTTTGCTCCTTTTATTGTCATCAGTGACAGATAAATTGACCAAGTGGCACATATGCTAACAAAGAAAAGTATGCACTTAGAAGAAGAGGCTCAATCCTGGAAGTCCATTGAGGATTTTGTCTAAAGAAAATAAATGGATAATATATAGTATTGGCAATCTTGAATTGACACTAATCAGTATCAATTTGTCATGTCTTTTTTTGGAAATTGTAATAGATGTGAAACAAGGTTCTTGGTTACTGGGTGGCGGTTGGAACAATGATATTTGGGGAGGTGATTTACCAATGGCGTCGTGGATTGACAGTATTACTCCTCATAATCCAGTAAGTCATTTTCATGAAATTACATTCTTTTGCTTTAGAATGTACATCAATGTCTTGTTTAAGATTTGGTATTTCACATGCAGGTCTGGTTAACAAGGATGGATGGTCATATGGGCTTAGCTAATACAGTGGCTCTAACACTTGCTGGAATTTCATGTAACAATGAGAATCCAAATGGGGGAGCTATTGTTAGAAATAATGATGGGGGTAATTCACTTCTCATCTTCATATATCACTCTGTTTGTTTGTTCAGCCATGCAGATCTTGTTAAATAGCCACTTACTAACGACCATTAGGTAGGTCAATGGAAATATGATCTCACTTGAACCTAGATTATTTTCAGTTCACCTAAAGGTTCCACCTATAAGCGTTAATCAATAAGGGTCACATTTATTTTTTGAATTATACCTAAATCTTAAGGGGTCGTTTGGTTGGGAACAAGTTATCCTAGGATTAGTTATCCTGGGGTTAGCTATCCTGGGATAACATATCCCACCATGTATATGGGATAACTTATCCCATCACTATAGTATGATATAAATGGTGGGATAAGTTATCCCAAACATGACAACCAAACAAGATACAAAATTTTTATCCCATCACTATTTATTTTTATCCCTCACACCAAACGACCCCTAAGTCCATTGCTATAAATAAATGCTTTTATTTAGGAGAACTTTGGAGGCTCATTACTGTTGATGACTTGATTCTTTAAAATAAATTAAAATTTTCTACTGAATTTGGACCATTACTTGCAACTGGAATTTGTAGGTGTTGCCTTTCTATGTTTTCTATGTTTACAAATCACTGAAATGATTCATTTTCTTATTCTGGTTAACCATGTCAAATAGTTTGAAAGGATTTTTGAGTTTGGAATCATTTTTAATAAAGATAATAGTTTATTGAACTGACGGGAACGCACTTTAAGATATTTACAGAAGTAAAGTATCCCATCCCAAAGCATGAATTTATATAAAGAGCATTCAATCATCAATAGTGATTGGAATGTCATATTTGCACTTTACAGAAGAGAAAATATTCAACTAATGTGTACAAAAGGTATTTTCAACTCCTTCAAGAGCTCTTGTTTTCCTCACCTATCCTTGTCCTATTGGTCCACATGAGTAGAAAAGAGCTACTTTCCATGCTCTTCTTCTCATAGTTTTGGTAGCCGCAACTCAACTTCAAACATTTTCCACGAGATATAGTATAGCCAGTATGTAATGGAGCACCGAATCAATTAATGATTGACATCCTCTCTCACTTTCTTGACATAAAGCACCATCTGATGTACATTATCCTTCTCAAATTCTGTACTGTTAGGGTGGCTCCAATGGCTCTGTTAAAGTGAATTAAGATATTTAGCTCGGTGTATTAAGAACCCTTATTGAAGAGCAAGGGGATTTCCTGTCTCTCCTTTTAGAATTATGACATAGAAAAACTTAAATGTGATGATTCATTCCTCTGTTTTCCCGTTTCTCATATTCTTTATCCATAATGATATTGTTTTGTTGGTACAGTAATCCAAGCAACCTATTGAGCTCTTCCATCTCTAGTCTTGCAGGTTTCTCCTAAAATTCAGAGATTGAAAGCCTTAAAAATAAAAATAAAGTACCCAGATCAACTGCGCCAATTTCAATTAAGTTTGCTAAAATTTGACCTGTTCAAACAAGTTTAGAGAAGATCCTTACTTTATTTGGGTCTTTTACTGCAGAACCTACTGGTCTGTTGATTGATTCTGCTATGAAGCTTGTCCTTTCCCACATCCCAGAAGCCACTGTTTACGAAAGGAGGGAAGCTCTTAAGAGAGCTAGCAATCTTGCATTAAAGAGGGGTGTGACAACAGTTGTGGATTTTGGCAGATATTTTCCAGGGGCTTCACCTGAGCACTCGTGGGAGGACTTTTCAGGTTTCAGTTCCTACACGATATAAGATGGAATAAAATCAATTTACTCTCCTTTTTAGGAATACAATGGTATGGTTATTTTTACTAGAAAGGTCAATGCCTCTTTATACTTATAATACGGAACTTTAAACATTCCAAAGATAAATTACTCGATCATCAAAGATGAAATAAGCAAATTGGATCTGCTTTCTAGCTTTTCAACTAGGATATAGAAGTTTGTCTATTGAACATGTAAAAAAACAAAGCTCAACAACTAAAGTTTCTCTTAATTCTCTTTCACTACCCGAGGTATCGCAATGGACCAGGTTTTTGAGGGATTGCTCCATAACATAGCAGGGTCGAGGTAATGGGGGACTAAGTTGATGTTAAGCATTCGTAGGCCTCATCATTGAAACCTGACCAAAGGAAATTTTTCCAGTAAAATATAACAGTGTATGCCATGAGTGTATTGCTTAGTTTCTTGGCAAGATGTTATTAAGATGATGAAAGAAGTGTGGGAACTAAACCAGTTATTGGAAATTTTATCACATTTACAGAGAAATAAAGGAAATAGAACATTTCTGCTAATATGCAGATTAATTAAGGTTAAGGTAAAACTGCAATGACATCTATTCCAATATATCCCTCCCTCCCCCTGGTTTTCTTGCTTTCTCACTCTTTTGGTGGAAATTGAAAGTTAGGATTCCTCAAAAAATAATTAGACACTGCATCTACTTCTTGGAGGGGAAGGGGAGTCTGAAGGGGGCCGCGGGATGAGAATGAGAAGCCCCAAAGAAACAGTTCGGGGCTGGGTGGTCGAATGCTTAACACTGAAGATCTGCCTCAACTGCCTCTCTATCTGTCATGCTCATTTAGTTATTCTTCTAGCTACGGGTGGAACATTTATGTAGTCATTAGCTTAGTAACACTTCGCTTATAATTGCAGATGTATATAAATGGGCAGATTTATCAGGAAATATGACGACCAGAGTTTGCTTATTCTTTCCAATGGAGACATGGTCGCGGTTAGTGGTATGTCATGATTAACAAAGCTTTACTTTTAGAGTTTTTCCTTCATATGAAGATCTGATTTTTTGACAAACCAGTCAACATTAACTAATACGCTGCCCTTCAGAATATGTAAAAGTGAAAAGGGTCAAATTTTCCCCTCTACTATGCGAAAAGGATTAATTTACCCTCCATTATATTATCAGTCCAAAAATACCCCCACCGTTACTTAAATGATTCAAATATACCCCATCTTTGTTAGGGCTTTCCAAGGTGGAAATCCAATCCTATGTGGCAGTGACATTTTGATGAGGTGGACGCCACATGGCATGCCACCTAGCCCCCCTACCCAGTTTCCCCTCCACTTGTTCTTCCACCGCTAGAACTTTCTTCCTCATACTGTTAAGAATGGATCTTGGTCCTAACCAAATCCCAAAAGCTAGCTCATGAATAGTGTTGGACCTTATTAATATTCTATGGTCATTCTTATTCTTGCTGATATTAAAGTTAGTGGATTATGTTGCATTTCTCATTAAATGCATTCTTACTAAGCTTGATCTTTTAAATCTTGTACTGGTATCCAGGATCTTATGAGCAAGTCAGGCCGCGTGCTGAGCCAATGGATTTATTTGGGCGGTGTCAAGGCTTTTGCTGATGGATCTGTAGGATCTAACAGTGCATTATTTCATGAGGTAAGAATAAGATGCTTTCTGATTTTGAAGAGCCTCTCCGAACCAAAAACTTCTCTCAATTCTCTTTTGTGAGTTCTGTCTTCTCGATGCCTTGTTGGACATAGGTGACCTGCTTGTTTGACGAGTCCTTTTCTGAATATCTGTTCCATTTTCATTCTGCATGAGCGTTTCAAAGTAACAGGGCCCATTGTGATGCAGTCAGACTTCGTTGTATTTAGTGTTCTGATATCTTTCATGTGTCTTGTAGCCATATGCTGATGATCCAAACAATAATGGGTTACAAGTGGTGGATCTGGATGGTCTTTACAACATGACTCTTTCTTCAGATAAATTTGGCCTTCAGGTATTTAGCTCATTTTATCTTTATCTGCCATTTCAACTCTTTCGAAGTTGCAAAATTGGGGCTGATATTACATTTCAGGTCAGCATCCATGCTATAGGTGACAGAGCTAATGACTTGATATTGGATATGTATGCTTCTTTGCCGTCTGAGAAACAAATTAGAGACCGACGATATAGGGTATATCTAATTGCTCTAAAGAGTAGAGATTCATCAATCAAATAAAACTCTACTTGTGAGGTCTGTTGTTTCTTCGAGGAGTAGAATTTCAAGTAATCTCTTAATATTGCAACTTACTACTTCACAGATTGAGCATGCTCAACATTTGGCTCCAGGAACAGTAGCTCGTTTTGGTGAACTATCTGTAATTGCTTCAGTGCAGGTTATTTTTTAGATGGTTGTTCTTTCTCATTCTTTCCTGTTGAGATGTGTTGAATAATATATTATAACAAAATCCAAATGAACAGCCAGATCACTTATTAGATGATGCTGATTCTGCAACTAAAAAACTTGGTTCTGAAAGGGCAGAAAGAGGATCTTATCTGTTTAAGTCACTCCTGACAAACAATGCACAATTGGCATTCGGCTCAGATTGGCCAGTATGTAATTTCTGGATTTCATCTGTTTATGTTTCTTTCAGTAATTCAGTACTCAATTTC
This sequence comes from Solanum verrucosum, assembly GCF_900185275.1. Classification (NCBI taxonomy): domain Eukaryota; kingdom Viridiplantae; phylum Streptophyta; class Magnoliopsida; order Solanales; family Solanaceae; genus Solanum; species Solanum verrucosum. The sequence continues at coordinate 3,073,590 of NW_026020329.1, forward strand.
TTGTTAGTTACTGCTATGTCGTGTGTTTTGTTGCTGTCCCCTTTCAGGTAGCAGACATTAATCCATTGAAAAGCATAAGGACATCGATGAAGAGAATACCTCCTGCTTGGGAAAAGGCTTGGATTCCATCAGAGTGCTTGTGTCTTGAAGATGCGCTAAAAGCGTAAGTAGTGGTGTTATTCTGTTCCAACTCTTATCTGCTCATTAAGATAATACTTTATGTAGCAAATCTATCATGTTTTTTCTCTGAGCCTGGAACTCATTTGAGCAGGACTAGTGAGAAGCCACTTTAACTGATCAACAGGGAGAAAATCAATATCATAGTGAACTAACTAATCTGCTACTATAGTTCAGCTCTCTGGTCCTTTGAAATTAATTTGACGTTTGCAATGACTAGTGGTAAGAATTAGTTACAGCTAAGGTTTCATTTCATAAAAGGTACACAGTGATAAGATATAAATCTTCATAGAGGCTACAGTAGTCAGTTGAGCCAATGACACGTGCTGGACCGAGTATGTGTTAAATTGTTACTTCGAAATCAAAGTGCAATTCACTTTTTGTAACCAAGGGTGTGTCTTAATCGTTAATGAAGTGGGTTCAAACCTAAACTACTACTGAAATTTAAATCCAATAGAGATAAAAAAAAAACACTAGATAATTTCTTCCCATCATCATAAACCTTAGTGGGCAGAGTTACCCGGCACCTAATGTTAGTGGGAGGTAGCTAGTACCTGGTGAAATAGTTGAGGTGCGTGCAAGCTGGCCCCGACACGAATCATTAACCAAAAAAAAGAAACAGAATAGTTGCAATTTATTTACTCTTTCCCACCAAAATTAACCGTGTCTTCCGATATTTCCTTTTTCAATCTTTATCTGGTGAACAAAGTCGGTGTAACTGAAAGAACTTGGATCCATCTTGAGGTTCATTATGTCCTTGAGTTGTACTTTTTTTCAAAACATGCCTCTTGAAATTCTGTTACCTATCTCTACCTCCCAAGGTAGGGGGTAACGTCTGTGTACACTTTAGTCTCCCCATATCCTACTTGTGGGTTTACATTGGGTTTTTTACCTAATCCTAGCTTATTTTTCTCTGGCAGGTACACCATTTCAGCTGCTCATGCATGTTTTCTTGATAAATATGTTGGTTCATTGTCTCCGGGAAAATATGCAGATTTTGTGGTTTTGTCAACGAATTCATGGGAAGACTTTGCAACTGAAGCTAATGCTGATGTTGAGGCAACATATGTTGGTGGTTCTAAGGCTTACTCCATAAAACCTGAAGATAAAAATGAATAGCACATACAAGTTCCGGCCAGGATGATTGAGAAAGATTCAACCAATTTGAACCGCGACGACAATTATGCTGTATTTGGATACATAAAATGGAAACTGTTAGTGCCAGCCAAGAAGCGCGATATGCTAACTGAACTTGGCTGGCATCACTTTTATAACGAGTCTTGAAACTGTTATAAAGGAATGTGTAAATTTTATTAGTGAAATTGTGTAACTTTGCTGTACTGGAATGTAAATGTTTTAAATCTGTATATGCTTCATATATCCATAAAACTACACATTCACATGTTACTAAAATAACTATGTACTATATACATTTAATATACGTTAAAAATATATGTAGAAAAATGTATACATATTGACACTTCTTTATTTTATTTTTAAAAAAATCTTGAACTTTGTGCCTAATGATTTACCTTTATATAAATTGAAACAGAGGGATTACTAATGTTTAAAAATGATATTTATGTATTATTTTATGCAGATAGTAGTTATACATGGATTAGTTAGTACACTTTCTATCCTACATAAAATAATACATAGATTTGCTCATAACTTACTAATACGTAGATTTCTAACTTATTTCTTATATGTCGTCTACTAAAATTCATGTCGATTACACAAAAAATTAATACATAAATAATTTATTTTTTATCTAGCTATCAAACAATTATAAATGTTAATTTTATATTATAGAAGTTCAATAAATTAGTAAGGTGGGTTGAAGCAAAATTAAGTGACTAGTCACTTCCCATCACTCAATTGAAGAGTGAGAAAAAGTAGTCCTATGCATATACTAGTATTTCAATGGAATCAATTATAAGTGAATTATTGCAATATAACTCAAGCCCCACCATATCCCTCTTACAAATTGAGCAACAATATGTCTTTATCACCTTTTTATTTGCCCCCCCCTTTCATTTGCTTCCACGTTTAATTAGTTTTTCATTTTGTCTTTTACCCTTATGGTGGAGGATCAACATCTAATCAAGTTTGGAGTTGATTAACAATAATAATATTATTATGCTTCAGCGCCCAATAAATTGAGATCGACTACATGAATTTATATTTATTTAAATTTAAGTTCATATCATCATCCTCATCATATAATAAATAAAATAAAATTTAAAATACGTTAAAAATATACTCCCTCTATTTAAATGTTTCTTGAAAAAATAAATGAATTTTTCACTTATTTTTTATGTTTGGTAAGATATAAAAAAATTTCTGTTTCAAAATATTTATATATAATTTATGCAAAAGCTACTAAGGTAGGGGCGTGGTTGTGTGGAGATAAGATGTGTTCAATAGTGATGACAAGACAATCAATATCAAATATACCTATCAAACTTGTTATTCCATAATTCTATTACTAGAAAAGTCATATTACTTTTTTTTTTTGAAAAAATATTTTTTAAAATTTGGACCCCACAAACAAACACAAACACTTTCTGCAAGCATTTCTTTTTGGGATAATACATATATTTGACTTTAAACTTGGCTTCAAATTTTAACTTTGACCTCCAACTTTCATAGTGCACAAATAAGCACTTTAACTATCCAACCTTTTAATAAATAAACACGCGATTTTTGGAGCCAAGAGCGTGAAATGCACACGCTGCCACGTGTATTATTGAGCCACTCAATGGCTGCCAACTAATTAAACACTTTACACGTCCATTTTAGAACTAAAAAAAATAAAATTAATTAAGGGTAGAGTTGTCATTTCAACATTTTTTTCACTGTTGTGTGCCTCAAAAATTACTTCTCACTCGCGCAAAATGCGTGCACATCACGCGTTTTGCCAGGTAAGACACGAGTGTTTATTTATTAAAAGGTTGGATAGTTAAAGTGTCTATTTGTGCACTTTGAAAGTTGGAGGTCAAAGTTAAAATTTGAAGCCAAGTTTAAGGTCCAATATATGTATTATGCCTTTCTTTTTTATCATTAATGTAACTAAAGAGGACCCACGCGTCGTCGTCGTCGTCGCTCGGCTACGAAAAATGATCGAGAGAGAGTTCAGTTTCTTTCCCAAATTTATTTAAATTTCCTGCTCTCCCGTTGCGTGGTTTGCTAATATCGTTATATTCGATGGATTCGATTTTCTTCTTTTCAATATTATTTATGTTTTAGTTGTATATTCTATTTTCAATACTAATTTTTGAACTTATTGATTTTGAAAACATACTTTAAATTTTATTATTTCTTACAAATATGTTATAAATAATAAAGATTAAATAACCATCATAAACTTGTTTAAAAGATATTTTATATTATTGAAGTCAACATCTTATAAACATGTTTGACAATTTCAACTTGCAAGTTGACTGCAGCAACTATATTGGCCGTGGGGAATACATCTCCCCAACTTTAAGGCAGCTTTTGTGATCGTAGACCATTTCAACGTGATCTGCTCATGACAATGATCATCATCATCATAATAATAATAATAATAATAATTTAGTAAAAAAAATAAATCAGTATTATTTTAAATTGCTCAAATTTGTCATTTTCTTATACTTTCGATCCATTCATGCGTTAGAGTATGTTTGAAATTGTACCCTTGTGACAAACTGTAAAAGAAGAAAATAAGAGATATTTTTTGTTTAATTTTGTATGTGGAGGGATGAGATGTTTTTTTTTTTTTTTTTTTTTTTTATAGATGAGGCTATTGTTTTTTTAATTAGAGGTCTCAGGTTTAAATCTTGAATATGAAAAAAATATTGATAGGGAGATCCTTCTCCAAATAGAGCCCTAGTCGGCTTAAATCTAGACTAGTCATGCTTCAACGCGGAAACTATATATCGAATGACAAATAAAATAAAATAAATAGATATTATTGAAAACCTTATTAGTAAAGAAAGATGGATTTTCAGGCATCTCATAAGAATATATTTTTACTATTAGGCATTATACATAAATTTAATTTGACTTTAACTTATATCTATGTATTTGAATTTTAGGTGTGCACATATGAACACTTAAATTTATATGAAATTATACAAATAGACACGTACGTCCTACATTACATGCGTTAAAAAAACACGTTTATGTATTATATTTTTTTTTAAGTATTTAATCATTTTTACAAGAGATCGGTAAAAAGTAACACAAAACTGATAAAAATAAAATAAAATCCTTAATTTTCATTCTTTGTATACTAAAAAAAAATGTTGGATCACACAAAAAAACAAAAAAAGAAAACAAGTGGACTATTGACGCCAAACACATCAGCAGTATAACTTATTTTTCGCAAAAACTGTGTGGATGTTTGTACCTGAAAAAATTTCAGTTCAAACCCATTCCTTTTTCCTCCATTGTAACGCACTTCTCTCTATCTCTCTGAGAATTTCATTCTCAATTATCGATTCACAATTTCAGTTCTTTCGCAACAAAATTATCAAAATATATCTCTCAGCATTTCTCTAATTGTGATGAAATTATTCTAGTTTTGATTCTGGAAGTTTATCTGTGTTAAAGTTGATTTTTTGATGAACGATAAAATGGATATGAAAAAGCGATTAACACGAGGAATATCTAGGCAATTTTCAACAGGTTCATTGAGAATGAGTGGAAAATTCAGTTTCAAAAGGCAAAATTCAATGGATCCAAGGAATAATAATATGCGGTTTAGTTTTGGTAGGCAATCGTCTCTCGATCCGATACGGAGGTGTCCGTCGTTTGAAAATGAGACGATTGCTGTACCGGATAATTTGGATTCGACGATGCAGCTCTTGTTTATGGCGTGTAAAGGTGATGTGAATGGAGTGAAGGATTTGTTGGATGAAGATGTTGATGTTAATAGTATTGATTTAGATGGAAGAACTGCTTTGCATATTGCTGCTTGTGAAGGACATGTAGAGGTTGCTAAGCTTTTGTTGAGTAGGAAGGCTAATATTGATGCTCGTGATCGATGGGGAAGCACGGTAAATTTTTGTGATTTTGTAATTTTTTGGCTCATAAAGTTGTATATGTATGAGATATTTTGTGTTTGGTATGATGAAAGAGGTTATTGAATCTTACCTTGAATTATGTAAAATGTTTTGTGAAAACATGAGCCTGGCATAATGAGTAAAGTTGATTTCATGTGACTAGGAGGTCACAGGTTCGAGCTGTCAGTCGAGCTGTGAAAATAGTCTATTGTAAAATGTAGGGTTCGAGCTGTCAAAATAGTCTATTGTAGATATGTAGGGGAAATCCTTGAGATATCTTATTATGAGAACATTTTCTTATTGTTCGTTTGCTATTATTCTCTTTGATATGTGAATAAATGAAATCAAGTAAATGTGGTGAAATTGTAATTCTAATTTCACCGATGGAAAATAGGCCAGATTGGAGCTGGAACTAAAGTTTCAATTCTGAAGAAACTTTAGCTAAGTTTTTGGATCGACTGTGAAGATATTGTGAGTGAAAGTGTTTTGTATGGAAAATAATTCTGCTACGAATTTCTTCTGTAATTTGTGAAAAATCATGCAAAGGACTACAGAAAGAAGAAAGTATTAGTGACAGAAGATGAGAAAGAGCTTGTGTAGGTCTCATAGAATAAAAAAATTGTTCAAATGGCTTCGGCGAGTCTAACTTGAGGTCGAAAAATGCAGACCTTTGACATTTACAGACTATGTATCTCCTTAATTTTCTAATTTTATTCATCTTTTTGCATTTGGGAAATAGTATTTATGAGGTCCCAAGTGCATCCTTGAACTTCCTTATTATTATGGCAGGCAGCAGCTGACGCGAAATACTATGGAAATAATGAAGTTTATAGTATCTTAAAGGCCCGGGGGGCCAAAGTCCCGGTAAGTGGGAAGATAATTTTCTAATTAAAGTGAGATTTATGATTTATGGGGCTGAGTATTTGTCACGTTGTTAGAAACTCAGAAACACACCAATGACTGTTGCAAATCCTCGAGAAGTTCCAGAATATGAACTAAATCCACTGGAGCTTCAAATCCGAAAAAGGGATGGAATTTCGAAGGTAAGGCCTTTCTTTGATTTCAAAATAAGCATTTGGATGTTTCAATTTTGAGAAATGATGAAAGCATTAAAATGGCACTAGCATAAGCAAAATTCAAAAGTTATAATGGTTATCTCTTTGATTTTAACTAGGAAAACTATACACTTTGAAGAACTTATATTCAAATGTCATCAACTATAATTCACTTGGAAAAAAGTTAAGATCAACAAAAATCATCATTACCTCATAGGAGGCCTAACCTCAAATTTCTAACTTCTGCAAACTTTTGAACGTTTTATTCCCTTATTTTCTTCCTGAAGAAAACCATGAGACATCTGCACTGACTTGCCTCTCATGCAATTTGTGCTTGATTTTGCATTGTTAATTTTTCAATCTTCTCTTAACAACTTTGCTGAAACTCCTTTGCCTTTCAACAGGGTTCGTATCAAGTTGCTAAATGGAATGGGACAAAAGTTTCTGTCAAGATACTTGACAAGGATAGTTATGCAGACCCTGAAATTATGTATGTTGTCAACTTATTTTCTGCTAATCTCCTGATTCACTACCATAATGCACATTTCTATTATTGATTTGGAAATAAGCTTACCAAAGGGATATGCATATTTTGAGCTTCAGCTAGTTACCATGTTGTCTGATTCTCTGTGACTAGCAAAGCTTTGGCATGATACATTAATTTGGATATTAAATTAGTTGTGCAGCTTTGGCGGATGATTTATGCAGCTTCGGTTGGCTTGTCATATGTTGAAACCATTATTTTCTATTTTTCTTCACTTCCACTTGGGCATATTTCATGTATCCCTTGTAGACTTGTTTGCTTGTTATGTAGTGAAGCCCAGGCTGTTTATACAAATTTTGAGGCTCATCGTTTGGATGAATCAGCCTGAGAAAACTAGGAAAAGTTTTCTAGTGTTAGTCAACAACTAATTTCCCAACGAAAGAAATCAGGACATATTGGAGTGCTTTCATGTTTGATTAAGCAGGATGCCCCACTAAGTTGTGTTCTGTTATATTACAGTCTTGTGAGCAGCTTGATCACATCATTATGTGTGCTTACATACAACTCTAACCTTTGTTTACAGATTGTAGATAGTTCTTGTGTTTTTTACGCAAGGTAGATTGTGAACATGGTATTGAGATGGCTCTAATAGGTGCCTTAATCAAGTTCTCATTAGAAAACCAAATCCCTGAAGCAGCTGGAAATACATTTGTCAAAAATATTGAAGTGTATATCCTTCTGATCATCAGGTCACACTGCTTCATGTGAATAGCAACTTCAACAGTCTATATACATGAATCTGATCCTTTGAGCATTTAAAATAAGATAGAAAGATGAAAATATGCATCGCAAAAGGAAATTCAGCCTTCTAGGTAAAAGACTCTTTATATTCACATGTTTCCAAGATGCTGGCAGATTGAGTTGACGATGGATCTGGATCTTTGATTTGTAGTAATATGGAATAAGTTGAGGATCACACTTCGTCATTCTGGAGTCCTTTTTGTTAGGCACTTTTCAAGTTTCATACAAACATTTCTCTAAAACCAACATTTTTTAAACAATTGTACAAGCTTCTTTGTAATTTTCTAATCCCTAGTTAAGGAGACTGGGATTCTTCTACCTCGGTTTGTAGCATAATACATAATAAGTTGATTCTCTCATCTGTTATTTGTGATAGCCACCTTATGCAGTTTACCTCGTTTCATGCTAACCTTTCTCTGAAATTCAAACTTAGGATGCATAAAGCCCAGCTTCTTTTCAGGGTTCATTGTAAGAAAAACTGGTAGCTCTATCCTTTTTCTGGTGTCTTTCTAAATCAAGAAAAACTTATAATCTTCACTCTTGTGTGATTGCCACAAATTTTCCCTCGGACATTGAAGTGATTCTGGGGAGATGCTTTATTTCCAAGTGTCTTGATTCATGAGAGGACAGACCCTAAGTTTTACTTCAGCATTATTAGACCTTTTAGATTATCTTCTGAAGTGTTTCTTGGTCTAAATGTAGAACCAGTTTTTGTTATTATGTTCGTTTAGTTTCTCATTTGAACAAATTATTTTCAAGTTGTTATTTAAGATTGTCAAAATCTTATTGTTTAGCTAACTGTTTCTATTCTTGATGTTAAGGTCGCCTTAATTCCATTTCCTTCACATGCAGAAATGCTTTTAAGCATGAATTAACTTTGTTGGAAAGAGTACGGCATCCTAATGTGGTTCAATTTGTTGGAGCTGTTACACAAAATATACCAATGATGATAGTAATAGAGTATCATCCGAGGGTAAGTTCTCTCTATTTCTCTATCTCACACTGCTCCGCACAAAATCCCTTCTTCACTCTATCCACCTACACACTATATTGTGAATATTGTATGTTATTATGCATACATTAATATTGAAAAATATTCAATCAGCTCTTACATCAAATGTGCAATCAATTTTGTGCTGTGATTTCTCTCCTGGTGTAATTTCATTCTTATCGATTTTATGCGCTGTACTTCTTGTTCTTGGCTTAGCTTTCCAATGGGTATTTCATTCATGTATTGTTGATTTTCAGGGTGACCTTGGTAGCTATCTTCAGAAGAAGGGACGTCTATCTCCTTCTAATGTTCTAAGATTTGCTCTGGATATTGCCAGGCAAGTCTGGTCCCTTTCCTACGTACTGAAAAAATAATTCTATTAGTACATCTGAGATATTTTATTATTATGCTGATAAGATGTTCTAATTTCTTTGGTTGCATCCTGTTTCCATCATATGATCTTATTTTCAGGGGCATGAATTATCTTCATGAATGTAAACCGGACCCAATCATCCATTGTCTTTTAATGCCAAAGTAAGAAAACTAAAATGCTTTATGATTCTCATATATTAAATGACCATTTCTAGTGTACTCGTGTCACGTATCTACTTCTTTTAATGTTTGTAATTTTTGTAAGGTGCCAGAAATATTTTGCAGGACAATGGTGGTTTATTGAAAGTTGCGGGATTTGGTTTGATTAGATTGTCAAACATTTCACCTGACAAAGCAAAGTCGCTGCAACCTCAAGCCATTGACCGTGCAAGTAAATACTTTAATTTGAGCTCATATAGTTAAATTACAATACTCCTTATAAAAGGCAGAAAAAGAGCCTTCTAGTTTGATACTAGTGTCCACTTTAAAATCTTCAGGGGATGGACTTAAAGGTATTCTAATTTCATGACTGAAGGAATTGTAACTACAATAACTGCACTCTCTTTCTTGTTACTTGTAGGTACCTATATAGCACCTGAGATTTATAAAGACGAAATATTCGATAGAAGTGTGGATGTATATGCTTTTGGAGTTTTACTTTATGAGGTACAGATTCAGTTTCAGATAATTTAACTTATGGCTGCCTTTTGTTTTACTACATAATTCTCTTAGCTAACTAGAACATCCGTGTTATGAACTAGCATTTTAACATTCTTCTTATCTTCTATGTTTTTCTTTTTTAGAAAAAAAAAATTCTAGTCAATTTTGACTGCCAAATACAAAGTATTGTAGGTTCCTTCTTTTTCTCCCACTTTGCTGGAACACTTCATGATATGAATGATGTTGCTGTGCTTCATATGCTAACTCTTTTTTTTTTCTTTTTAATCTTTTGGGGCATTTTCTTGAATCAGTCTTCCTCAAATGTTTTTCAGCTCTTATCTTGTGCAGTATACGATTTTGTTTACTGTTGAATTTTGGCTAACTTTGTTGGGTTTAGATGATGGAGGGATCACCACCTTTTCATCCCAAGTCACCTGAAGAGGCTGCTAGATTGATGTGCAAAGAGGGTAAAAGACCATCATTCAAGTCAAAATCTAAGTATCCGCCGGACCTTAGAGAGTGAGCACTGCGATTCATTTTAATTTTCAATACTTGGATGCAATCTATTCTTTTGCCGTTCGTATGCAGTTATAGAGTAGAAACATGCTACTAAATATAGCAGATGTTCCATGTCATACTCCTAATCATTCTAATGGATATGACTTCTTTTGTGAAAGGATTGCAAAAAAGGATTGTTGTTTGCTGTTTCACTTTACAGAAGTAATGTGTGATTTTCTTTGGCTTCTGCTATCTGGCCGCTTAGTCCAGCATTGTGTTGTCGTTTTACTTTAAACTTTCATTCTTCAATTCGATGTTCTTTTCCTACCAGAGATCTTGGGCATTTCTAAGTGGACAATGATATATTCTCCTGTGTCCATCCATCTGATGATAAAATATTCAACTGTACAGTGTGCATTACCTTATTTTAGATTTCCTTATATTTTACTGATCTTAAAGAATATAACAAACCAATTTTGCACAGTCAGGCTGCCTCCCCCCACCATCATCTGGCAAGGCTCTGTCTCTCTAATATTCTTTTGTTGATCATATTGCTTAAGGATAAGTTCAGTGGTGATTTTCATGTTCCGTTGACAAAATTTGCTGAATGTCTAGGTTGATTGAAGAATGTTGGAATCCAGATTCTTTTATACGGCCAACATTTTCGGAGATCATTGTGCGCATGAATAAAATTGTTGCAAACTGTTCAAAACACGGATGGTTGAAAGATACTCTAAAGCTTCCCTGGTAATGCTTCCACTGCACTATTTTTGCATATTTTGGATCCTTTTTCAGTTGTTTACAATATTCAAAGGTCCTTGGACCAAGAAGAAAAGATTCAGCACAGTAGATAACTTCTACAAGAACTAAAATAGCTTCTACACAACGTTTCAAGCATTATGATTTGTACATTATCATGCACTCTGTTTTAATCTCATTTAGTTGTAACAGCATATCCATGTGCAAAGCATAACTAACTTCAGTGGCGATAACTAAGCTCTATAACTAGTTTGTGAAGCTGTAGATTAAAGTAGCTTTTAACTTTCAAGAAACCTGACAACATAAAGTTCGATTTGGTAGTTGGAATGTGTGATAATCTCATCTAAAAGTTTAAGCTATTAAAGAAAGCACACTTATATGTCCTTAATTATGCCTCCAACATGCCCAGTCATGTGGCCAAGCTTGTAGAATTTTTTTGTAATAATGGATGACGGTAAGACTCGAACCCAAGACCTTTGTCTGTTCTTGATACTCTGCTGAAAGCTTCAAAATACCCCCAAAGAGTTCAACAAGATATACCATATTGAAAGCTCTAAGCTGTAAGTAAAGAATAACTTAGGTACATGTGGAAGATTTAGCAATAGTTGTATGGAAGAAATCTAGTAAACTAGAGAGAGTAGATATACCGTCTTGTGACGAGACAATAAAAGTAGATTACAAAATTTGTTTTCCATCATAGGGACCATACCTTAGATGAATTTCTTGATGCAGGTTATAGAGTGAAGCAAACTACATTGACCATGGACAAAGCTTAAGATCTGGAGAAGAATATTGACACAAGATTCTTGTGACTATTCGATATAATTATGTGGATGTGTGGCAGATTATGATATCATACTAAGCCTTATGCTGTCTTTGCAAGAATCGTCGTCCATCGTGTTGTTGGACCAAATAAAAGGAAGAAAGAAGGGTGTGAGTGATTGGGATGAGAATTGAAACTTCATGCACTGTGCTTCTCTAGTTTTGAGTAAAGCTAGAACTAGAGAAGTTCCTTTCTTAGAGTCTGTTTATAAGCTTTCACTAGAAACAACTTGTATCTTGTTGTATAAGGAAAAGAGGAAGAATAATATACTTTTATTTTTCTTGTTTGATATGTTAATCAAACTATCGAGAATTCATTCTGCAACTATTGTATAAATGCATCCCTTATCGCCTTTTCTGTTAACCATCCATAGTAACGAACTTGCAAAATGAATATGTTTATCATAAAGAGATTTTTTGTTTCTGACCATACTTCACATGTTACCTATACATACAAAACCAAAAAAGTGAGCAATTACTGATCTGACTTTTACTATTTTGTTCCAATTTTTTCTCAACCTATGTTTTTCTTCACTTCAATAAATTTGTGATAATTACAGTCCTAACCACTCCGGCCAACTAGTTTATAAAATATGTACAAATTATATAGGTTGTATATATTTTATACTAAATATACCTTTGGAAGTTTGTGTTTTGCACAAAAAGATAAATTTAATTAAAGAGTAAAATATTTATATTGTCTTAAACAAGCCAGCATCAATAATCTAGTGGTAGAAAATGTATTCACCAGATATACATACATCATAATCAATTAAAGGTATCGTGATTTATCCCCGTCTTCGTTCAAGAGTCTATAAAAGTATGTTTCCCATCTTCATTTGTCTCTTCTACTAGCACTTTACCGTTCTCATTTTGATACACTTCTAGTTTTGAGTATAATGCATATCTAGACACTCTTAACTTGTTCATTGTGTCAATTGAACATTTCAACTGATAAAATAATGATTCATGAAATGTTTAGTTGTCAACTGAAATCAAATTGAGATGTCTAAATGTGTACTCTTAAAGTTAAAGTCTTTATCTGGCCAAATTTAAATATCTCTTTATTGTACTATGCCATTGTTATCTAGCTAATTTGGTGTATCAATTATATTGATGCAAAATGTTGATATTATGAACTTGTCAGAGTTAACCTTTTTCTTAGCTTAATCAAGATATTAATTAACGGGAAAATTGTATAAAAATAACAAACTATTGATTCAAATTAAATGTTATAACCACAGTTTCATTTAATTGTAATCGTAGCAAACACTTGACATTCGCCTCTCTCCCCAGAGAATCTCGCTCGCCACTCTCCCTGATCGCGCTCACCACTCTCCCTCGCCTCTCTCACTTTATACAAACACAAATGTATAAATTGTGTTTGTGTTTGTATAAAGTAAGAGAAAATTGTATATGCAAATACAAATGCATATATTTTCGTCCTATACACTTATAATTATACAAATACAGATCTTCCCCTACCAGTTCTCTTTTGCCTTTCTCTCTTTCTCGATTTATACAAACACAAATTATACTAATTACAAATTTTATGCAGATATACAAACACAATCATTGATACATACACATACTAGTTATATATATACAATCATTTTTTTCATATACAAACGAATGCCTCCTTGCGATTTATACAAATCTGATTGTCACCCCCCAAGGCTACCCCTGGACGTGGACACGGGACCTAGGATCATGAGTAACCCCAAGCTAACCCTGTTGGCATAACATGAGCATACTAATAGTAAACTGAAGCAATAAATACTGTGGGGAAGCTAATCATGAGATAAATCTGAAATGATGGGAATACCCATATACTAAATCTGAATAAAGAAATCTGAGAGTTCAACAACAAATGAAATATCAAACTCGAATACTAAGCTGAATATAAACTATGTTTGAATATAGTCTCTAACTGACTAGAAGTGCAGGGACATGCCCCAGCTAAATCTAGCAAAAACTGAAACTAAAGACTAAAAGCATAAAAGACATCATGTCACTCGTCCTCGAAGAATGAGGACTCACCACTAATGCTGCTGAAATGGAGATTGAGAACCGATCTATGCGTGATCTGACTGCTGAGGGCCTGAACCTACATCACGAGAAGATGTAGCACAGAGTATGCGTCAGTACTTGAAAGGTACTAAGCATGTAGGATAGAGTAAAGCTGAATAAAATCATAACTGAACCAAAGCATATATTGAGTAATGATATGATACAAATATGATACTAAACTGAGAATACTGAACATGAAATAACTGAATGCAATGACCAAATTTATAACATATTGAGACTGAATACTGAACTGTACTGATAACATGGTCAATGCATTAGAGTCTGATTGAGCTGTGGGAGCTACCAATAACCGACATAAAACCACGTGAGCTAAACGTGGAGTCCGATGTATATGCCTCCATCGAGAGGACCCATTATACCTTGCCAAGGGTATAAAGGCATGACTGACGTGATCACTAAAATGATCCCACAAAGGGGGCTTACAACCTACGGGGAAACGTAGTTATGGGACTATGAGGGTGACTGACCCTAGTCCAACTCGGTATTACGTTTCTCCCAATTGATTAAGTAATTAGGAAGTTATGACTGAAATTATGTAATATACTGGATAGCTCAAAATATCGACATGCTAACTGAGAATGCAACATTAATATACTGATAATGACACATTTAAAAACTGAGGCATGTATATTTGAAATAATTGAAATATCTGACCTAGCATGTGTAATTCAAGAACTAAAGAAATACATAGCTAAGGTTTTGAAATTCATGCAAGAAACGAAGTAATAACATGATAATCTGATTTGGAACATATACATAACTAATTCATAATAATCTGCTGAAATTCTAGAAACCTTAGGTCTAGTTTTAATAAGGGAATCAAGAATCTGACTGAATTCTAGGGACGTAATGGGTGAAAGGAACCCACTTGTGAAATCCCACATACCTGGTGACGAATTCCACAGAGAAATCTTTTGATTTCGGGGTTGGAATTGATGGAATCTTGTTGTGTTCTTGAACTAGGGTTCTTGACCTCTTTCTCCTTTTACGCTCTAATTTTTCTAAGTTTTGATGAATGATTTGACTAAGGTAAGTTCTAGTTATGTTTCTAGGCTAAAACTGATCAAAATCACGTAGTTTAGGATTTAAACGAAGTAGTTTAGGGGTCCAACGCATAAGGAAAAAACCAAAAGACCCCTGACTTAACTGATGTCGGGGTCATCGACGGACGAGATTGACGGACCGTCGAACGAATGACGGTTCGTGCTGGTCAACCGTCAATCATTACTGGGGGCTAAAATTTGAGGTGTCGATCCACGGATACGGACCACGGTCCGTGACCTGATCTATAGACCGTAGGTCCGGTCGTGGGTCAACACTTTGCCAAATTTTCTCTAGAGTCCTAAGGAAGGGTCGCAGTCGCGAACCACGGACCACCAGCACGAGCCGTGGGTCACCCTACGGTCCGTGGGTGGCAATCGTGGGTTGCACCAGTAACTTCTGTAAATCTGCACTAAGGTCTGTTTTCGGATACATGGTGTTACATTATCTCCATCTTGGGAACACTCGTCTTCGAATGCAGACTAAATAACTGAAATGGAGGGAAAGAGCTGCAACCCTACCACAAAAATACTAAGACTGATTTCTGACTGAACTAAGTTCCAAGAACATGCAAATACGCTGAAAATGCAAGTACAAATTGAAGGAACATGATACTAGGACTGAATCTGCGCATAAATAACTGGAAAGCTGAAGAGGAACTAATACCTCAAGCTGGAGTGGAATCAGAAGGAAAGAGGTAAGGGTACATGGTTGTTTCTGCTTCCCAAGTAGCTCCCTCATCCACAAAACCTTGACTGAAATGACTTCTTTGTTTCTCAACCTTCTAATCTGACGATCAAGAATCTCAACTGGCATATCCTCATAAGTGAGATTATCCTTTACAACCACACTTTCTAAAGGTACAATGGATGCTGGATCACCTACACACTTCTTCAACAACGAAATGTGAAAAATCGAATGCACTGATGCTAGTTTTGCTGGCAACTCTAACTCATAAACCACTTTTCCAATCTTTCTCAGAATCTTGTAAGGGCCTACATATCTAGGACTGAGCTTCCCTTTCTTGTCAAATCTCATCACCCCTTTCATAGGTGACACTTTAAAGAAAACCCAATCATCAATTTGGAACTCTAGTTCCCTTCTCCTTACATCTGCATAAGATTTCTGGCGACTCTGGGCTGTCTTAAGTCTATCTCTGTTGAGTTGCACTTTCTCCATAGCATCATGAACTGAATCTGGTCCTATCAAGGCTGTTTCACCTACTTCAAACCAACCAACTGTAGATCTACATCTACGCCCGTACAATGCCTCATAAGGGGCCATCTGAATGCTGGAATGGTAGCTATTATTATAGGCGAACTCTATAAGAGGAAGGTGATCATCCCAACTACCCTTGAAATCGATCACACAAGCTCTCAACATGTCCTCTAAGGTCTGAATGGTACGTTCTGCCTGACCATCCGTCTGTGGATGAAATGATGTGCTAAGATTAACTTGAGTACCAAGACCTTTCTGAAATGACTTCCAGAAATAAGAGGTAAACTGAGGACCTCTATCTGAGATGATAGACAAAGGAACCCATGCAACCTGACTATCTCATTAATGTAAAGCTTGGCGTAGTCCTCCGTCAAATATGTAGTCTTGACCGCCAAAAAGCGTGCAGACTTATTAACTCTATCAACAATCACCCA
Organism: Solanum verrucosum; assembly: GCF_900185275.1. Taxonomy (NCBI): domain Eukaryota; kingdom Viridiplantae; phylum Streptophyta; class Magnoliopsida; order Solanales; family Solanaceae; genus Solanum; species Solanum verrucosum. The sequence continues at coordinate 3,090,041 of NW_026020329.1, forward strand.
AATGGAGTCATGCTGTCTGCGAGTATGAGGTAAACCCGTGATGAAGTCTATGTTGATCACTTTTCACTTCCAAGTAGGAATGTTTATCTCTTGAGTCATACCTCCTAGTTTCTGATGTTCTACTTTCACTTATTGGCAATTAGGGCACTTAGCCACAAAACCTACTATATCCCTCTTCATGCCATTCTACCAAAAGACTTCCCACAGATCATGGTACATCTTAGTGGCGCCTGGATGAATAGAATACCTGGAGTTATAGGCTTCTGCAAGAATCTGTTGTCTCAACTCACCCATATTAGGAACACATAATCGACCTTGGTAGCGAAGCACACTATCTCTCCCTTGGGAGAAAACCTCAACTCTCTGTTGATAGACTGCACCCTTGAGTTCAAGCAATATCGGATCACTTTCTTGCTTTTCATTAACCTTTGCTACCAATAAAGATTCTGATCCATTCTGAATCGTTACACCGCCATCTGATATGCTCATAAGACGAACTCCTAAACGAGCAAGCCTGTGAACATCCTTCGCTAGTTCCTTTCTTTCTTACTCAACATGTGCTACACTACCCATAGATAGTCTATTAAGGGAATCTGCTACTAGATTTGCCTTACCGGGATGGTAATGCACACTCATATCATAATCTTTAAAGAACTCAAGCCATCTTCTCTGGCGAAGATTCAACTCTTTCTGGGTGAACACATACTGAAGGCTCTTACGGTCTATGAAAACATCTACATGAACACCATACAAGTAGTGTCTTCAAATCTTAAGTGCAAACACCACTGCCGTAAGCTCGAGGTCATGAGTTGGATAGTTCTTCTCATGCACCTTAAGTTGTCTAGAAGCATAAGCTATAACCTTACCTTGATGTATCAACACACAACCTAGGCCGACTCTGGACGCATCACAATAGATAACATAACCGTATGAACCCTCTGGTAGAGTCAAAACAGGAATTGTAGTCAACCTAGTTTTCAGTTCTGCGAAGCTTTTCTCACAGTCATCTGACCACTGAAACTTGACCTTTTTGTGAGTCAACTTAGTCAACGGAGAGGCAATGGATGAGAATCCTTCCACGAACCTTCTGTAGTAACCAGCCAAACCCAAGAAACTTCTGATATATGTAGGAGAGGTAGGTCTGGGCCATTGTTTCACTGCTTCTATTTTATGGGAATCCACTCGGATCCCTTCGCTGGATACTATATGCCTAAGGAAAGCAACTGATTGTAACCAAAACTCGCACTTGTTAAATTTAGCGAATAACTGGCGATCTTTGAGAGTTTGCAGGACAACCTTCAAATTACTCACATGCTTTTCCTCATTCCTAGAGTAAATGAGGATATCATCAATAAAGACGATAACGAATAAGTCCAAGTACTGCTTGAACACCCTATTCATTAAATCCATGAAAGCTGCAGGAGCATTGGTTAGTCCAAATGACATAACTACAAATTCATAATGACCATATCGATTTCTAAAGGTTGTCTTTCAAATGTCACTATCTCTGACTCTAAGTTGATGATAGTCGGATATGAGGTCTATCTTTGAGAAATGACTAGCACCCTGAGTTGGTCAAACAAGTCATCAATCCTAGGGATAGGGTACTTATTCTTGATTGTGACCTTGTTCAACTGCCTATAGTCAATTCACATTCTAAGAGAACCATCTTTCTTCTTTACAAACAATACTGGTGCACCCCATGTCGAAATACTAGGTCTGATGAAGCCCTTATCTAGAAGGTCTTTCCACTGCTCTTTTAATTCCTTAAGCTTAGTTGGAGCCATTCTATAAAGAGCAATAGAAATAATTTGAGTATCTAGAAGGAGATCAATTCCAAAGTCGATTTCCCTTTCGGGAGGAACTCCGAAAAGATTTTCTGGAAACTCATTAACTACTAGAACTGACTCAAGAGTTGGGGTTTCAGAGCTTGAATCCTCAACCCAAACTAGATGATAGAGGCAACCTTTAGAGATCATTTTTCTGGCCTTCAGGTAAGAAATGAATCGACCCATAGGCACTAAGCTACTACCCTTCTATTTAAAGATTGGTTCGTCTGGAAACTGAAAACGAACAATCCTAGTTCTACAATCGATTGAGGCATAACATGAATGTAACCAATCCATGCCTAGAATGACATCGAAGTCTACCGTTTTTAACTCTACGAGATTTGTTGAGGTGACTTTCTAAGAGATTGTGACAGGACAATTTATGTATACCTGTTTAGCTATAACTGGGTCACCGACTGGAGTAGAGACTGAGAAGGGTTCTGAGAGAGTTTCTGGACTAACATCAAACTTAAATGTTATATAAGGAGTTACAAAGGAAAGAGTAGCCCCTGGGTCTAACAAAGCATAAACATTGAGACTAAAGACTCGTAACGTACCAGTGACCACATCCGGAGAATCTTCCTGATCCTGGCGAGCCTGAAGAGTAGTTCTGGCGCTGTCCACCACCTGTACCAGAAGAGTTACCTACTGAGTTGGGTGACCTGCTGGTGTTGCTGATGTTGTAGACTGAGCTCTACTAGCATTGCCTCATTGACCCTGTTTAGAAGGACAATCTCTCAACCTGTGACCAGACTAACCACACTTAAAACATCCTTCCTTTCCTGCAAGACACTCGCCTGATGGTTCTTACCACACTTAGGACAATTTGGGTAGGTTTTAGTGCCTGAAACACTTCCTTGAGACTTAGAGCCTGATGCCCTACCTTTCTGATCATTTCGGAACTTAGAGGATAGAATACTAGCTGATGAAGATGTTGGAGCTGAAAATTTCTGCTGAGACTACGAGCGATTTCCACCAACCAATTTCTGTTGAGAATAATCATAGTTTCATATCCTATCATTCTTATTCTCCTTGGCATGTTCCCTAAGCTTATCACTCTCAACCTGTTGAGCATGAGTCATGAGCCTAGAGATGTTCATATCCCCAGTAACATGGCATTCCTAAACTCTGTTTTCACCAAGTCTGTCACTCCATACAGAAATTTATTTATTTGGGCCCTGGAATCAGCAACCATGTGAGGAGCATACCTGGATAGTTGGGTGAACTTGAGTCCATACTCTTGGACTGTCATATTACCTTGCCTAAAGTTCATAAACTCCTGAGAGTTTGACTCACTTAGCTCTCTTGGAAAAAACCTATCAAGAAAGGTCTCACTAAAGCAATCCCAAGTGATAGGCGCTGCATCTGTACCCTTGTTCTCTTTTCACTGAGTATACCAGATATGAGCCATATCCTTAAGCTGGTAAGATGCCAACTCAACCCGATCATTCCCAGTTACCTGCATTACTTCAAAGACCTTCTTGACCTCATCTATGAAGTTTTGGGGATCCTCACCAATCTGCGATCCTAAGAAATCAAGCGGATTCATCCTAACAACATCTCGCACTCTAGCTGCAGGTGACCCAACATTTGCATTTGCCAGAACTGGAACCTGCTGGTTATTCTGGTTGGTCACACTCTGAGTCAACAACTGGATAATGTTCCAAAATTCAGCATTCGAAACTTCCTGATTTGGGACTGGAGGAACTGCGTTTGTGTTCCTGGCATTCGCATTCTTGGCTTAGCTTTACGAGGAGGTATGATCTGAAACGTAGAATGTCGAGTTAGAATGAGGAATTAGATCATACCTTACGCACGATAAGAGTAACAAGAAAAAATGAAGATTTTTCCTAAAGCACTTTGAAACCTCCCTCTCATTAGATGTGGTGCACACTACACACCTATGAAAAAAACTCTACCTAGTACGACCTTTCAAACATCTTAGGACACTTAAATCTAGTGCTCTGATACCAAGTTTGTCACGCCCGAGGCTACCCCCGGACGCAGACACGGGACCTAGGATCACGAGTGACCCCAAGCTAACCCCGCTAGCATAACATGAGCATTCTAATAGTAAACTAAAGCAATAAATATTGTGCGGAAGCTAATCATGAGATATATCTGAAATGATGGGGGAATACCCATATACTAAATCTGAATAAAGAAATTTGAGAGTTCAATAACAAATGAAATATCAAATTCGAATACTAAGCTGAATCTAAACTATGTCTGAATATAGCCTGTAACTGACTAGAAGTGCTGGGACATGCCCCAGCTAAATTTAGCAAAAACTGAAACTAAACACTAAAAGCATAAAAGACAATCATGTCACTCATCCTCGAAGAATAAGGACTCACCACTGATGTCGTTGAACTGGAGATCAGGAACCGATCTATGCGTGATCTGACTACTGAGGGCCTGAACCTACAAAAAGATGTAGTGCAAAGTATGCGCCAGTACTTGAAAGGTACTGAGCATGCAGGATAGAGTAAAGCTGAATAAAATCATAACTGAACCAAAGCATATACTGAGCAATGATATGTTATAAACATAATACTAAACTGAGATTACTGAACATGAAATAATTGAATGCAATGACCAAATTTATAACATGCTGATATTGAATACTGAACTGTACTGATAACATGGTCAATGCATTAGAGTCTGATTGAGCTGTGGGAGCTACCAATAACCGACATAAAACCACGTGAGCTAAACGTGGAGTCTGATGTGTATGCCCCATCGAGAGGATCCAATATACCTTGCCAAGGGTATAAAGGCATGACTGACGTGATCACTAAAATGATGCCTACAGAGGGGACTTACAACCTACGGGGGCACGTAGTTCTGGGACTATGAGGGTGACTGACCCTAGTCGAACTCGGTATTATGTTTCTCCTAATTGATTAAGTAATTAGCAAGTTATGACTGAAATTCTGTGATATACTAGATAGCTCAAAATACTGATATGCTAACTAAGAATGCAACATTAATATATTGATAATGACACATTCAAAAACTGAGGCATGTATATCTGAAATAACTGAAATATCTGACCTAGCATGTGTAATTCAAGAACTAAAGAAATACATAGCTAGGGTTCTAAAATTCATGCAAGAAACGAAGTAATAACATGATAATCTAATTTGGAACATATAGATGACTAATTCATGATAATCTGTTGAAATTCTAGAAATCCTAGGTCTAGTTATAATAAGGGAATCAAGAATTTGACTGAATTCTAGGGACCTAATGGGCGAAAGGTCAAACTAGTGAAATCTCACATACCTGGTGACGAATTACACGGGGAAATCTTTTGATTTCGGGGCTAGAACTGATGGAATCTTATTGCGCTCTTGAACTAGGGTTCTTGACCTTTATCTCCTTTTACGCTCTAATTTTTCTAAGTTTTGATGAATGATTTGACTAAAGTAAGTTCTAGTTATGTTTCTAGGCTAAAACTAACCAAAACCACGTAGTTTAGGGGTCCAACACATAAGAAAAAGACCAAAAGACCCCTAACTTAACTGACGGACGGGACTGGCGGACTGTCGAACGACTGACGATTCGTGCTGGTCAACCGTCGATCAATACTAGGGGCTGAAATTTGGGGCGTCGATCCACGGACACGGGCCATGGTCCGTGACCCGATGTATGGACCGTGGGTCAGCACTTTGCCGAATTTTCTCTGGGGTCCTGGGGAAGGGTCGTAGTCGCGAACCACGAACCACCATCACGGATCGTGGGTCACCCTATGGTCCGTGGGTTGCACCTGCAATTTTTGGAAATCTGCACTAAGGTTTGTTTTCAGATACGGGGTGTTACACTGATACTCCATAGCAAACATAAAAGTTGTTATGGAGCGCATTTATGCAAACTATAGCTATAACATACAAATATGATTTTCATGTTTGCTAAACCTAAAATTTACTCTTAATTAATTAGATTGGAATTTAAGATTTTTAAAATATGGGTGCATCACTAATAAAAGGAGAAAAAATAATATATTAAGTGAGAATTTATAATTGTTCTTTTGGATAAACAATAGCTTATCATTCAATTAAGTGCATCATTTAGTTCTTTTGAAGCATGGATATTTAGCCGATAATATTATAATAATTTAAAAAATATGTACATATAATATATCTAATTTATCGAAAAGAATATGAATTCTCATTATCACTCCTCATTCTATGGAGTCTGATTTTCTGTCCACGTGTTCTAAGTGATCCAATGTCCTATCAATCTATATTTCTGTATTTTTATATCGCTTATGACTGAATACAAGTTATAAAGAGTATATGTATATATCAAATATAACTTGTATCATCATGTATTTTTGTATCGCGAATGAATACAAGTGATACAATTTGTATGTATCAACCTATAAGTATCGATTATCGAATACAACCTGTATCAGACTACATTCATTGAAACAACCTGTATTCATTGAATACAACTTATATCTAGCATCTCTCTCACAAATCTCGCTCACCTCTTTCCTCTTGTTATGGATGGTAAATACTCAAACTACAGCTATACATTTCTAATCATATTCAAATTAGAGTCATTTCAGAAAATTCATTTTATCTTATCCACTTCCCGTAGTTGAAATAAATTAGTCTCAAAATTATAATGTCGAGATAATTTTATACACTAACCAAACCACCCTTCAAGGCTTTTCAGCAATTATACATATAATAGTAGGCATCAATTATGCATATGAACATTAAAATATTGTGCAAGACTTTCCAAAGATAATTTATGGACAGGATTAAAGGATGGGTGGGGCTTCCAATTCTCCAACTTTTCGGTCACCGACCTGGAGAGTGACTGTCTTTTTAGCGCCGCACCCTATCTATACCTGCAAATAAATCCAATTCCACGTGTCACACTTCTATTGCCTATGCGCCTATGATGAGCTGGCCAATTTCTAAATTTAAAATTTATATATATTTAACAAATTTATAAATACAAAATTACCTTGCAATTTTGAGTGAACGCTTAAATTTGTATAAAATTGAACAAGTAAAATGCGCGTTTTACGTGGCATAATACATGTAGGACGTCACTAGGACACAAAATGGCCATGTAGGACACCACATAGGACGAATGCATGAGTCTAGAGGCAGAATCAGAAATTTCACGAAGGGTGTCTAGGTGCTAAAGTGAGTGTGTTCTTTTTAAAAAGTGAAAAAAAAATCCGCCAGAAATTTTACGAAGGGTATCCAGATGCTAAAGTGAGTCTACTCTTCTTAAAAAGTGAAAATTCGGTTAGAAATTTCATGAAGGGTGTCTAGGTGCTAAAGTGAGTATGCTCTTCTTTCAAGGCACCTGAAACCACTAGGCTGCATCATATTGTTGTGTCAAGGGTGTCCAGAATATGTTATTAACCATTTTAGTATTATTTTACTTGTATATACGATATAATTTTCCGACGAAGGGTATCCAATTAGACACTCTGACATGAGTGTAGCTACACCACTGCATGTATCTATTTGCTTAATTTTATGCAGGTGTCTACTAGTTAAAGAGCATAAATGTTAATTGAGACCAAATTAATGAGTATATTTATATTATATATTATGCTTTAAACAAAATCTTTTATATTTAACAGAAACCGTATGTAGGCTACTAACTCCACTCCTATATATAATTCATATGAAAAGAATATCGTGTTATTATAGAGATCACTCCTCAGAAGACAAAAATGAATATATTTATTGGAGAACAAAATTTATTTAAATATAATTGATCATATCCGATTCATCTTTCAAAATCATATTATTTTCTCCTCCACATATTCTGTTGACATACATAATAACAGCAAAAAGTTGAAACTGACATCATCTCACACGATAAGATAATTGTGAGTAATAAACTTTAAATATTGTTTATTCATTCTCAACGTATTATGGGCACATTGGACCATATGAATATATAATCAAAGGCTTCAACAAATATTCCACATGCAAAACTTAAAATAAAAAAAAAACTTGATATATCAGTCAACTTTGTCATCTAAAATAATCGATATGTCTCTTGTCATGAAAATGGCTCATATATACCCTTATTGTTATATAAATGGCTCACATATATTCTTTTCCTCCTATAGAAGAGAAACAAATATTTTTAATTTAATTTTTTGATTATTTTTTTAATTTTTTTTAAATTCATATGAGGTATATTTGATCCTCATCACATGTGTTTTATTTTTGGATTTTTTTTCAACGACTAATTTAAATTTTTATTTTGATAGTCAAATTAATTTATGTTTCACTATTTTTCTTGTAAAATTTATTATAGATATCCCAATTGTTTTACAAATACAAAAACTAATTACATTATTGCCAAAAAAATAGTTTTAAGTTATAATATAGCCACACAAAAATTTGTTTAATTTTTTTTCCTTTACACTAAAGAATGAAAAAAAAAAATAGGAATAAGAAACTCAAATAATGATAATCAAAGGAGTCAAAAAATAATTTATGTATGAAAAAAGTTTAAAATATACCTTGAACTTTGCTAGAAGGATCATATATCTTTAAATTTTTTTTTTTAAAAAAGGATCATAGATACCCTATATGAATTTAAAAAAAATTAAAAGTCAAAAATATAAATTTAAAGCTATTTTTTTCATTTATGTTAGATGAAGGGTATATGTGAGCTCCTTTTATAATGATAGGGGTATGTGTGAGTCATTTATATAACAGTAAGGGTGTATACGAGTCATTATATCTAAAGTCACTAAATATAATATAACAACATTATATTATTGGTTCTAAATTTTTTATTTGTTGTAGTGTTGAGAAATTAATTAGTGTTACAGTATTATCAATTTTTGAACTTACATTTAGCTTTTTTTATATAAAAAAATTTGAAAAAAATTAAGCCTATCCTTTTCTCACTCTTTAATTGTAAAATATCACGTGAAAATGAAATTAAAGACTAGTGGAAGAGAGTCATTTATTGGCAAGTGGATTCTTTTGTGAAAAAAATTAGATAAGAGCATGATTCATGAAGTGTAGAATGCACTTTGTATAAAGGACTAATCATAGTTCATAGCTCTTTCTCATATAGGGATAACAATTTAGCAAATTGAAATAAATTGGAGCGGATTAAAATGGGTTAAGATTTAATTTATGAATTTAAATTTGCTTCAGTTAAGCTGAGTTAGATCACAATGAGTGAAGTAATGACTTATACGTCTAATTTTTATTAAGTTATAACAGTTTTATTTTCTCTTTTATAAATTTTTAGTGCCTAAAAAAATTATGTTTTTTTTATGATTATATATAACATATTAAATTAAAAAAATTAAAAATATTTTGATAAAATTTCTGAAAAATCAATTTGAATGAATTGAAATTAATTGAGTTAATAAATAGGCAGGATAATCATCAATCCAGAATTAAACGAGTTAGATTTCTCCATTACGTGTTTGTCTTGTCTTTCTCTTTTTTGGGTTTTGGACAGAAATATTTGAAAGTGACTAAAAGCTTATCGACCATTAAAATTCATCAATATTATTTATTAAAAGAGGGAGAATGGAAAATTTAAACAATCTTAGTTTCCAAGAAAAAGCAACTTAATGTTTAAAAATAGAAACATAACTTTAATTTTTCTGGATGAAAAAATTCAGAATATTTCAATTATTGCTTTTATTTATTATCTGAATATATCAAAAGAATGTGCGGTCTAATAATATTATTATTTAAATCAATAACGTCATAATATTACTAATATTATTTGAACCACTCCTATCACAATATTCGTAGCATCATTCCCTGTCTCCCTAACTCTTTATTTATATATATACCCATATATGTGCATTTTATTTAGGACAATTTTTTTTGTCTTTCCAACGAGTCTTTTATTTTATTTGGAAGACAATTTCAAATTCATGACTAACACATTATATCTTTTTAAAATTTTACTTATTCACCACTTATTAGTCCATGAAATTGTGATTTTTTATATTATTTTTTCATGTTTAATTGATCAAATTTTTTGAACTTTATTTATTCATGTTGATACGTATAATTAAAATAAGAAATATATACAACTGATAGTTATAATTAGCAACAAATAGCTTAACATTAATTAGCATTTAATAGACAAATAAATAAGATTAAATTTTAGGAATATCAAACATAAAAGTCATATTTGCGCTCTATAGCTAAAGTTTTGTTTTTTGCGCTCCATAGCAAACATAGTTTGCTAATGGAGCATATGCTTTGTATAAATCGCAGCGATTTGTATAAATCAAGCGTCTGTGTCTATGAAAATTGTGTTGTATATGTGTATGCTTTTTGTGTTAGGCACGAGTGGCGAACAAGATTAGGAGAGAGAGGAGAGGGGTGAGCGAGAGAGGGCAGAGAGTGGAGTGAGGTGAATTGTATATGTATATCGGTTAGATAATTGTATATATGTAACTACTAACTACTACATATATGTATCAATGATTGTGTTTGTATATCTGCATAAAATTTGAATTTGTATACAATTGAATCGAGTTAAAACATTTGTATTTGTATATCAAATCTCTCTCTCGCTTTATACAAACACAAACTATACATTGCATTTGTATAATTTGTGTTTGTATAAAATGAGAGAGAGAAAGGCAAAATAAAACTAAGCAGGGGAAGAATTGTATTAGTATAATTATAAGTGTATAGGATGGAGAGATATGTACTTGTATATCCAGTCTCTCTCGCTTTATACAAACACAAACACAATTTATGCATTTGTGTTTATATAAAGTGAAAGAGGTAAGGGAGAGAACAAAGAGTGGCGAGCGAGATTCAGAGGAGAGAGGTGAATGACAATGTGTTTGCTGCGAATTGGAATTAAATGAAACTACAGTTATACCATTTATTTTGAATAATAGTTTGCTATAATGCGCAATTTTTCCAAATAGGCACAAAATGGCCCAAATTAATAAAGGGAAAATTACATAAATCTCATAGTTTTAATATGAAATTACAATTTATCCCTAATAAGTTTCTAATTACATTAATCCCTTAAAAATTTAAAAAAATGGATACAATAATTGAAGCTCGCATACATTAATATGTATCTCGGATATATTAAAAACTAGCTCGGATATATAATATGTAGCTCGAATACATTAAATATTGGCTCGGATACATTAAATACTGGCTCGAATACAATATGCAACTCGGATACATTAAAGAAATAAGGGATTTTGGAGATTTTTAAAAGTAATAGGAGATAATGGAAATAAGTGAAACAAAATGTGTGTATTTCTGTAATTTATCGATTAATAAATAACATTTTAATAGAGTTTTTTAAAATTTTCCTCGTGTAACCAACCATCATTGAACAACAAAAATAACGGAAACGTGGGCAAGTTATTTAATACATAATTTTAACTCCAAATTGATATTAACGATTCAGTTTTCATGAATTGCACCAATCCAAAAACATTCATGCATCCAATATAAAATATCAATAAGGATCTGCAACAAACATCACAAATTATATATACAATACGTAACCACCTAAAAAAGTAAATTATATATTTTTATATGTTTTTTTATTCGTTACTTAATAAAAAAAATTCATGTCACGCCTTGAGCCTATACCCTGGACGTGATCGACACTTGAGAATCATTGCTGGTCCCCAAGCGAACCTTTGGCCTAACTGATTACTTAGCGGAAGACTTACTCAAGTGATAAAAAACTTAAAACAAAAATTTTGAACATTTAAACTCAAAGAAAAAAAAAACTCTACTCAAACTGCCTGTAAAATACTCAATAACATAAGGGGTCGTTTGGTGTGAGGGATAATACCAAATAGTCCCGGGATTAAATTATAGTACCGCTTATTTAGTTGTTTGGTTGGCAAGTTCGGGATAACTTATCCCGGGATTAATAATTAATACCGGGATAAGTTATCCCTCTCTTGGGGTGGTATAGTAATCCCGGGATAACTTATCCCGGGATAAAATAGGTAAATGACAAAAATGTCTCTTTCAACCCTTTTGTTATATCACTTTTTACATTAATGAAGGGCATTTTTGTAAACAAATAAATTGTTCTTAAAATTTATTATTTTGAATACAACAAACCAAACACTCAATAAAAAATAATCTCAACACAACTTATCCCATCATAACTAATCCCAACATAACTTATCCCAACATAATTTATCCCATCATAACTCATTTTCAAACCAAACGACCCCTAAGTGTAATAGTTTGCAAAACATCTCCAGGAAAAGTAAATACTGAAAGACTCCTCAACTCTATCTATCTATGAAGCCTCTATTACTCAAGATGGATGTCGGGGCAAGACCCACGACATCTCAAGACAATTGACTAGAAAATAAATGTGAAGTCCCCCATAATGCAAGGAGGCTCACCCAAACTATCTGAAGGGCAAAGTGATCTCAACGAAATGCTTGTTGATGATCCTGAACACATGTATCTGCATCATAATAAGATGCAGGTCGAATGACATCGGTACATTGAATGTATAAGTATATAATATGACTGAATAAACAAATAACTGAAAGCAACTCAATTGAATCAATACATGAACATGAAGTGAAAATCATTTAAGCTTTAACATGAGATATGCAATAAATGAAATCAGCGTTTGAACATGTGATTTCAAGTTGATTTCATCTCATGATTTTATATCACGAGATGTCTCAAATTTTCCAAAAAAACATGTTGGAATTCCAAATCATGATTTGAAATTTTCAAATATAAAAATTGATTCACAAGTTTATATTTTGTTAAAACCCCACATTTATATCTACAACCATTTATTTCATATGTAAACAAAAAATGTAATTCATACTACTTTTAAACAATTTATATCTCAGATAACAATTATTCTCACCAGTTACCAACATAAAAATTGGTATCCCTTCAAATCAATTCCTACTTTACTATTTATGTTCACCAAATTCATTATTTTAGATCAAATTTATTTACCAACCAAAGTCCAATTTTGAATTGAAATAAAGTCTGATCAATAAATGTTGTATTTTTTTTTTAGAATAACTTTGTGATAGTGTTATGCGTTTTTATAAACTTTTACTTATTTGATAAGTCTTTACGAAGAACTGAGACAATTTTAATACCAATCTATAATTTTTATTTGTATAACTTACATAAATTCATAGTGTAAAACCTAAATTACCTTCTATCCCTATTCTTTTTCTAATTACACAAATCTCATGTTTTTTAGACATTTCAGATACATAATTAAGGATACAAATACATTATTGTTGATACATTATGTATCAATCTGTTGCACTTATTAAGGAAAAAAAAAGCTGAAAAATCAAATTAAGATCTCATAATATCCATCTGTTGGACTAATTAAGAAAAAAAAATTGAAAAAAAAATTAAGATCCCATAAATTGTGCTATTCCATTCCAAATTATTGTCAAAAATTCAATCATACAGTGTAACAAACCAAAAAAATTCAAAACTTAAATTTTTTCTTCATGTTCATTGTTCTCTCCGTTTCATCCATTAGCCAGAAATTTTATACGATACATAATGAATATTTCGATCTTCTTACGTTTCTTCTTACTTTCAATCATACAAAGATAAATCCTAACAGAACGAAGAAGATCAAATTTTCAAATTTCTTCGCCCCCCCCCCCCCCCCCCCCCCCCCCCATTCAGCGAAGAAACCTTTCAGATTTGATTCAAAAAATTTTGTCGAAATTTTGAGTAAGCGAAGAGAGTTATGAAGGATACCAAAGTGTTGGAATTGTTGTTGGACAAACAATTTCTTTTGTGAATCTTCAAGTTCATCAAAGATCCTTTCAATTTTGATTCAAGATTGTTGAAAAATTTGAGATTCAAAATTCTTCTCCCAGTTCATTGAAGATCCTTTCAGTTTTGATTCAAATTGTTGAAAATTTTGAGTTTCAAATTATTCTCCTAATTCATTGAAGCTCCTTTCAATTTTGATTCAAAATTATGATTTTTTTTTAAAAGATACATCATGAAGATCCTTTCAATTTAAATTGATAAGTGTTGTATTTCTACTAGATACATTAAATAAGAAAGTGTTGCCCATAAGATTTTAGGTTTGAGATCGATACATTATTGTTTGGTAATTGTTATGTATCGGATACATTTAGTATGATGCCTAAAAATTTAGTGCATGATACATTATTATTTATGTATCTTATTTTATTTGATAAATACTATATTTTATTTATTTTTAAAATATTATACATGTAATTGTTTCAAATAGCATATTTTTTGTGTGTGATATATAACACAAAGTTTATGTATCAAGTACATTTATATTGAACACGATAAACACTAATTGAAGATTCAACAACATTAGAGTTATGCATAAATACCTTAATTATGAAATACATTGCATAAAACAAAGGCTATTGTAGCAGTGATGTATCGGATCAATGATAACACTAAAAAAAACTAATTTAAGAATCAAAATAAATGAGATACATTGAAAATATGTATCTTTGGTAGTGATGGTCGTGCAATGGCAGATCCAACTTTTTTCTTTCTTTTTGGGGCGTTTTTGAATAGTAGATTTATTAGAACTCGAGCATGCATGCATCCATCTTCGACTTCTTTGCTTTCAAATTCTTCACGATTAATGGGTTGTTTTGATTGATTTTCATAAAAGTTTACATCCTCATAATCAAATTGGGTAAGCCCAATACTAAAAGAGGGGAATTCATATGTATCAGAAATTTGTAGATGAAAAGGTTGATACATGATAAATGATACATTTTGTAGAATTTTTGTATCAATTATCAATACTAACTAAGGTTATGTATCAAAACTAATATTTGAACACGATACATTGTGCATGATAAAATTATAATGTATCATAATGTTGAAACGAAGACATTATACATTAGTTTAAGAAACAAAATAACTAGATACATTAAAAATGTGAACCCATATGTATCAGAAAAGATGAACAACCAAAAAATTAAAAAAAAAGTCAACAATCTAATCAGCGGAAAGCAAAGAAAAAAAACTGATGAAGAAATCCTCATTTGCTCTGGATCAACTCTCGTATCTTTTTTCCATTGTCAACAAATGACGTCACCTATGGATCTCGATCCAAAGCCGTTACCATAGCCACCACTATCTCGACATTTTCCCCTTTTTAAGCGTTTTTCCATAGTTGTTTTATAAGTCAAAGATGTATCCTTCTCGGACTAATTTTGTAAACCCAAAAAACTGAAAGATCGAACCAACGGAATGAAGTGTATCAAGACCGCCATTAGAAATTCCTAGAGCCATTCCAAATGCACTCCAAGATGAACTTTGTGCATTAGCAAGGTTTTTCCACATCTCTTTCATAAAGAGACTGTGAGTAAAAGATTCAGTAATTTTTTAAGATGAAAAAATAAAAAACAAAAGTAAAGAAATCGAAAAGTAAAGTGATTGAAAGAAATCTACCTCTTGAATAACTTGAAATCATTAATTAGAAAGAGAATATTTGAAATTCAAAAATTGACTAATGAAAGTAACTATGGAGAGATTTGTGGAGTGAAAAAAGGAAGGAAAATCTTGGGTAGAAGATTTCAAATTAATGTATCCAAAAAAAGAATTGATGGGAGCAAAAAAGGGGATTTTTGTTATATTTTGAAATGGTAGAAAAAATAAGAAAATATAATAATAAATGATGTGTAGTTAGGTAATTTTCCCTTTTTATTTTACTAACATACCATAATATTAAGTCAAACTTGATTACTATAAAATACATATTACTTAAATAAAGTTTGACCAATTAAGTATAGTCATCATTTTATATTTATACTCCTAGGTATAAGATTCTGTATTTATTAGAATCCCCCCCCCCCCCCCCCGCCCCCCCTCTGTCCTTTTCTATCCCACTTGGCTACACCTCAAATAAGTACTTCTTCCTTCTCTTCTTCTCTTAAACCCACAACTTTGTTTTCTCCAAATATTAAAAAAAAAAGTGTTGTTTTTATCATACCCAAATTCCAATTTGTCCATTCATGTAAGTTGTTTTTTTTTTTGATCATCTACATCAATGGAACATATATTTTTTATCAAAATTATTTTCCTCTGTTATTTTTGGCACCCTTTATTTTAGCTTAATGTGATAAATATTTGAGATCAGAATTTTCTGGATAGGCAAAATTCATGGAAATTTCTTTGATTAATTTTTTTTTTTTAACTGTACAGGTTTTTTGAGCTGAAAGCTTGAACAATTATAGAGGGGATTTTGAAGAGATTTGAAGATTTTATTTTTTTTCTATCTGCTATAAGGTATGTTGTTGTTAGTCTGTAACTTGTTTTTATTATTATTATTATTATTATTATTATTATTATTATTATTATTATTATTATTATTATTATAAGTTAAAAGGATTATCAAGTTTGGATTATTTTATTTTCTGATAGAGAATTTTCTCAGTTTAATTTAACTATATCATAAATTGATAAGAAATAAATTGTTTGGTACTAGTTATGTAGCCTATAATTCAGATATGTTTTTTTTTTCTTCCCCAAGACCATTTATTTTGAAAAAAAATATTATTTTTTTTAATCAAGGGATGGAAATGGAACCGTAGGATCTAGAGTTTTCTCGTAGTTTTTAACTTTCAGAAATTTCTAATTATATTTTTTTACTATAATTTATATGGATTGTTTATCTTGCTTGATTTCTATTGTTATAACCATGATATTCGGGCAAATTGTGTTTGCCTTTGATTTGTTTTATGGACATTTGTCATCTTCCATCAATCATATATATTAGATAACTCTATCCATTAAAACGGAGACATATGAGAAAAATTATGGGTGTGTTTGGCGTGAAGGAAAATAAGTTGATTTTTTATTTATTTTCTAGTGTTTGGTAAGCAAACAAGAAAATAATATACCAAGTGTATTTATGTGTTTCTATCAAAACATTATGGTGGCGGAATGGGATGGGGAGTGAAGGACAAGAGTTCGTTTTGCTAGAGAATATTTTCCAAACATTTTTGACTAACCAAACACCGGAAAATTGAAAAACATTTTCTGAAAACTATATTCCTCCATACCAAACACACTCTTAGTATTTTTTAAAAAAAATCTCTGATGGGATTTAAACCTGAGACCTCGTAGTTTTCAACTTAATTCATTGACCACTAGCTAGTGTTGCTTGGTTTTTGCAATAATTTAAAGATAAAGCCTGCCACATTTTGATTATAGAAAGGAAATTAGTCAAGGAGAGCAAAACTTTGATCTATTAATAAATAAATGTTTGTATATCATTTTATAAGATTTGTGTATTTTATTTGTTTGAATAAAAAAGAAGTTTTTAGGACTTTTCTGGCAATTTCTTTCTTATGTTTTGCTTCTTTGTCTAATGGTACTTGTGAATGTTACTCAATTTTGGGTTTTGAAAAAAGCATGAAACAGGCTTCTAACTTTGAAGGGACGAAAAGTTGGTTAAAGCAAATAGAGAATTTAGTATAAAGTTATTAGTCCTTAAGATATTTGAAGGCTCTTACTGTTTGTTCTTTTTGAGCTTTTATTCCATTATTTCTTTTTACTCCCCTTTATTTGCTTAAACTACAATTTAAAAGGATGCCAATTTCTTTCTTTTTTGAAAAAATTACTTTGGCATGACAAATACTAATCAACAACATAGAATTGTTAAGAAAGGAGCCTTGACGTAGCTAGTAAAGTTGCTACCATGTGATCGGGAGGTTATGAATTCGAGCGGTGGAAACAACCTCTTGTAGAATTGCAGGGTAAGACTGCATACAATAGAACCTTGTGGTCTGGCCCTTTCCCGGACCCCTCTCATAGCGCAGGCTTAGTGCGGTAGCTGCCCTTTTAGCATAGAACTATTGAATTGGGTTGGATTATTTGAACTTGAATTGCTATATTATATGTTACAGTGGGTTAGAGTCCCACATTAGTTGGAGAATGGGTCAGTGGTTTGCTTATATTGACTTGAAGAATTCTCCTATCATGAGCTATTTTGGGGTTGAGTTAGATCCAGGTGCCATATATTAACATGGTATCAAAGTCAGGTCCATCTCCGTTTGTACTTCTAGTCCAATCTCTAGTTGTGCCTAAGTGTAAAGAGGGTGTTAGAGTCCCACATTGTTTGGAGAATGGATTGGTGGTTTGCTTATATGGAGTCGGGCAATCCCCGCCATGAACTAGCATTTGGGGTTGAGTTAGGTGTTATATCTTTACAATATTATAATGGATGTCTAGTTTGTTAGATATTCCTGAGTGAAGCTTGAAAGTTTGTAACTTGTTTTTTTTGCCTTTTATTTCATTCAATAGGTGGTCGTGATATTTCTTTGTTGGATAAATATTTGGACTAGTAGTTGATGGCATCACCAGACTTGCATACCTCTTGGCTATCAGCAGCTGTTGAATCTTTTGGTGGATCCTTCAACATACGCATAGAAGAAGGCGCAGCTGACAGTGTCGAATTTTTTGAAGATCCAACGTCTCCTGTTTGTAATCTACCTACTAATATTCCGAAACCTCCTCCAGTTACTGGTAAAATTCAGTCAAGAGCCACTGTTCCTCGACAACTTGCTAATTCTGATTGTGTCCCAAAAGATACATGGGACAGGCTCTTCAAAGAAGGATTTGGTGCAGATGTACATGTAATTGCAGAAAATGGATCAGTTATTCCAGCTCATTATGCCCTTCTGGTCAGTATTCCCTTAACAATATCCTACCAATCCCATACCGTACACATCTTTTTCGTTGAGGCATTCACTAGATTACTGTTTTGTTATCTTTATTTTGACTGGATACTGTTTTGCACTGAATTGGGATTTTATAGAAAGTCGAACGTTTTAACTTCTTGTTTTGTCTGTCAGGTTTTCTTTATTAACAATGCCCATTATTTATTGTGCTTTCTCCCTTGTCATTTCCATAGACTGTTGCATCTCCAGTGCTGGGGAATCTTCTGCAGCAATCCAAACTAAGGAATGGTATTAGATGCATAAAGATCGCTGGGGTACCTCATGGCGCGGTCTATGTATTCATCCGTTTCCTCTACTCAGCCTGGTATGCAGAAAGTTAGCTTTATTGAATCTTTTAGTGAGTTTATTATTGCTGATAAAAATGCTTATCCAACATTAGCTATTCAGGATAAGAATGGTACGAATGATCTTAAATTTCTTAAACATATAATTGAGTCAAAGGGCAATGTTTGCATAGCATCATAAATTTATGAAGATCTCCGACATCAAAGCTATTTACATGGTACTTTTATCTACGCATAAAGTCATTTATGTCACCTTTTTAACCTAATGCAGTTACGACGAAGGAGATGTAAAGAAGTTTGTTCTGCATCTGTTGGTCTTATCACATTTCTACTCAGTACCATCACTCAAAAGAGTGTGCATAAACCATTTGGAGCAGGGTTGGTTGACCTTGGATAACGTGATAGATGTCCTTCAGTTGGCGAGGGACTGTGATGCACCACGGCTTACTCTCTTTTGCATTCGTATGGTTGTGGGGAACTTCAAGAGCATATCATCTACTGAGGGTTGGAAAGTAATGAGACGTGCTAATCCCGCACTTGAACAGGAACTTTTAGAATTTGTTGTTGAAGCTGATACGGTAAGATGGTTACTGCAATTTGTCTAGAGAATATCACATTCTCCTTGAAATTTGAACACCCAGTGATTTGTCCCAGATCCACTGAATGTCATTTGGAGTACATTGATTGGCATAGATAATCTTCTTATTGTTTGTTTTTCAGAGAAAACAAGATCGGCTTAAGAAAATTGAAGAGAAAAAGGTGTATTTGCAGCTGCATGAAGCTATGGAAGCTCTGGTTCACATTTGCAGGGATGGGTGTCGAACTATTGGACCTCGTGACAAGGTGCTTAAAGCAAGCCAAGAGGCCTGTAGTTTTCCTGCATGCAAGGGGCTGGAGTCTCTGGTCCGTCATTTCTCTAATTGCAAAATTAAAGTTCCTGGTGGATGTGTACGTTGTAAGCGAATGTGGCAAATTTTTGAGCTACATTCACGCATTTGTGAAGAACCCGACTCTTGCAAAGTTCCTCTTTGTAGGTAAGTGAATTAATTTTCTGGTGATATTTTATTAGATAGAATCACAGTTCGTGAAGTGGATATATATTTAAAGTTTTGTCATACAGTAGATGACTTGCGTTTTGTTGACTTCATCTGCTAGCACTATGCTTGTCCACAGTAGATTACATGCCAATTGTTGACATCACCTGCTAGCACTATGCTATAACGGCTATCAACTTTAGTTCTGTGCCTTCCATTTCAAAGTATTGCAGGGCAAGCAAATGTTTCTTTGCATTAAGGATGACTAATTGTATATTTTTGAAGCATCTTTATTGTACAACTAACACTCTACCTTTGAAGCATCTAGATGAAGTCAGGTCGTGAAAGTTGAAAAGTCAAAAAGTTTCAATATCTAAACATGTAATTCTGCTCATTTTTATCAAAAGACAAGCTGTGTTGTAGCCCTACTCGTATTGGCAGTATATCCAAAAAATACCAAGTTACTATTCACAGTACCACATCTAGTTTAAGATGAACAAATGAGTGTTACAAGATGCATGGTATGCATATATTTAGCCGTTGACCATTTCGGTAAAACTCGTTGAACCCTTGAGAATCAGCACAAAATTATAAAGGACGTGTGTTGCTTGGAATAGTAGTGATTCTCAGTTTGAAAACCAAAATCCTGTAAATGTTGGTTTTTCCTTCTGTTTGTATCGCTCACTTCAATTATCCACCATTAACAACTGTCAACTTTTTATTGCTTCAGTCATTTCAAGGAGAAAATGCTGCAACAGACCAAGAAGGACGAGGTGAAGTGGAAGGTGTTAGTAAGCAAAGTGAGAGCAGCAAGAAATGCTGTGAGTTTATTCTCATCTCGGCGGTCATCTTTTTAATGACCATAGAATAGTGTTATATGATGCTTATAACAACATATGGCCAATATTTTAGCTGGCCATAGAAGCTGTGTTAATTACAGCTATTCACATATAGAACAATGTAACCGTTTCTATTTCTGATTAATTTATGGCCGAAATTTTATGGTCAGTTGTCCTCTTTTTGATAAAACAATTGATACAAAAAGTTCAAATATATAGCAACTCTATGTATTTTCCAGAGTTAAATCTGTCTTATCATATTTTGAATGAAAAAAGAAGAGTATTACTATTTCTTAAAAGAGTATGATACAACTGCACATTTGTGTTCTTTAGTAGTAATTGTCTTCTTTCATTAGGTTCCTGGTTGATCTGCTAGGCTGCTGAAGTAACATTTGAATGTTTAGTTTTGTTTAATATTTTTTCCCTATACCATTTATATGTGACAATAAGTGTATCAGTTTATAGGTTAGATTATTATCCATTGTTCAGGTATCATATGTTTATCGGAAACAATCTCTCTACCTTCTCAATGTAGGGGTAAGATTTGCATACACTCTACCCTCCCTAGACTCCACCTGCAGGATTACAATGTTTTTTTTTTGTTTTGTTGTTGTTGTAGCTTTTCGATCGAAAGAATCATTGTGAACTTTGAGGAGATAAAGTTGCTACACCATATTTTCAAGGTTATAGCTAGCCTAGCTAAAATATTACCCAAGGAGGGGTGTTCTATGGCAGGTTCAGCGGAATACATTGCTTTCGCCTTGAACTATGTCTACATATATTATAATGTATACATATAGTAAGATCACATTCATTTTGAACTCACAACTCTAGATCCTAGAATCACCACTATACGTTGCAATAATCAACTACAGTATCAAGAGCATACGCTAATAACATAACTCGTTAACTCCAACCATCCCATAAATGATAAAATCACGATATTATTCACTTCTTCAATATAATACATATATTCTGATATGGTAAGATCTCTGTATAATGCATATAAAATACATATAGGGATATTTTATCTTCAGTTACCTTGTTGCCTTCACTGTCGACGCGAAAAACTTGTGAAAAGTACAATGTTTTCTCTGTTATTTTCCCAAATCTGTGCACACTTGGTCAATGATAGAGAGGAAGTCCTTAACTACCATAAATATCCTGATCCGTCGAGCTTCTTCCTTAGCCAAGTCACCATAGAAATATTCTGTTAGCTTGTTTACCATGGATAGAGCAAATTCCTCCTGGGCTTGTATATTCATAATCTCTCCCTCAGCTTTCTTCAAGAATCCATTCATCGACTCGGAAAATTTTCTGCTACTCTCATCCAAAACCAACCCCTGATTCAGCTTTATAACATCAGTAATCTTAGCAACTCCTGCTGCTAGTTTTGCAACTTCATTGCTAAGAATATCCGAGTCCATCACAGCTGCTTTCTTCACATTAGCAAGCTCGTGGCTCAAGGCAGAAATAATGTGAACACCATTTCTAAACTCAGCCTCATCGCGAGACGTTAGATCAGCATCAGAAAGATGAGAACCTTCTGCTCTAATAGTTTCATGAAGAACAAAATGCAGAAGGGTGGTTTTCCCATCAGCACCTTTAATATCTACAAGCTTAAGAAGTGTGTCAAGCTTGAAGGCACGTGCATCTCCTCTGTCTGTTCCCATATTCATACGGTTTCCGGTTCTGAGTACAGCTTCCAGAAGCCTTAAAAATGTTCTGCTATTCCTTAACTCTTCACATGCAATCTGCAATAATGAAATAACAAAAAGAAAGTGACAGAAGTGAAATTTTAAATAACTATAGGTCCCTAATTCTAAGAGATTCCATATGGAAAAACAGAAGCTGACTATCTGTAAAGTCAAGATCAGTGAGAACATCCACCCTGAGCAAGCTCAAAACGGGCATTTCCAGCCAGTTTTGAGTTGGGGAGTCGGAGTTTCAGACTCAGCAAAGGGATCAAAATCAACCTAGCTAGGAACTTAAGTAGAAGAGTAAACCCCTAAAGAGTAAAAGGTAAACTTCAGACTAGAAGTTTACTCATGCCACAAGATTTATCATCATACAACTGCAGAGTTTGTAGTGTCATTCCATCAATGCAGACTAGGTACGCGAGCTCATGGATGCAAAGCATAATTTACCTCTAATGTCTGAAATGACCCCTTAAGGTATTCGATCTCAGAATCAAAACAAGCTATGTAAAGCATTGCATCCACCCTCTTGAATGCAAAAGGTATATCAACCACTGCCTTGAGAAATTTCTCAGCAGGGCCTAGTTTGAATGGCGATTCATCTTTGATGTTCTTCAGCTTCCGCTCTTCTTCTTTCGTGGGAGCCATCTTTATCAGACTCTCCAGTAACTCCATTCCGAGTGTGTCAGCACTACCTGGTTTTTTTTTTTTTTTAAGGATAAAGAAGATACATAAGTAGTTCCTTATGCAAAAGCACCTTAATTTTCACTTTTTGGCCTAGACTGGGAGGAGGTTCAAGGGGCAAAGAGAATATGTTAAATGAGTAAATATGTAAAACGAAAGGTTTGATGAGCATCAGAGCTCATTCATAAACATGAATGTGACATCCCAACAAAATAGTACTGTGCTAGCTATGGCTCAAGATGTTAATAATGGACACATCACTTGGTAGGACCAGAATTTAATGTCACCATGTTATAGTAGTGCCAATTTGCAGTAAACATTTAAAACTAGAATGTGAAACCACCACAGTCAAAATACATTAAAAGGCCTTTAAACTTCTTAATAAAACTCATAAAATAATGAGACATAAAAGAAACCAGCATGACTTTGATCTAGTGGTGAGAGTGCAACTCTTGATGTGTGGATTAAGCGCATCTCATGTATAAAAACATGGTATTTAAGTGTAAAAAAATGAGACATCAATTGAATATGACAAAACAAAATTTTTCGAACCTTCTAAAAGTGCTTCACAAACTTCATCACTAGTAATCTGAAGTGCTCTCAACAAAATTGCGATGTTCTGAGACTTCTTTAGGTCAAGTAACTGCTTCTCTTGGTTCATCACAGGAATAATTGGGAGTCTTACACCATCTTTTGAATTTAAATTTGAAGAATTTATAGTGAATAATGTTTCAATCATCTCCTCATTTAACCTAAAATGGCAACAAAAAAAAAAGAAACGGGAAAATAAAAAAAAATTACAAATAAAACTATTCTTCAAGATTAGGAAACATTTTTGTTTATCATGATTAGGAAATATATATTCCCTCCGTCCCAATTTATATGATACCGTTCGAGTTTCAAGAGTCAAACAAGTTTTTCTTTGACTGTGATTTAAGTATTTTGAATTGTCAATTTTTGTGACTTACAGTAATTTTCAAATATGTAACTTTTTCTTTTATAAAAAAATAAGGAAACATGTTTGAATTCAATCAAGATTAAAATGTTTGACTCTCAAAATTTGAATGGTGCCATTGGGACGGCGTACCAATGAAATGAACTAAAATCCATTGACAACAAGGATATACTGAATCATCAAGCTGTTAAAACTTTAGAAGATCAAACTAGTTTAAAAAAGAAGAAGTTAGAAGATCAAACAAGTTCATACTACTAATAATCTCTCTAAATAAAAAGATATGCATTAATTTAAATCTATGTTTGCTCAGACTCTTTAAAGTGTTGATCGGTGCACGTCGAATTCTCCTAAAGTAGTGTGTTTTTGGAGGATCTGACACGTGCCGCAACATTTTTGGAGAGTCGGAGCAACATTGGTTTAAATACTTGGGAGTGATAACATAAATCTTACTGGAAAGAGTTAGACTTCAGTTGATCCCAAACCATTGCTCTATCTGAGTTGGCCCTGACTTTATCCCAATGCAGAGGCTTTAGCTTTGGCTTTATACTTTCTCCATCAGCACTATGGAATGAAACGGGCATCGATGGCCCATCATTTTCGATTACGACTCGAGGTGGTGGCAGTGGTGGTGGAGGTGGAAGTCTTCTCGATACATACCTCTCAGGATATCCGAATTTACTCATAGTAGACACGGGATTCTGTAGTGAGGAACTTGGAATTTGAGAAGCAGGGGAATTATGAGTACTACCAGAAGATATTGAAGATGATGACATTGGTCTATGCTCCACTTGCTGAAGAATAAACCTCGGCCGTGCTGGAAATTTAGCAAAACTCAATTCTCCAGAAGGACTATTGGATAATGAATCATTTGATGAATTGTAATTCAGATATTGATACCGGAAACTCCTTTGTATGAAATTGGGACTTCCTCTACCCTCAGAGGATCCTCTGGGGGAGAAGAATCCGTTGTCTTCATCTTCAAATGATCCAATATTAAGATGTTGCTTGAAATATTGATGTCGTGGCAATGGAGGGAGAGGACAGAGTTCTGGTGATCCAATTCTTTGGTAGTTTAGCGTGACATAGTTATTTGAGGCAGTAGAAGATTGAGCAATTTCTTCCCTACAACTCACAAGTGTTGACGACGTTTCCTTTTCAATTTCAATGTGAGAAGGGGTTGTATTAGATGAGACAAGCCGGAGAGTATCGTTCCTCTCGTGATCATCATCACAGCTTTCATCTTCTCGGTGGGGATGGCGATGGTAAAGGAAGAAGAAAAGAACAAGGACAGTGACGAATGTAGCAGAGAGGATGGATGCAGATACGAGAATGGCGATGAATTTGTTGGTGATGGAATAATTAGAGGAATGCAAGGAACGTGGAAGAATGAGGGAGGAAATGTTAGCAGGGAAAGTGGCAAAATCATTCGAAGGTGGCGGAGGAGGAGGAGGAGGAAGAAAAAATACGAAAAATGGATGAAAATGAGGATATGGAGGTTTAGCTTTATTAATGGATGGAGTTGAAGTTGGAGGAAGTGGTTTATGGAGAAGGCGACGATGAGTAGCAGAGGAGAGAAGGAAGAAGGTAAAGATTAGACAAAGACTGAACAATGGAGAGTACATTATCAATTGTGAGTTGTGAATGGAAAATTTTCATAGGAATTTCACTTAAACTATCACATAGAATATATGAAGATTGGAACAACTCTTGATAAAAGTGGGACTCACTATTTATTACATATAATAGACACAAAGGAATGTTAATAAAAGGAGTTATATGAGATTGAGAGGTTTAAATGCCATGATATTTGATGAATGATGAGTGGCCATTGTAGTAAGTAAGGTAGCTGGGGTGTGCTATTGGGAGGAGAGCCTTGATTATGGGTTGTTATAGTGTGTAATTGAATGGTGCTGCTTGTAGGGAACCTCAATTTTAGAAGAGTTGAAGAACTAGGGCTCAAAGGTTTTAGGTTCGAGTCTGGGATATGGAGAAACTAGAAGATCCTACATGGTGCGATTTCGAATCCAATAACTTTGGCTCAGACTGTGAATATGTATATTATAAAGTTGGCTAAACAAGTACAAACATAGATTTTGAACCCTAAGTCGAATAAGTTGTGGCAAAATTTCGAATTTGAACCTGTAATATTCAAATCCTGGATCCGCATATGCGAAATTCTGTTTTTTGTAGAGAGACAACTACTAATAAAAGCAGCAGCATTGTCCATACTGTTTCAGAGGTAGGTCAGTGAGAGAATGTTACAGAATAGGAGTTTAATACTTGAGTTTGCTCCCCCTTAAAAATTGAAGAAAATGTAATGAAGATTCTTTGCAAGTCAATTATGTAAGGAGACATGGAAAACAAATAACAGACAGGATAAATTAATAGAACAAATTAAAGGCCTCATTTGTTTTTTTTTGTTGGTAAGATTACTTTAAGATTTACATGTTTTGGATCTGAATACACATTTGAATATTAAAGTATTATGTTAAGATTTGATTATTAAATAATTAAGACTGTTGTCTTTTCAAAATCTGAGTGTTGTCTTTATTTAAAAATTAATAGAATATTAAATTATCCTAATATTGGGGATGTCGTTGGCTAATGATGATGTTGCGGGCATGTTTAAATGTACATGACGCATGGTTCAATGGTACATGATGTGTGGTGCAGTGGTACATGTCGTGATGTTGTATCTAGTGGTGATGCTGGTTGCTAGTAGTGACGGATAGTGGTAGTTCGTTGTTGTGGAAGATAGGAATAACTAATGGTGATGGTGAATGATGCAATGGTGTGGTGATTGTTGTTTGTTATGACAATGATGATTAATCGTGATGATTGTATATAGTAGCTAGTAGTGTGATAGATGACTGTATTGATTGACAATGGTGGTGGGTATAACTGAGGATGATAGTTGATAATGACACACGTTGATAACGGTGGATTGTAGCGGTGAATAAAACGGAATTGGTAAACTACTATTTTTTAGAAATTAATAAATAATGGGTAAAAAACTTAAATATACAATTTAAGCACCTAAATAACCTCTATATAACAATAGTTTGACTTTACACCAACATAGCAATAGAATCTTTACAAAATAAAATAAAACAATTTTTTTAAAAAAAAAAACGGTAAAAAAAAGAAGAAGCAACGCATCATTCAATATTAAATAAGATATTAATTCCTTAATTTACTCCAATTCAGTTACCTTCCACAAATATTCATTACTTAATATTTTTCTCTCATATCTCAAAACAACGTATTGTAACCAAAAACAAAGTCTTTATCTCCTGTTTAAGGTCGTTTCAATGGTTGAAAGCAAGAACGTGTCCGTTTTAATTCAGCATGACAAATATGAGATATCACCGGTATGTATTTTTTTTTTTTTAAATTACTTCCGATTTATTTTTGTAAGATTATATAGTTTAATTTTTCAAAAAAAAAAAAAAACAAATGTTTCAGTGGCTGAAAAATCTCTTTTTAAGGCTTTTTTGTTGTGGTTAATCATGAAAATTTTATTATTTGTAAATTGATTTTGATGAATCATTCATGGCACTAATGTTATTTGTATAATTGTTAAAACAAACATTTCGTATGGTTTGTAGATTATGGTATTATGAATTGTAGGATTGCAAATATAATTAAAACCAAGATTAACACCTAATATAACTCGAATTCTATAAATTTACCACTATTTAATGACAATATTAATATGAAAATCAATGTTAAATAGTAATGTACTCACTTTTTAATTAATTTGGTTATCCAAAATAATTTGATAAAATTCTTAGTAAGATCATGGTGTAATATTGGTTTAAAATATGTATTATTTATCATATTAAATTATACACCATAATGTACACCATTCAAGTACACTATAATTAATGTGTAAATTTTTTAAAAAATAGATATTATATAATGGTATTATGCATTTAGTTGATTGTTTAATTAAATTTATTATATAAATAAATTAGTTACTTTTGGTTAGTTTGTGGTGTAAATGTTTGGTGTATATCATACATTATATATTAGATTGAAATGTACACCAAATTGTCACCATAATGTACACCTTAATCATATAATCATGGTGTTATGCACCGTTGGATTGTAACATATAATCATGTTCAATTTTATCAATTTTCATAAATCAATGTTATATATAGTTGGTTATAAGTTGGTGTTCGAATTTCATTTATAAGAATAATGAAGTGAACATCAATTTTTAACCATATTATACACCATTTCGTATATAATTTTTTTTTGGTGATTAAAAAAAATATGATTGTGTATTTCAAATTTGATTGTTATAACGGTTGTTTAGTAGGTTCTTTATTTTTATTTTTAAATGTATTGCAGGAAGGTATGTGAATTTCAAGATTGAAGGAGTGATATGTGACGCAAATACCATTTTATTTTATTTTAAAAAAAATCAAATATCAAAACTTGTACCAAATATCCATATGAGGATTAGCATTGTTGAGTTAATTTTATTTTTTTTATAACACTTTTTTTTCATAATCTAATTGAATGTTATTAACGGATTTGAATTTTATTGGTTGTTTATTAAACATTTTTTTCAGAATCATATTTAATCATATGATGTAATTAGTTCTATTATTTATGTTGGTTTTCCTTGTGGTATTAAATGTCATTTGAAAAAAAAAGGCACGAAATATCAACTAAATTGGTATATTATATGGGGTAGAATTCAATAATTGTTGGTATATTATATGGTACAATTTTGATATGAGGTAGACTTCAATAATTGTTGGTATATTATATAGTACAAATGTTAGTATTATTATATGGTATATTTTTTATATTATAAATTTTTAATGTTATTCGTAAATAGTGTCATATAGTTTTAGTGTAATTTCAAGTTCTATACCACAATGTATACCGTTTTAAAAAATCAATTTATATACTAGTAAAATTGTATTTACAAATAAAAAAATATATATTGAAATCATATTGTACATCAATTGATACCATAATAAGATTTCATATTTTCCTTTTTTACAATATTACCTAAAAGAATTCTATTATTGATATACAAATTAGTATGCATAAATAATTATTGTGGTATGCAAATGGTTATTATTAAGGTATGCAAATGTTATTTTTATTACTTTGCATATATTGGAACTTATATAATGGAACTTAAATTGGTATTTTTTTTTATAAAAGAATTGAAACGAAAATGTAGAGAGAAGAACAAATTCAAGAGTAATTGTATCAAATAAGGAATGTGTTAAATGGTAGAAATCCTATTAATTAGGTAATAAATTCTCCCCAAAAAAATCAGCACTAGAATTGAAAAAATCAACCAAAAAAATGAGAGAAAGAAACGTACATCCTAAAAAATAGGATCTTTAAGTAAAAAAATTATATTCAACTATCGTGCCAAAACTACTAATGCTAAGAATGCTTCGCCCTGACTAGCTAGTTTGGGAAGGTAGGTAAGTAAGAGGCGGATCTAGGGCTTCTTCGACTTCTTATTCATAGTTGAGATAGTTATTGAGAATTTCAAAGTAAATACGATATGTCAAAAATTGTAATGTACACCAAATTGTCACCATAATGTATACAATATTAAAAAATTTATATCCAAAAAAACATGTTTATGCCATTCCATATCCTAATTTCCATATATATATATATATATATATATATATATATGTTATTCTGCAGATAACTTATATCAAGAAAAACAACATGTTTATACTATTCTATTTCATAATTTTACCACCATATATATACACCAAATTTGCACTTAAATAATATCAAGAAAAACAAGAAGTTTATACCATTCTATATCATATTTTTTTTATCATTATATTATTCTAAAAGTAAAAAAAAAACGTAATTGAAGAGAAAGAAAAAATAAATTTAGAAGTGTAGTTTTATTAAGTAAGAAAGAGAAAAAAAAAGGCAAAAATAATGTAACCAATTATAGTTGTGATTGAAAATAAAAAAAGTAAAAATAATAAATTATGAAACACATAAAATCAGCCCACTAAGCTAAAAAAATAGGTGAAAAAATCGTATAAAGATATGTATATTTATTAAGTTGTCAGGTTTGTAATTAAAATGATAATGTTGTAAATAAAAAGAGTAAATTAACATTATGTAAATTAAATCTTAAATTGAATATTCTAGTAATTTTTCCTATTGGGTAGATATCTTAATGATATTAAGAATTCAAGACTTGTTACATATCACTATATTAAGACCTATTCATACTCATTAAGTGATTGTAACATAAAAACTCGCGCTTAATGATTAAGGTATGACTAAAATTCAAACTAAAAGGCAAACATACTTAATAATTGAAATTTGAATATTTAAGACTAAAATTTTCATTAAGTGTAAACAAATAAAGTTTAATTAATAGAATCAAATTTATTAGATATATCAAATGATAAAAAAAATGCATGATATTAGGTTAAGAGGAGAAGTGTTGCATCTATCTCACCACCCTTAATAAGGATCTTATGGTTCGGGGCATCGAGTCTTGAGAAGTGCGTCTTGGAGCATAATTTGTGCCACTAAACTTATGTATTAAGGTATAACTTGCATCATTAAACTTATGCTCGGGATATAAGTTGTGCCAATAACTTATGCCTTGTGAAGTTCTTTTGTCTTGCAAGTTTTTTTTCTTCTATCAGAGGTATTCTTGGTCATATTCTTTTAAAGCTATGATGAGTAAAAATTAAAGACAAATGATTTTCAGGAACAAAAATTAAAGACTACCTTAATACTGAGGCATGTGCGAATGACCCAAATTATTTTAGGCATAATACATAAACATGACCCTTAACTTGGCTTCAATGGATAACTATGCCCTCCAACTTTGAGTATGCACAACTAGGCACTTAAACTTGTATAAATTAAACAAGTAGACACACGTGTCCTACATGACATAATACATGTAGGATGCCACGTAGGACATAAAATTATCATGTAGGGTGTCATGTAGGATGAATGTGTCTATTTGTTCAATTTTATACTAGTTTAAGTGCCTACTTGTGCACACCCAAAGTTAAAGGTCATAGTTGTCGGTTGACGCCAAGTTAAGAGTCAAGTTTATGTATTATGTCATTATTTTAACACAACCCATTTTGACTCGTCCAAATTTATTTCAATCCGCATATTTGTCACTTTTATCTAT
The DNA here is from genome assembly GCF_900185275.1 of Solanum verrucosum. Taxonomy (NCBI): domain Eukaryota; kingdom Viridiplantae; phylum Streptophyta; class Magnoliopsida; order Solanales; family Solanaceae; genus Solanum; species Solanum verrucosum. The sequence continues at coordinate 3,121,272 of NW_026020329.1, forward strand.
GAGGAAATTTCATAAGCATGTCTAATTAGAAGCATAATTACCATTAATAATTATAGTTTGCCTAACAACGATTCATTAAAACTATTAGGAGTTGTATCTGTCGCTCAAATTCTTTGCATCTTTGGTTCAAACTTGTTATATCCGTCGCTCAAATTTGCTATATCTGTGCTCAATTTGTTGTACACGTTCTCTCAATTTCGTTGTATTTGTTCTCTCAAACCTAGTTATAAACACATACAACTTCACTGGATAGTATATTTGTATTTTAATTGATATATTTTCAAGTGCATGTACACCATGTATATGTTATAAATGAATTTATAATAGGCATAATACATAAACATGACCCTTAACTTGGCGTCAGCTGACAACTATGACCTTTAACTTTGGGTGTGCACAAGTAGGCACTTAAACTTGTATAAAATTGAACAAATGGACACAATCGTCCTACATGTCACCCTAAATGGCAATTTTGTAACCTACCTGGCATCATATGTGTTTTATGCCATGTAGGACACGTGTGTCTACTTGTTCAATTTTATACAAGTTTAAGTGTTTGCTTATGCACACTCATAAGTTGGAGGGCATAGTTGTCCGTTGAAGCCAAGTTAAGGGTATGATGTATAATTCAATAGCCAAGTTAAGGGAATAGTTTTAAGTGCCTGTATGCATAATTTCTCCATATGATGTATGCATCATAAATGAACTTATGATACATGTATGTACCATTTATGTATGCTATTGAATGTAAACATTTTTTTTTGTTTTAGCTGTATTTCATTGAAGGAAAAATTACTTGGATGGGCACCTTTTAATAAATAATTAGCGATACTTTTTATTTATTATCATTTATAGCAATATATAGCAATCATATCATATATATATAAGAGAACCCTAGGCCCGCCTACGTGGCGCCACCACAAATCATGATTCTCTTTTAATTTATTTTATTTTCAATACTAGCCTTCCCCTTTTGTGAAAAGTTGTGACTTTTATGAAGAGTTGCGACTTTTATGAAGAGTTGTGACTTTTATAAAAGGTTGTGACCTTTCTTAAGGGTTGTAACTTTTCCAATGAGTTGTGACATTTCCAATAAGACACAATAATTATTTGTTCACACTACCCTTTGTTGTTTATAAATAGAGGACTTTCCTCTCATTTTAAAACAATGAATTTTTTTGAACTTCTTCTTCTTCTTCTTCTTCTTCTGGACAATTAAATATTTGTGTACTTTGCTCCTGTTGAATGACTCACTGACACCATTGTGTTTGTATCAATACATTGGTGAATAGAATCGTTCTATCTTGAGAAGATCTATTCCTTTAAAACTCGGGTACTAGAGGGGAATAATTTTCTTAAGGGGACACTGTGCATTTAATGGACTCAATTTTTTCTATTTTGTTTCATTCTTTTGTTGAAGATCCTGGTATTTTTTTACAGTCATTAATTTATACTTATATTATTAATTGTTGTTTTGAGTACATGCTTTAAACTTTGTTGTTTATGTTTATGCAAATTTATTGTTATAAGTATTTGTTAGTACAGATTAAATAACAAACGTTAATTGAGTATTCAAGCAAGTTTTCTTTACTGAAATTGTTGAAGGTAGAATAAAAAAATCCCTTACAAATCTCTAATTTCTTCACAACAACGTCATTCCTTCACATACAAGGATGCAATTTTGTGTTCTTTAGAAAATTCTCTGAGAGTTAATAACTTTGCATGCCCATTTCTTTAATGTTGTTTTTATCTATTTTTACTAAATTTTATCAGTGGATATTATGAGTACTTTAAGGATTGAAAGTTGATTGAAGTGTTCGTCAATTTTTTGAGGTATGTTATTTCAAAACATAGGAACTTTTCTGGTTAGAATTATTTGTTATCATCATTGGATATGCCATACTTTACTCCCTTTAATGTATGTTTTTTCTCGCTGTTTTATTGTCTCCTTAAAATTGTATTGATTATTTTCCGTTTGGTATGTATATGATCTCACTTGGATAAAACTTTTCGTCCTTTTAATATTCTTCTTTTTTTCCTTCTCATTCGGCTCTTCTAAATATTTTTGGTGTGAGTTATGACTATTTTCGGCAAGTTTAATTTGAAGAATATGAAGCAAAACTTACTCTAAATAAAAGTAATATCTTAAGCTACAAAAGATATGTCTATTAACATAGATTTGTTGTCCTTCATGTCCCAAGTCATTGCTGAGCGTTTGAGTTATCTAGGTTAGACTCATTTTTAATTTTCTAATGTTAGAAAATATTTCTTTAACATGAGTATAGAATCCAACATTTTGATCGACTTGTACTTTCATAATGTAACAATTATACATACATATTTCGGAAAAAGTCGTAAAGTTGCCTTGATGAAGCATCTATAAGGGTCTTCAGAGCAGCAATTTAATGAAGAATGAATTTCTAAAAAGGTCAAAAATATTATTTTATTGTTGTTTCAAATTTATTTTTCTCCTTCTATAAATTTTGTTAGAGTAACAAAGTAACAAGAACGAAAAGTGGTGAACGTTTGACCCTAGACAAGTAGATTGTCTCTAAAAAGATTTATTTATGTTGTTGGTGTACATTTTTAGTGGTCTTAACTTCTTTATAACTAATATTGATTATCGAAAACTTTCACATAATTTTTTTTCACAAGGAGTTATTCTAACCATAAAGTTTTTAGATTCTATAATTTTCATGTAAAAAAAATAGAAAAAGTGATGTCGTTACATAAAAACATCACTCAATTTTAACAAGACAATTATATCATCAAACATATATTATGATAAATTATGTAAAAGATAAAAATGATTAGATATCAAGATATTTTTAATCATTAATTATATATTTACAATTCTTGAGATATGTAATAATGTTAAATCATTTAATTTCTGTTGAAATGTTCTAAAAACCCACTAAAATTTACTTTTTTTTTCCTTATAATAGTCGATTATAGGAAAGGTTGTTCAAAAACTTAGAAAAATTACTTATGCCCGCGCGAAGCGCGGGTAAATTACCTAGTATATATATATATATAAAAAAGAACCCTAAGCCCGCCTATGTGGCGCCACCACAAATTAGGATTCCTTTTTTTTATTTAATTATTTCCAAAACCATTCTTCCCTTTCATGAAAAGTTGTGACTTTAATGAAAAGTTCTGACTTTTATGAAAAGTTCTGACTTTAATGAAAAGTTGCGACTTTTATGAAAAGTTGCGACTTTTATGAAAAGTTGTAACTTCTATGAAGAGTTGTGATTTTTATGAAAAGTTGTGCATTTTATGAAAGCTTATGACCTTTCCGAAGGGTTGTAACTTTTCCAAAGAGTTGCGACCTTTCCGATAAGGCACAATAAACATTTGTTCACACTACCATTTGTTGTCTAGCTATAAATAGAGGGATTTCCTCTCATTTTAAAAGAACGAAAATTATGAACTTCTTCTTCTTTTGCACAATTAAATATTCGTGTACAATTTTTTCCTTTCTGTTTCATCCTATTGTTATAGATCCTGGTATATTTTTTTACAGTCATTAATTAATACTTATGTTATTAATTGTTGTTTTTGAATACATGTTTTCAACTTTGTTGTTTATGTTTCTGCAAAGTTATTGTTATAAGTATTTAATAGTATAGATTAAATAACACGCGTTAATTGAGTATTCACGCAAGTTTTCTCTACTGAAATTGTTGAAGGTACGTAAAAAAATTCCTTAAAGATCTATATTACCATCTCTTGAAGACAAAATTCAAATTTGGTATGCCATTGTAAGGACAGAAAGACCTTAAAAGCTTTATCTCACATTTATGTGCGAAGTGAACCAAGAAAAGAAGACAAGAATTAATAAACTTTTGACATGGGTTCAAGGATGTGCCGGATGTGCCAAATGAACTATAGAGGAATATGACTAAAGTGGAGCCTCTTTTAATCTCAAAGACATAGATAACTACACAATAAATTAACTGTTCATATTCAATATGAAATATGTACAGATTCTCAAGTTTACTGCAAGTTGTAAATACTTTCATGAAGTAATAGATGTGTTTCTCGACACTTCGATTGGAGTAGAACTGTAGTTTCAAATTGAACTTCATCACTCCGGTATGTTGATTTTTAAAAAACACCCAAACAAACTGAATAATTTGTGTAATCTTTTCCCTTTCAAGTATAAATAATAAGTTGAATTGTTGTCCGATATGATACATTCTCCCTTTAATTTTTCATTTTCATAATTACTTATGATATATTTAAATGGGGAACTTTAAAATAATATATGTAAAGCAAAAGGTAGAGCTGAACTTTCTACACGTTAGAATTAGAATATTTGTTCATTTTTTCATCCTTTTAAAATTTGTTTATCCCTTCACTAACAATTATTTATTTATTTAGAAAATTTAATATCTTTGGTACGACTGATGTTCATTTGAATCCCCAAAAATATCAAGTAATAACACTTCCTGGGCAAAAAGATAAATTATAAAATCAAATTAAAGATGATTGATTGAAGGATAAATGATAGATATTATAATAATCATCTTCCTTTACATTATTAATGTTTGTTACTATGTAATCGTGTATAAAATATAATATAGTATTTTAGTTTTAATGACTCATAGGTTTTAAGTATTATGTTATAACTTATGTGATATTAAAATCCTACGCGAAGCGCGGGTGATATTACTAGTTCTATGATAAATCTGCAATATGTATTAAAAGTGAATTATGTATGCAATATATATGTATTATAACTGTTTTAAAATATATTATGTTTGTTTGGTAAGAAATTGACACATTGTATTGAAATGTGTGATAAATGTATTATTCATCAATAAAACTTGTATTATATGTGTTTTATAAATTGTTCTCTGTAATATGTATTAAAACTGTATTATAAATGTATTAAAAGTGATCAAGTGAAAAAATAAATGTTATTGTTATAAATATTAGTAAATATTTTCTTAATATAATATAAATTTATGCAAGTTTCCCTTCATCAAATGCATCACTATTGATTGTTGATATAGGGGTATGATTTATGTAAACAAATATTTTTTACTACATTTCAACGTCATTGATGCAATAAGTTGAAGCTTTTATTTTATTTTATTTTAATAACCCTAACAATTCCGAAAAATTGTTGCCTAAAATTGAAATGGAATAACCACGATTTAGTATGTCTACAAACCAATAATCAATAAGCCGAATCAACGAATTTTTAAATCGAACCGAACGAACTGATACACGAGGCTTAATACACACCTTTTCATATCCATCGGCACGTAAAAGGGAAAAGAGAGAAGAAGGGGAAATTGGCTACACAAACTTGTTTGGTGATAACTTGAATGATTTGACAACTATTGTGCTATTGATCAAGCAACTTTATCATTCCATAGTGGCACTCAGGGGCGGACCTACAGTGGTTCAAGTGGGTTCATATGAACCCACTTCGTTGAAAAATAACACTGTATATATATGTATATTTAATCAGTTTTTAAAATTTTATATGTATATATTAAATTTTGAACCCACTAACACAAGTTGAAGCTTAGCCGAGTGGCTGAGGGGGTTCACTTTTCCCAGCCAACCCGGGATCGAATCCCTATAGCCACATTTCAGTTTTAATTCGTTTTTTTTATATATAAAACATTCACACACAATTTTGTCCCAAGTAACTTTTGTCCTTTTAGTTACTTAGGAACTATAAAAAGTAGAACAACTTTTTACTTTTACATTTAAAGTCCAATAGTCAATAACTTTTGTCCTTTTTGTTTTTAGTTTTTTTTTTTTAAAAAAAAAAATCAACTAAAAAGGCACTAATCCCTATTATTTTCAATTCTAAAAATCATTTTATCTTCTTCTTTGTTGAAATCTTCTTGAACCTCTCTTACTTTTCCCCCCAAAATTTTGAGCATATTTTTTTGTTGAAGGAAAAAAACTCTCCCCATCTCTCAAATCTTGCACAAGTATGTTTTTCGCTCTTGATTCTAGTCTTTATATATACATATATGATTGTTGTGGTTATTTTTTATTTCTTCAACTAAAAAATCCCTTATCATTCTAAAATCAACAAAAAATTACAAATAATATTAGGTATGTTTCTATGTATTCAATTATGAAATTAAGGTTATAATTATTTTGTTTAATATTTTGTTTTTATTTGTTAACTGTTGAATGAAGAGAAATCATTCATAATATTCTTTTATCTTCTTAGTTTATATTGAAGCCTAGTTTTTCGTTCATCTTGTTATTTACCGTCTCATTCATAAGTCAATGTAATATTTTTTCAAATTTTTTAATATTGTTTAGTATAGTCAAATATGTATGTTGTTAGCCTCATAAAAATTACAAATAATATTAGGTATATTTTTATATCTTGAACCCACTTCGTGAAAATCCTGGGTCCGCCACTGGTGGCACTACATAATAATTGACTTTAACCTAGGATATTTGTATGTATTCTAAAGCTACTACTTTGGTAGACTCCTCACAAATGAATGGATGATAATGGACCATTTTGGTTGGCAGTTATATATTGCTATCTACGATGGCCCAAATAATTTATTGCACTATAATAAAAGCTAGTTGTGAGTACGTGAAAAATTACTTCAAATTCAACATGAAACATGATGAAACAAGTACCAAAAAAAACACAACTGTTACATAGTACAGAGTGAAATAAAAACAAAACAGATGTATTAAAGAGAGTTGTGATGGAAGTGGTAAGTACTCATTGAATCTAAATTTAATAGAGTTCTATTATGTATTCGGACAGGATGATAAATCGAAAGAAAAAATACAGGAGGTTGTCACATTCTATTACCATGCGTGGATTTAGAAGTACCAAGACATGACTTGGCCTATTCCTTTCACATGAATAACATCATTGGTTGCCTAAGTATCTACCGTAAGCCTTTTCTGATTTGAAATCAAGATTAGAACCTGCACCATCGACCCTTAAAAAGTTAAGACATAATACATAAATATGTTTTTTAACTTGACCCCATTTCACATTTATATTCTTCGGTGTGCACAAGTAGACACTTATTAACTTATATAAAGTTGAACAAGTAGACATATGAGTCCTATGTGACATAATAGACGTAGGACAACATGTAGGACACAAATTATCATGTAGGATGCCACATAAAACGTGTTTGTCTATTTGTCCAATTTTATACAAATTTAAGTGTCTACTTGTGCACACTCAAAGTTAAAGGACATAAATATGAAATACGATCAAGTTAAAAGGCATATTTTGTGTATTATGCCAAAAGTTATTTTTTTTCTTTTACATTATCTGTAATATTTGTTAGATGTCTCCACTGTAATCCTCCTCTTTGTGCCATTTGCTCAATATCTACCCCAGGAGCTAACTGCATGCCAGTGCCACAGATTCTTAGCAGAAGATGATACATTCAATTGATTTCTTTAAAACCTTAAATTCTTTGTCCACCTAACATATATAACCGCTCTATTAGCTAACATACACATACACATATGTATACTAATTCTTAAATACGTGTATTGCACATGTATTCCACGCTTAATAATATAGTTATTTTAAAGGTTAAAGTGTTTGAATATTTGTTTTAAAATATCATATGAATATGTGAAGAAAACAACTACGTATTTCTTAGAACTATTTTTTTTTACATTAATTTTTATTTTATAAGGTACATAATAGATGATGTTCTTGTTGTTGGTTATCACATTTGACTTCTCGGTTGTTGTGTACATGAATCAAAGATACTTATTTGACTTTCCGTTTTTTTTATTGATAAACTAAAAATTAAATGTATATTCAATCTGTGAAATCATATATATAATAACATATTTACCTTACACTCAATAAAGATATTATTCATATTCTTGCATTGTAAACAATTTTCAATTTGTTCAATCAGACATGATTCGTTCAAGGGTCAATAACGACGTTGTGTTATCAGGTATATAGGGGTGGTATAAGAATATGAAAAGTTATTAATACAAGGAAAGGTGAAAGATGGTGTGAAATAGCTGCTTTTTTTTATTAATTCTACATTTACTTAAATAAATACGACTTCTAATTAATTTTACTGTTTCTCTAGATAGTTATAAATTAGATATTAATTTAGTGTAGAGGCAAAATGATAATCCAACTTTGCACTTTAAAGCTTCTTGTGCATTGCACGTTTATTCCATATTACTTAATATAAAATTTATTTTGCAAATGATAAAGTTTAATTTTAAATGATTCACATATTTTCCTATTTGCTATGAGTTTCTTTTTTAAAAAAAAAAGAAGAAGAGGAAATCAGAACATCTAAAAATAATATATTTTGAAGTTAGAAGATCTACCTACCCAAATATATATCTATATATTAAGATTTGCATATAATAAATATATTTATCTTATAAAAATTAGCAATTAAATAAAAATAAAAATTTAACTAATACAACTTTCAAGCCGGGGTCATTATAAATTTTATGAATTTTCCTTCGACTAAAATACATAAATATTTTTAAAAAAATTAGGTAAAACGAAAGGAAAATGTTTATATGGTAGTAACTATTTTGAAGCAAACTTCCTGACTATCTGAATCACATAAATAACATTATAAACAAAATCATTCTTATGTCTAGAGCATCAACAAAACCACTCGTGACAATTCTTTGACCCATGAGTAGTTTAATAATATGTGAAAAAGATATTTAAAAGAATATATTTGCATCGCAAGAGAAATTGTTTAAAAAAATAAATGAATTTAGACTTCACGTTAGCTTCGTATATTGAAACATTACATACTATTGTATATATCAAGAGAAAAAAGAAAAAACAATTACTATATCACCAAAAAACCAAAAAACATATTCCTCATGTACTCGAGGTTTTGAAATATATCCTCTTAGGATAGAATGATTTACTTCATCAGAATAGTGGTACCTCAAATTCCACTGACATTCATACTCACTCAACGACAATAAATCACACGAAAGTTTTTAAGGGGTCGTTTGATAAAGTGTATTAGAAAAAATAATGCATGCATTAGTCTTGTGTATTACTAATACCTTGTTTGGTACTCTTTTCTAACTTATGTGCATTAGTTATACACTCACTCTATTGTGTATTAAGTTGTGTATTACTAATATCATGGATTTCTAGGTATTAGCAATGCAATGATTTTAATGCATGCATTAGCTCATTCAAAGACCCAATTGTCCCTCAAATCTTTTTTTACATCTTTTCCAAAATAATAGTGGAGGGTATCTTTGTAAATAGATTTTTTATGCAATGCATGCTATTTTTAATGTATCAAACCAAACAATGCATAAAAATAATCTATGTATATTTAATGCAAGCATAACTAATACATGCATTGCTAATACAAGCACTACTAATATACTCTATTTAGCATTATTTTTATACACTCTACCAAACGACCCCTTAAAGAGTAAGAAGAAGAAGAGTAGAAGATTAGAAATTTTATGTGGTTGATAAATGAGAGGAAATCCCTCTATCTATAGCAAACAAAGAGTAGTATGAACATGTGCTAATTGTGCCTAATTTGAAAAGTCAGGACCCTTCGAAAAAGTAACCATCCTTTGGAAGAGTCACAACTTATCAAAAAAATCACAACTATTTGAAAAAGTTACAAATCATCAGTAACGTCACAATCCTTTGTAAAAATCACAACTCATCAAAATAGTTACACTTTCAAAAAAAATCACAACTCATTGAAAAAGTCGCAACCTTTCAAGAGAAGAAGATGTTGGATGTTGTAGTGGAGAATAATTTGATTTCTATGGTGATGATTTTTTACCTTTCACCTTAACTCTTAACCTAAAATTGATTTATTTTACTTTTTCCACGGTGAAATTGTTTTTCCACGACACAACTTTGAACAAAAGAGAAAAGCGTATGTAGACACCATCAGAAATTAGTGTGTGTTTCACTAACCATTGAGTGATATTCAGGTAAGAACCTCACGCTCTCAATAGTTTGGATATGAAACTCAAAAAATTGAGATAGGTATGTTTTTTACCCTGAAGGGCCCGAATTTTAATAAAAAGTTCAAGTACATATGACCCGAAGATTTCAGATGCCAACTGTATTTTTGCATGTTCACAGGGTTGCCAGTTAGATGTTAGAATTAACGAGTCTCAGATGTACAAGAAAGCATTAACCTCAGAATTAAAAATCAATAGTATCAGAGTGAATCAGTATCAAAGCATGAGAAGTGACAAAGGGATAGAAATCCAATAGCAGAAAAGATTACATTTCTGGGACTAAAAAATACTGATACAAGTGAACCACCTCTTAGAGTACAGGAAAACAATGGTCATACACAGGTCATGCTACATATAAAACGTTCAAAAAGACATGTATATACATGGAGATATAATGACCTGGTTGCATTAAAAAATGAAAGCCACACAGACGATCCAACAGCAAACGAGCGAGTACTCACATGTGCTGGTATTCGGGATTAAATGCAAGACCCTCCCTGTAAATCAGCTCTTTCATTTGTTCCTCGGTAAGGGCATGCTGTTCAAAATCGAAGCTAAAAGGAGTCATGCAAACGGGCTCGTCACTAATATCATGAAGCGATGTTAGGTAAGGGTGTGCAAGCGCGCCTTCAACTGAAACAAGAAACAGAATGTATAATTTAGGAATCAGTATATAGCAAGATGTAGGATGTTAAAGGATGCAAATATGGAGATTAGATTTCAGTGTCTTTTGACAAGTGCCAAGGATAAAATATATTATACAACAAAAGTGTGAAGACCAAACAATGGAGGTTATCCATAACATCTGTCCAATCATGCTGCAAAACACTTGAAGCTCTACCAGTGTACTTTTAATCATAGCTCAAGACTTTCGACCAAGGAAACCAGACAATACCCACAGAACGAAATAGTAGCACTTCCCCCAGGCTAGCTCTTGCATTTACCCCATCTTTAGTCCACAAAAGAAGAACGTACAATTCTAGGTTTAACTATTCTCCTTTCTTAGTTCATGCTGGAAATCTTACTGAAACTCTACAGAAATTCCTTTTCTTTTATTAAGTGGAAACTCTATGAAGTCGCAGCCAATATTTAGGCCTATGCTAGGATGAGGTTCATCAAAGCCTTCAATACAGAAGGCGCTTTAAGATTTTAATCATACTAAGCTAGAGTACTGCTGGCCAGGATTGAAATATGGGTTTCATGCTTTAGCTTTTGAGTTATTGTATTGTTGTAATTTGTAAGCAAGGTCAAGTGATAAGATCCATCCACCCCCAAAGAATGCAAGCTTTAATAGTTCTTCATTAGTATAATACAATAGCATAACTGTGAGCCATCCAATGGTGATGCCACCCCAATATTGTCCGCCCTTCATTTATTTGTTTTTTGCCCTTTTTTTTAACCATAGAGTGAGTTGATGCTACATTAAAACATGTTTCAACCCCACTTTCACCCAATACAGCCTTTATTCCATACCTGGGTGATTCGTTAAAACCCTAGTTGGTGGGCTGGCCTTTCCTTGGCTGATTTTTGTCCAACCCATGAATCAGTGGCCATTCAGTTTCAATAACTCACGGTCGAAAGAGTATAAAACTAAGTTATTGTTAATGAAGATGTGGCCATAGAGTTACTAATAAAATAAAGAGGTGGCCGTAATGAATTGAGACAAGATAAAGGTACACACTACAAACAGAAAAAGCCTAGTTCCTATTGAACAGCTTATTTTTCAATACCCTAGGTAGGACAAACATTTATTCACAAAACAAGCATGTTATCAATAAACCCCACATATCATATGACAATTATCAGCCATACTAGTTTCTAATTTTAGAGAAAATAATTCATTTTTTGGCTATAGATCAGTTTTTCTTTTCATTCCTACCTACAAAGATCTAATCTTATGATTTACAAAAAGCCCAAAATTGCCATCAAACTATAAGAAATGGCCTGCCACTCGTTAATAGTTGGGCATAAAAGTGTCCCCCTGTGACATATTTGGCATGTTCATGCCACTAACCACCAACAGCCCTCACATCTGGTCTTATCAGCCAAATTCTTGATTTTAAAATACTTAATTTTCCCCATGTCCTCCAGTTAAACCACCCACATCACCTAACTCGTTGCATCTTTTAACCCATTCCCTTTTATTTTTTAACCCGCCCCACATCCACATTATCACCCACATCACCTAACTCATTCAATCTATTGCAACCCATTCCCTTCCCCTCAATTCCCTTATTTGAACAAGTCATGCCAATTTGAAGAAGATGAAACAGCCAATTTCATCACTTCCAAAAATGGATAATGATCCTTTGTTTTCAGTTGTTCAGATTCAAGTTGTGGTGCATTTTCATCTTCTTTTGAAGCCGAGTGTTTTAACTCAGCTAAATCTCCGAAGACTAAATCAGTTAACCAGAAGTAGGAGAAGGGAAAAACATGGATGCATTGAATTGTTTTTGCTTGACGACTATCAAAATTAAAAAATAGGAACCTGACGACTGTCAAAATTAAAAATAGGGCAGGGTTTTGAAGATTTATGCCAATTATAAGAAGATGAAACAACCAATTTCACCAGGTTGGCATCCTTAAGTTTCCATTCTTTTACAAATGGAAATGGGAAAAAATCAAAGACCTCGAGTTCGAATGAGATGAGATTTGAAGATGGAAATTTTTTATTGAGAAAAGTTCAAAAACAACTTGTTCTTGAGCTTCTTGGGATTTTGAAGACATGGGATTTGGGTCAGTTTGAATGAGGAGAACAGATTAGGAGTTTGGGTAAAAAGAAATTTGGGTTGGGTTATAACGCTGGGGGTTAAAAATAAAGGGAATAGGTTAAAATAGATGGAATGGGTTAGGTGAAGTGGGTGGTTTAATTGGATGACACATGGAAAATATGACGTTTTAAAATGAAGAATTTGGTTGATAAAACCAAATGTGAGGGTTGTTAGTGGTTAGTGCCATGAACATGCCAAATGTGTCACGACGGGGGATTTTTATGCCCAACTATTAACGAGTGTCATGGAAAGGTCTTTTTGATAATTCCATGGCATATTTGAGCTATTATCCTGAACAAAATAGCAGTTGCAATTTCTCACACCTAGATACTCTGTGCAGAAATGCTATGGCTTCCTAGAGAGCAGTGGTTGTATCGTACAAATGATATTATAAACTAGAAAAATTACTTATATTATGGTTACGAGACGACAAAAACTTACCTCCATCTCAGTTATGACAGAAAAAATTTGTTCCATCAACTTATACTTAATCTCCACACATCTCTGTACTGATCATGCTAATTTTTTTTGAGATGGTAACAATTTCAATATCGTTTATAGGACCAAAGAAATATAACCTCAGCAAAAACTATCTCCTTCATTACCGAGACTCTAGGACTTCTAGTAGACACTGTCATTTGAGTATTCTTGTTTACACCAGAAATGGAATAGAAAAATTCAATTCAGTTTTATTTTCTGAATAGAGTTGTTCTTTGCTTCAAAGCATCTCAAGTTCCTCACTCCATATAGTCCACCAAGTGCAGCCTGGGACTATGCTCCATGTTCTTTGCTGATCAGGTGATCCTGCCCTCCAGCTTGACAGCAGGTCCAAAGCATTTCTTGGCATTACCCAACTCATATCTGACATCTGAGTTGCTCGGACTCTCCAAAAATGTTGCCGCACCCGTGTTGGATCCTCCAAAATGCACTACTTTTGAAGGATCCAACACGCACCTGATGACATTTTTGAAGAGTCCGAGCAACATAGTCTGACATAGCCAAAAAGATGTTCCATGATTGTGTTGTCACTTAGCAGTGTAGGAAAAGACCATTTGATTCTACATTTTTCACGCATAGAGCAGAGTTGTATAACCGTCCTCTACAACTTCTTTTTTTAAGGTAAAGGTAACTAACCCTCCTCTACAAGTTTTCCTGGGTCAAGCAAGCGTCTTTGGAAACCAACCACACAAAACATGATACTTTGTATGGGCCCTTGACCTTCTATTATATGTTTCAAAGGCGGAGGGCCACACCTCAATTTGGTTGTCAATGTGGTTCAGCACCTGATAGGATGAATTGAAAGAAAAGTTGCCAGAGTTGTGCCCTAACCACCATAGGCTATCTTGATCCTGGGATAACCTCTGTGAACAGGTGGGTTGTGTTAGATTCTACATGTTGCCCACATAAATGACAAATAGAGCAGAGTTGTATACCCCTCCTCTCAGATTTTCCTGGGTCAAACAAGTCTCCTTTATAACCAAACAGAAAACATGATACTATGATGGGATATTGATTTTCCATAAATCTTTTTAAGGCCACAACTCATTTTTGTTGTCAATGTGGTTCAGCATTTGAAAGGATGATTTAACAGAAAAATTTCCAGAGACGTGGACTAACCACCATAGCCTATCTTGATCCTGATTTACCCCTGTGAACTGGTGGATTGAGTTCTGGAATTCAGCAAAACGTGCAATCTCTCAATCATTCAAAAGTCTACTGGAACTGAGATTCCAACTTTGTGCAGTCCATACTTCATCAATAGTAGCCTTTTCTTGTTGGCTCAAGGTGTGTATATCAGGGAATACGTGCCTTAAAATGCTCTGCCCCATACAATCCCATCTAACCTTCTGAATGGAATTATTAGGACCCTTGTAAATATTTTTTTTATTTTATTTTTCTCTTCTTTTGTTCCCCTCTGTTTGCAGGTCACCAGCATCTCCTTAATGCTGAAGAATACACCATTACCATTTTCAAAAAAAAATAAAAAATGCTCTGCCCCAAGGTTGTCTTCAAATTTGAAGAATGAATTTGGAAGTTCCAGTTCCACAACTCAGAGAAATTGGACTATGATCTGAAAGTTACAAATTATAGATGGTTCACGGGTTCAATTGGAAAATGACTTAGTTGAGGTGCCTGAAAGGAAAAACTCAAGTTCAGAGGCCTGTTTATGTATTCTGCCTAATATTTATCTTCATGGTTCATCCTCTGACATTAAAATCCTCCTAGTTCTGTTCCCATTGACTTTTGAGTTTTATATCAACGATCAGACCTTCAAGTTCATTTAGACCTTTCTATTTTGGTGTCTTACAAATCTCCGGGATTGGTTCTGGCTTGTTGTTCTTTCTTCTGCTAGCTATTTTCGTGTCATGAAAAGAGCTAAACCCTCCTTTTCACATCTTTGAAAATCTACACCAAACAGATTGCTCAATTTTATGATGTTCCTGTGCACCATAGAGTCGCATCCCCTTCGACACTGGGGGAATGGACTTCAATAAGTTCTGCATCCTCCACTACACAAGGTTCACCCCAGCTATTTCAATTAATTGCATGTCTACTGCCGCTTGAACCCTTCGGAATTGACAGGCTTCAACCTCGTCTTCAACCTTCATGAATTGTTCTTTTTCTTGCAGAAATCTTGGCTCCCATGATTGTTACCTCTCAATAATCTGCTTCTGTTTATCAGCAGCATCGATGGTATCAGCCTGGGTGTTTAGGAAGAGAGCATTATTTTCCTGAGAAATTATTGCTTGTGTTTCGACATCAAAAGGGTCCTCTGTTAAATATTGGGATCAGTTCTTGGGATTGATAAAACCCAGCCTCTGGTTTTTAAGAATTCTACTCCCACGTGTTTCTACAGTCTCACGTGCCCCAAATTTTAAATTCCCCCTTCCTTTGATGATCCCACACATTCCAAGACCTGCAATAGCAAAACAGTCACATCACTCTCTTCTTTATAGGGCATGATAGCCCTATTACCCATCGGTACTGTCATAGCTTCTTCTCCAATCGGAACTTTGGCCCTCATGGTAGCCGGAATTTGGCATCATATCGGAATATTATAGATGAAGCCATTACTTTCCACCTCCATGTCTTTTGGGATTTCTGATCCATATCCCTTTACTTTGATACGGTCCAGTGTAAATGATTTTTAAGTGTGGTTTCTTTCTCTGTCTCAATCCATCCTCCATAGGAATCACCAATTTCTTTGAGAATCTTCCGATATCAAGATTTTTAAGTGTGGTTCCTTGACACCTCTTGTGGCCAGCACCAAACAGTAGGAGCCCACCAGTCTAAGGTCAACTTAAATTTCTTCCATCGCCATTCGCCTCTGAGAATATGTTCAGCATCCCTTCTTATTGGAAGTTCAAACAAAAAGTGAAAGTCATTCATTTCGTATACATCGATCCCGTGTGATGTTTACCCATCTGCAGATACCATTAAGTATTGGTGTTTCCTGTGATGGAGCTTGAACAGATAATCATGCTAATATAGATTATAGGCAACCAATTCCCAGAAACAAATTCACTCTTATTCCACAGAATTACTTTTGTTCCATCCACTCTAACTAAGCAGATTTCCGATCTAATTAACATCAATAACAAGTCATAATACGCCTATTAGTTTCCATAGGCCTCCAAATGAGGCCATATAAACTTCATGTACTTCCTCCAAAAAAGTAAATTTTCACCACTACATAGCAAGGGGCTACAATAGGTATCTAAACCGAGCACTTGAAAAAATAGATACCTTAATTAATCCCTTGTCAAAAGGCAGAAAAATAAGAACTTCGAATGAAGTAAAATCTGTACTCTTTCCTTTTTCTCAAGGTAAAAAATTTAATTAAAAACGAATGAAGGTGGTTTTGACCCCTAGCTTCAACAACAAGATAAACACAATTTACAATAATAAATGGCATGCAATGTGATCAGAGGATTGTTAGAGGATTATTGTTATCCATCGAGTAAAATTATGAGAAGGTGAAAATGCCACCACTATATCCAGATAAGAAGATACGGTTCTGGGTGTAATCTCCCACAATTATCATCTGTAGAAACTTCATTGGTCTGACAACTAGATAAAATATAGATACTAGCAGTTCCAATTCATGAAAAAATACATACTAGCAAACGTACGCACCAGTATTCTTCTATGCATAAGGGAAAATTTTAACACAGATAGATAAATGAATAGCGCAGCTAGCAAAGAAGCATTTCAGGGGTTCCTCACCAGTAAGTCTCCTTCTGGGATCAAATGTCAACATTTTCTCAACAAGATCAATAGCAGCAGGGTTTACATGTGGAAATTTTTCAACAAATGATTGTCGACGGTAAAGAGGAAGTTGTCTGATGTACCGCTTTGCATTCTCATTCAAAAACTCCATTTCAGCCTCAGAAGGGGTGCCAATCAACTGCAAGGAATTCCCTCATAAGAAATAACTTAAGTATGAATAATCACATCTGATCTTAAATTTAAGAGTGGTTCTCGGTCATTGCAGCAAACAACAACAACAACAACATACCCAGTGAAATCCCACTAGGTGGGGTCTGGGGAGGGTAGAGTGTACGCAGACCTTGCCACTACCTCGTGGAGGTAGAGAGGCTGTTTCCGAAAGATTATGAAATTAATAATATAAATACTGAATGCTTAATCTAGGAGTCGAATCATGTTTTCAATAATTGGAGAGGTCTCATCATTTAGTAACTCCATTTTGGCCTCAGAAGGAGCTAATCAACTGCAAATAGTTCCCACTTCCCACATTAAAATAAATAAACACAAACAATAATGTGAAGCTAGTATTAGAGAGTGCTCTGGGACATTGCAGTCAGGTGGATAAATCAAAAAAATTAAAAATGATGATTAATCCAAAAAACAAATCATTCGGTCAATACATGGAGAGGGGAGAGAGGGTAGCAAGGTTAATTCATTGCATCGTGGTCCACATTTGGAGAAAACACTCAATGTATCCATATCCATCCACTCTTCGAAGAAAATTAACACATCTGATTGCTCCTTATTCTTAATGCTATAGATGAGCAGGCTGTTCAAAATATAAATGCTTGTTCACTCCTGCTTTCCTAGATCTACAACATGATATTTCTCTGTTTCTAGCTAGATTTGCACGTAACTGACAACTAATCATAAACACTGAAAAGGTGACACAGGAAAAAGGCAAAGAGGTATATGAAACATATAAAAGTAAATCTTTTGAGGGGAAGACTGGATACGGTTTGATGTTAATTTTGACAAAAAAGATACCTCCATAAGCAGACGTAGCTGGTGTACATGATCTCTACCAGGAAACAGAGGCTTTCTGTCCATCAGTTCCATGAAAATGCAACCAACTGACCAGACATCAATAGCTGCAGTATAGTCAGAAGAATTTAACAACAGCTCCGGAGGTCGGTACCATCTTGTCACAACATACTCAGTCATAAAGTCAGTTTCAGAAGTGACACGAGCTAGCCCAAAATCACATATCTTTAAATCACAATTGGCATTCAAGAGGAGATTGCTAGGCTTCAAGTCCCTATGCAAAACATTTGCAGAATGTATGTATTTCAACCCACGGAGGATCTGATACAAGAAATACTGCACCAAAAACATAAAACTAGTTAGTATACAGATGAATTCTGGCAGAATAATGCACCATAACATATATTTATGTATGTATAAAGCAACACTGACTATTATAAAGATATAATGAGAAGAAACAGAGACAAGTAGTTTATAGAGTCTGTGTAAGAAGAATATTAGACAGGTGAAATTAGGTACCAAGTAAATATGGCTTCCAGCACAATCTTTGTTTTGATGAATATATTGTTACCTTTATAAGAAAATAAAAGAAGAAACACAGACAAGATAATTGACAAATTTCTTCATTACAAATACAGAAAGTAACCTTCTGTATTGTTCAGCATAACAGCAACTATAGGCAAGTGTGTGTTCTTGGACAAGGTTTTCACCAAAAACTAAAATAACCAATTTAAGATATAGCACTTAGACCAGATAACACAATGAAATGTGTATTCGTGGATAATGTTTTCATCAAAAACTGCACAAAAACCAATATAAGACGATAAACTTAGTCCATAGTTTCATAACTAAACTCCATTACAGAATTCTCAAATTACCAACCTCATAATATTTTCTTGAAAAATAGTAATTGTACTATTTACATAGCAACAATAAGGTGCTGTCAAAAGTATTTACAAGCCATACACCAAAAGAGAGTTATACATAGTCAAGCATTTAACATGCACATTGTTTTAAGAGTCTTATTGCAATTTCGCTCGTGTTCCATTATGAAAAATAGAGCTTAGAAATGAAATGACCTGTTATACTCATTCTCTAGCTTCTCACTCTTAACCTAAACTCCTACTCTCTTCAAAAATTTGTCAATGACTCCTTTACTGTGGCTGCCCCCTCTTCTCTTCCAGCTCTATTTCCAGTCTTCCAGAGGTATCTTCTTTTTTTTGAGTAATTTAATTTATTTATTTTGAAACAGGTAACTCTGCATCTTCCAGCAGTATCTAATCTTACATCTGGAAATAATATAATGTTTTTATGTTGTTTATGCACCAGAATACATCACCATTACACTTTTTATCAAGATAATACGATAAGTTTATTCCTTACGAGGCAAACCGATACAAAGAATACATCATACAAGAAAAATACAATTATAACAAGTACATAGCATCAAAAACTTGCTGGTGTTTGATAAGCCTCAAAGACTAGTTGTTGATGTTTTCTTTACTGAAAAGTTGTATGACTAGTTCACGAGAACAAACAAATAGAAAATTTCAAATTAATTTAAGAACACTTTGTATGATTTGTATGTTTTGTAAAGAAAGAAAACCTACTATAAATGAGAAAAGGGGCAAATGTACTCTTAACTTGTGATTTAGAGCAGACATACCCCTCGTTAAAAAAGTGGTGCATATATACCCCTGTCACCTAACAAATGGTGCATATTAACCCTTTTTGTTAACAGACCCATATTTACCAAATTAAAAAACAAATTCTAAAACTGGTTTTTAAATTTCAAAAATGCCACGTGACTTTTAAAAATATTACCTTCAGAGATTAAATTTCAAAAATGTAACATTCATAGCCTTGCGAAAGAAAGTTGGAGAGTTGAAAGATTTCAAACATACAAGTCTAATAGGTGGAATGTACACGATTGTGGCAAAGATACGGGCTGAAAGACTCAAGAAGGTGGTTAACAATTTAGTTAACAAGCATCAGATGACATTTATAAAAGGAAGACGGATCATGGATGCAACCCTAATTTCTAGTTAGTATGTGGACTCAAGACTTAAAGGGGTAGAAACAGGTGCCATGTGTAAGCTAGGCATAGAAAAAGCTTATGATCATGTCGATTGGAGATTCATGTTGAATACTCTCAGACAAATGGGCTTTGATGAGAAATGGATTGATTTTTGCGTTAAATTTTCTGTTCTAGTGAATGGTGAACCTGTAGGATTTTTTGGTGCTGAAAGGGGGCTGAGACAAGGTTACCCTATGCGTCCTTTCCTGTTTATTCTAGCAATGGAGGGATTTGATAGCATGATGAGTATAGCATTACATAATGATGGATTAAAGGGTTTGAGATAGGAGATAGCAGGGGGCAAAAAAATGGAGGTATGTCACCTACAATATGCAAATGACACAGTGATCTTTTGTGAGCCAAAGGTTGAACAAATAGGTTACATCAGAATGATTTTGACTATTTTTTAAGCTTCTTTTGGTTTGAAAGTTAACTGGGAAAAAACCACTTTGTGGGATAGAGGAGGTGCCAAACATCCAAAATCTTGCAATCATTTTCAAATTTGAAAATATGTCTACTACATAACTTGGTATGCCTCTGGGCAGTGAACACAAAACAAGGGAAATTTGGGATGGAATTTTACAGAAAATAGAAAAGAGGCTGGCTAGGTGGAAGGTACAATACATATCACTGAGAGGGAGAGTCATCCTTATCAACTCTATACTTGATGCACTTCATACATATTTAATGTCTTCATTTCTCCTACCTTCCAAAGTTATGAAAACACTGGACAAACTTAGGAAGGATTTCTTGTGGCACAGGTGTAAAGAGGGAAAGGATACAAACTACATCAATTGGCAGACAACAATGCACAGTAGAGAGCAAGCTGGTTTGGGCCTCCGAATTCTGAGAGAATAGAACAATAATTTATTGATGAAATAGCTTTGGAGATACAATAAGGAGGAACATGCATTATAGAAGAAGGTGATTAGACACAAGTTTGGTGAACTCAACCGATGATGTACCAATGTGAGCACTAATACTTATGAGGTTGGAGTCTAGAAGACCATTAGTGCTCTATGGCCCAATATAGAAAGGAACTTGCAGAAGAAAGTTGGAGATGGAAAAAAGAGAAAGTTTGGAAGGATGCTTGGATGCTTGGAAGGAGGAAAGTTCATTAATGGAGATTACCTATTTATTCTAAGCAACAAACCAGATGGTACCATTTAATATTTATGATACCTGGAGTGCACAGGGGCTTATCCTTCAGGAGATTGTTAATGACCGGGAGATTTTTGTTTTTTTTATTTTGATAACCGAGAAATCGGTCTGTGACCCGCCCTTTGGACCAATCACAACCTTCTAAACTCGGTGGATAATGGGCCCTCCCCTCTACCCTTCTCCACTTAAATACCGAACTTTGCTTTGCATGGTGTGGGGCTTGAACCTGCAACCTAAGCCACAAATCCTCCACCTTTGTCCACTCAAGCTAGGCCTTGGGGGCAATGACCGGGAAGATTGATAGTAATCTGCTAAGTAGGATTGATGATTTTAGTGGTTCTACTGCTGAACCAGATACATTAAGATGGAAACACAATATTGATGGGCAATTCTCAGTTAAAAGGGTTTATAAAATGAAAGGAAGGGTACAGTATAAAGGGAAACCAAAATTATGGAGAAACTTATGAAAGAGTTCAGCTCCAACCAAGGTAAAATGTTTTACTTGATTGGTGGTTAAAAGAGCATGCCTGACACATGAAGTTTTGAAGGAAAAGGGGGCCATCATAGTCTCCAGGTGCTTATTACACCATGAGACAGATGAAACAAATAGTCATCTGTTTTTACACTGCACTTTTACAGCACAACTTTGGTCTCTATTTCTCAGCATAACAAAGACAAATTGGACTATGCCTGAGCATATTATAGATTTGCTTAGCTGCTGGATGAAAAGAGGAGGCAGCAAAAGTCAAAAAAAGTGGTAGAGGATCATACCACAATGCATCTAGTGGACAGTTTGGAGAGAGAAAAATGGGAGGTGTTTTGAAGATAGATCCATTCCATTCAGAATGTTAAAATGGAATTGTATTTTTTATTTTTTTACTTTTGGTGTAAAAGAGTAAGTTTAGAGGATATAGGTCATTCTGTGAATTTTTAAGATATCTGTAAGTATCTTCTTTTCTATTTGTTTTTTGTTTTTTAGGGATAATTTCAGTGGCCTCCCTTGAGGTGTTGGCTTATAACACATCCCTCCCTTGCGGTATCAAATATTACATATACCTCCCTTTTTTGATAATAAGTGTAACAAAACTGGTTTATAATCTGAAATGGACAATTTACCCCTTCTATGTCTAACATTTATGTCTATTATGATATAAGTTGGCTTATTTTGTTTGTTATTACTTTTTCCTTCAAAATTACTCCCCATTAGGAAAGATTGATCCTCTATAGTTTTAGAATTGATAATTTAAAATCTAATCGACAAAGCAGTAAAGAATCAGTTAGAGTGAAGATATTGAAGTCAAACTCATGATATTGTAGTGTAACTTTACAATATTACAAGAGCAATTTTTTTTTGCTTTTAAGACGATAATCAAAGAGGAAATGATAAGACATAGCTATTACTTTATTCTTTTTATAACATTATCAAATTTTATATTTTCTTTGTTTCCTTCCTGTGATCGGGTTCAAGAAACATAAAATGAAATGTAGCATTTTTGCATCCAGAGAATACTCAATAATAATTTGAATTGACTTAAATTTTCCTTAAAATCTTAAAAGGTATTTAATTTTGTCATGCAACTATATATATACTATATACTACCTTAAAAGCATGAACTTCCTAACTTGAATGTTACATTACTATAATACCTCCAATTCAAAATACCAATTAGTATATCTTCTATATTTTATATTTTTATTTATTTATATTATATTAAAGCAGACACCTTTTCACATTGAAGGGTTGTGACTTTTCCGATGAGTTGTGACTTTCCTGTAGGGTTGTGACTTTTTCGATAACGCACAATAAGCACATGTTCATACTACTATTGTTGGCTATAAATAGAGAGGTTTTATCTTATTTATAAACTATGATTTTTCTAAGTTTTCTACTCCTCTTCTTAAAAAACCTCGAGTATGATTTGCAGTCGTTTAGTAAGTTTGAAGTTCAATGGAATTTGAGGTATCACACAAGGGGTTGGTGAACAAATTGTGGCAATCATATTCTCTAAGCACACTAGGTTGCAAACATGGTTAAAAAGATTAGCAAATGTGAAGATGATGAGGTGATATTTAATTTCATGTATTCGGAAGTTGGAACTAACAGTTAAAGATAATTTTTTCTGCAATTTTTGGTATGATTTTCTAGAGAATGCTAATAATTTGTTTTCCCAAACAGTATTCTTTGCATAAGTTAATTTTATTTGTTTTCTCTTCTTTATGAATTAACTTGCTATCCTTGCAATATTTTGATTTTTTATCTTTTCATGGGTTCAACTAAAACGGTGGTTTCTACTTATTCATCCACTCACTATCTTGATCCAACCATATTAAAAGAAGATACTAAAAGAAACCTTTTTCTCCCCAAATTCATATTTTAACCTCCAAAACATAAAGGATATTTTTACATTTATAATTTGAAAGCAATTTTTAGACGTTAGTGTTTTGAAATGACAATAAATATCAGTCCAATAGGCAAAATATTCATCAATTCGCACTTGTATTTTCATCCTACAGTTTTCATCACATACATATTTCAATATTATGTATATCATTTTAAAATATTAATACTAATTAACATGAGATACAAGTGTGCACCACCTTATAACGAGGGATATATCCACTCTAAATCACATAGTTGAAGGATATATTTCCCCCATTTCCCTCTATAAATCTTGGGTAGACCAACCAAGAGATCAGATTAGCATATGTTTTCATTTCACACATTTTTCGAATGCACCTTGTGGTGAATTAACATAATTTTAAATTCATTTTTAATCATACATTTATATCGTAATTTTTTCATATGGGCGCCAATTCATTCTTTTTGGGGTGTATAAAGCCACGGAGTGATTCAAGCATCCAGGGATAGTAGGAATGAGGAAGGAGATTACAAGGTGGGGAATCGAACTCTCACCAACAAGATGAGCGTCTAGGCAGTCAATCAACCAACTAGACTAGTAAGATTCCCCGTCGGTGCATTACTAAAATGAAATTTGACTTGTCACCAAACAAAAAGAATATCCCAAGATCAGCACTTACAAATTTTCTTATGTCCACTATATCCCAGTGTAGTCAAAGGCGCGCTTAAGCCCGGAAGCGAGGCTCAAAACGTGCTAAGCGCTTCGCCTCACTTTATGAGCACTTAAGTGTCATCCTCAAGGTTCTAAGGCAACCTTTTCCTTGCCAATGAGCCTCTTCTGAAGAAGTGACACTAAACAATTGATATTTCACTTTATCATAAAAAAAATTCAATTTCTTTGGTCATATATTTGTCATTCATGTTTATAATTATTAGTCTTTGACTAAAACATATATATTTGTATTTTTTCCTCCCTTTGCACCTTTTTTCATTAAATCCCACGCTTTATTTGCGCTTAAAGCCCCAACAGACCTTAGAGCTTTTTTAAGTTTTTCACCTTTTATAACACTGCTATATCCAATAGCTTCACCTAATAATCAATTATACATCAGTTGAGCATTTTTCTTTCACCTCATCACTCTAGCATTTGACTTATCTTTTGATATATACTTCCACTAACTATGTTACTTACACCCTGTTTTATCTTATTTCAACATTCTTAACACTCAAACTTTTCCTAGCTTTAAAAGGGTAGCAACTTTACAAAAAAACTCATGAAAATGATGTTATGATCTCAGTCCTTATCCCTACATGATGCATACTCTGAATGCTAAAAGAAATAAAATTGTCCTTACTTTATCCATAAACAAAAAAAATGTCCCCATCCAAATAAAAACGAAAAACGGAATAATACTAAGCAAAAAGAAAAATAGAAAAGCACACAAGGGTGTGACCTAGTGGTCAATAAAGCAAATTGAGCACCCAGAGGTCTCAAGTTGAACCTAGCAGTGACAAAACACTAGGTGATTTCTTTCCAGTTGTTCTAGCCTTGATGGACAGAATTACCTGATAGATGTTGTTGGTGGGAGGTGAAAGATATCCCATGAAATTAGTCGAGTGCAAGCTAACCTGGACACCATGTTTTTTAAATAATAGAAAATGATCAAGAACAACACATTGTTGTGTCAAATTGTCTATGATTAACCATTACCACCATTCACTTGACGATCCTAACTGGATACACTAGATTTCTAGTCACTAAGGTTCACCCTAAAAATGACAACAAAGAGCAGTCATAAACATTGAAGATCTCCTAGTTTTGGAAGAGTATTGGCTTACAAAGATTGACATTTCCACAATATCGTTATGATCAAATAATGGGACTTACCGGAAAGCATTCTTGCCTCTATCATTAGCTCGAGTAGCCCCATTTCTAGTGTTTTAGTCTATGTTGCGCGGACTCTTCATTTTTGCAGGCGAACCCGTCTCGACGCGACACTGGTGTGGGAGCGGGTGCGGGGTGCGTGTCGGATTCGGTCAATCCGATCCGGACACTTTGACCAGAGCAGAGAAAATATTTGGGGAAAAAGAGATCAGTTTCTGGCGACGTCTTCAGAGAGGAGGCGGAGCTACTTTTTATGATGAAGCTTGAAAAAGTAAAGAGGATGAAGCTTGAAAAAGTAAAGAGGATGAAGCTTAAAAAAGTACATGAAACTTGAAAAAGTACAGAGAAGAAAGAGGAGTTTTTTCTTTGAAAAAGTACAGGAAGTACAGAGCTTTTTTATCTTTCTTGAAAAAGTACAGAGTCTTTTCAATTTTTCTTGAAAAAGAACTCCTAGAGACGAAGGGTTTCTCGGAAAAAGTGTGTCCATTTTTATAAAATAAATTATACTCTTAATGTTTATTATATTCTCTCTCTTCTTTAACAGTTACACTCCATTTATTTTGTATGCAATTGTACCAAAATATGCAATTACTCGTATATATTTCACAAATTTTTTTAGTGATATTTTATGCAGTTGTTTAGTACTTGGTACGTATGGTATAATTCAATTATATTATAATTATATTATAACTATATTTTTATAATATTGAAAAAATTTAGCCGTATCCCCGCACCCGTATCCATACTCAGATTCGCACCCCCAAATCTTAAAATTTAGATTTTGCCGAATCTGACTCTCGGATTCACATCCGTCTCGGATACCCGCACCCGAGTCCGAGCAACTTAGGTTTTAGTCACCTTTCGATGGTTTCCTTAATTATGTGAGGGATTGCCCTATTGAGTAATGGGAAGCGGGCTAGTCCCCGAAAATGCCCTGTCTATAAGTTCCTTTGTTGTTGGGGAAAATAAAGAAAGAGACTTTTTTTTTCGCTTCGAAATTTTTTTTTTTTTCCATGCTTTCCGTTGGTCAACAACTACAGTGCTCTATACTTCTTCGAGGAGATGATAATATGATCTAATGTACTTATCCAAGCAAGGAAAAAATGAGCATACTACCTATGTAAAGAGAAGGAAGAAAAACACAAACAACATACTGCTGGAATTAGATTGTTTGTGGTTGACCATTGCTACCAATTTTCATTTGATAAGTCTTAGTGGACATAGTAGATTTGTAGTCACTAATGTGCACCCTAATATGACGATGAAGAGACCTCCTAAACATTTCAAGTTTTTCCTAGCTTTAGAAGGGTATTGATTTCTCAAAAATAAAGATGATAATGCAATCTATGTCCTATATCTAAATAAGAAGGGAAAAACCATATTACCAATCAAATGAAAAAAAAATTATGAACAGCATATTGATGAAAGCAAATTGTCTATTATTGAACATTACTACCACTTTCCACTTGATATAAATAAATACAGTAGAATTGTGTATCCAATGATTAGAGACTATAACAAAGAAATATAGAAGTGGAAAGGGCATGGGTTTTCATTCATACACTTCAGCACTCAAAAAGAGGATGAACATCATTTCCACTGAATGAGAGAATGTTAATTGCTGATGTTTCATGTTAAAACAATGTAACCATGCACAAGGATTATGGATCATTACGACTTTGGACAACAATATACTACATGGTTTAAAGGAAAATTTTATCAAAATAATATACTACAAGTGAAAGCTGTTAAAATGATACTGACAGAATAGTGCTTAATCCCAACAATACAAGAACAGGTATATGATTTGAGCAACTTCAACACAAATTTGAAAAGAACTTGTCACATTAACCAATCAAATTTTAATCAAGAACAAGAACCACTTTTACAAGCTTCTAAATAATTGGATAGTCCCATATTGGTAATGCTCTAAATGGAACATAGAGAGAATAAAATTATCCTAATAAGAACCTGGCAATGTTCTTCTGATAATCCTTGATTAGAGCGAATAATTTGATGGAGATCAGTGTCCATAAGCTCATATGCAATATAGACATCATTAAATGCTTCTCTTTGAGGTGGTGGAATTATATCTCTTATCGCAACAATCTGCAAGGCAAGATGCTGAATTAGCCTCACATTTTCTCTTATACACCACACATGTGAAGCATCCATCTCCCATTGTAAAATCTGAGAAGCTCCTTCAATTACTTGAAAATATATATTCTCTTTGTTTCAATTTATTTGTCTAGTTTTGACTTGACACAGAGTTGAAGAAAGCCAAGAAGACAATTAAATCTTATGGTCTTAAACTAAATATATGTATAATGTACCAAAATGCCCTTTAATCCTGTAGTGTTAAACATGTCATGTGCAAACTTGGAATTAAGGAGTTGCCAATAATAGAAAGAGTCATTCTTTTTTGAAATGGACTGTGTAAAGGAAAGTAAGACAAACAAATTGAAACAGAGGAAGTATAATTCTATATGCATTCCCTGTTTGCACTTGAGACATAGTTACTCTCCAATATCATTCAGCTGAAAAAGGGAGGGAAAAAACCCAAGACTTTGTGTGGGGTGATACTAGCTACAAGACATTACTCAATCTTTATGTTTTGAAGAAGAGAAAGAAACCAGTATAAGAAAGTAGAAGAGTTGGTTGATTTCCTCGGTGCCTTGTAAAGTCTAGATTTGAATTTCACTACCTTGTAACATGTTTTTGATGGTGATCAGCATTCCTAATGTTGACGAATACAACAGTACTAATTCTCAAAAAAAAAAGAGACCATTTATCATTCATTCTCTCCATAGTAAGTCAAAATATAGCATTGCTTCATTATTATTTAAGTAGTTCATTAACTTGATAGCAGTGAACCAAGTGAATACATTCAACATCTCTACTGTTCCAATTTTATCGCATGAGACAATTGAATAATTCCAAAAATCACTCTTTATTCCATTGGATTGAAAGACAATATAACACAAGCATATATCTCTACACCTATTCCACAAATTTAAATTTGATCCAACTAGTAAATTATATAGAAAACCAAGAAAAAAAAAAAAAAAACACTCACTAACATTTTCATGATCCATATGTCGAAGAAGCTTGATCTCACGCAAAGTTCTCTTGGCATCAATTTTGTTATCAAAAGCATTCGCAATTTTCTTTATTGCAACATGTTCATTTGTCTCCGAATTCAAAGCAGAACTATCATAAAAAAATGTCTCATCAATCCAAATTCCACATAAATTTTAACAAGAGCAAGTCAGTTATTAAGGAAAAAGCAAGAAAATTTACCAAACAATACCATAAGCTCCTTTACCGATTGGCATAATTGGAGGCTTATACTTTGCAGTAACTTCAAATATATTACCAAAAATGTTGTATTGAATAAACCGGCCACCGTGACTCAACGTCGCAGGAATGTTCTCCATTCCGGCCATCGGCAGCGGCGGCGTAGCTGGTTGCTGTCCCGCCGCCGCATCCGACATCACCGTGTCCGTTTGCGGAGCTGAACCATCCATTTTTACCGTAAATAGTAAACCCTAGAATCAAATTTGCCGTCTTTTTTCCTATTTCAGTCCTTTTAGCTCTTTCTGTTTGTGTGTGAAAAAATGTGTGTTCTGGAGAAAGTGAAGTTTGGGGTCAAGCAGATCTGAATCGTGAAAGATGTAGAAGGGAAATGCTGTTTGTTGTTTTGCTTTTTGTCTTTGTCAATTAAACTAATTGAAAAAATTAAATTAAATTAAATTATTTTTAAATATAAAAATATATTATATTATAATATTCAATAAAATAGTCAAAAGGTTTACTCGTCATAATTCATTAAAAAAAGAAAAGTTGTAACACTATAATTATCAAGCAAGATATATTTATTTTGAATATTAAGATTATTATCTTTTTTGGTGAGTGTAACATTTTATTACAAAAACTAAATATTTAGAGCTTTCTTTGTGTTGTTTTCCGGAATCGCGCCGGGAAGTCCCGGGGATAAATCACTTTCTAACAAAGATAACTTTGTATCCAAGGGACTCAAACTTGAAACTTTTGATTAAGAATAAAAGAGTACTTACCACTCCATCATAACCCTTATTGGGTAAATATTTAGAGCTTACTTGAGAACAAACTAGACTTTCACTATATTGGGCATGCCCTTGTTACTAATCTACTATCCAATCATGTTGCTTTACAAAGGATAAGAATTCAACTCTTGTAGCCTTTTATTTAATCTTTGTAACATACTATCTCTAACAAAAAATTCTTGTATTATCATCTTGTGGTGCAGCTAATAAATTGTGACTAGGGGTGTTTACGGTTGGATAAAAATCAATTCAAATCGAAAAATCGAACCAAATCGATTTTATTTGAGTTTGATTTGATTTGATTTTAGAGTTTTGAAAATCGATAGTATTTGGTTTGGTAATGATTTTATTTGAAAAAATCGAATATATAACCAAACCGATAAATTATATACATATATTTTATTAATATACATACTTAATATGTTGTTTTTATAAACAATTTTAAAGATCTTACATATGTTTTCATCAAAAAGAAAATTATAATTTACTTATTGAAAGCAAAAATGTCCTAGGTGAAAACATTTATCTTATTGATTTCATGTAAATGAGTGTCCATAACAATTCTTTGTAGACTGAAAATGTGACGGTCTCTTCCTTCTAGGCCAAAATAGTGAATTTTAAAGCTCTATTCGTAGTAAATTCGAAAGTTCAGTAATTTCAGTCATTCTAACTATTTTTTGTTTTGAATGGTTGTTGTCACTTTTTTCTCATTTTAAATAAATTGTTTCTTTTCTTTTTGTGTATCGTTAATAACCGAATAACCGAACCAAATCAAACCGAAATCGGTAACCACCAAACCGATAAATGTATATTATATTTGGTTTGATTTGGTTTGATTTTGATAATTTTAAAACCGATTAAGTTGGTTTGGTTTTAATTTTGACCAAGAACCAATCCAAATCGACTCGTGAACACCAATTGTGACTATAGTATTCTTGTTGTTATTTATGACAACCATCCACTGAACTTCTTTATGTCAACTTGCAATTTCTCTATTAATACCTTGTCAAGTCAAAGCAGTTTTTAATACTTATGTCATTGGAAGAAAAAAATCTCAAGTATACATAATATCCTGAGCAAGGCATGGAAGTATGGTCAAATAGGCATGGTTATAATCAACAAAGTACGAGTTTGTGAAATATTATTTCTCGTTTCCTATTTTCCGTTAATTAATCAATTACCAACATAAACACTTCAAAAGGGTCAAAAAATTCTCAGGTTGCCTTAGTATCAAAGTCTCAAAGCTTACGAATGGATATGCACTTTCCCAATGCCTCTAAATGATCCCAATTTGATAAAGAAAAATGTAATATATATATAAGAATATTAGTATTTAGATACCCATATTCTAAATTAATATTTCAGAACCAAAAGGTCAATCCTAAGACCATGAGATCAAAATTCTAATTTCATCATAAAATCAATTTACTCATCATAGTTATACGTCCTAAATCTCAAAAATCATCAAATTCGAACAACGGATAGATTTCTAAGTCATCAAAGTAAACTTTATTCAATTCTAGGGCTAAAATCCCAATTTGTCAATCAAATAGAAAAAGGTATAATCGCATACCCAACATTTATACTAGAAATATGCTTCAAAATCGCCTCAATGGGCTCCATAGATCCAAAATATTGAAAATTACTAAAATCCTGAAAATGTTAATTTTAATACACGGGTCTTCGCAATTGCGACCCCACCTTTGCATTTGTTATCACACAAGACTCAACACAATCTTTTTCACTAAAAACATCATAATTTTCTATATGATATCTGAATTCAGCGATTCTTACTGTCATGATTCAAAAATCATGATACATATCTATCAATCAAGAAGCTCGTTTACTTTTTGTGATACCGTTTATGCTCAAAATGACGGCTAACATCAAATACGTTCGCAACACTATCAAAATCCGTCTGAAACTCATCTGGATCAAACCAAAACTTGCGGATAAGTCCAAAATCATCATACAACCCAATTGGAATTTCAAATTATGAATACAACTTCATTTAATCAAATAAAATGACCATGATCACTCTCATTCTTCAATTCAACTAGAAATCAACTCGAGCATCCAAATCACACTAGATCCCCTCGGTAACCATGCAATTATTTGATTTTGTTATAAATCACCATCCAAACCTAATTAAACCGTCAAAACTAATTTTTGAGTTTGTTTATCCAATTTATTGACTTTGATCAAAATTTCAAGTGTTCAAAATTTCAAAAAAAAAAATTCTTCGAAACACATTTGATTGACTCAGGAACTAGTTATCCATCCACGCAAGTTATAAATCATGGTTTAAGGCCAAGAGAAAGGTCTTCATGAGGAAAAAATGGCTCTCGAACTCGAAACAACCATGTGGATCGTTAATTAACTTAGTTTGCCTATCATTTTCTGAAGAAATTGTCCATCATGTCCATGATAATTAGTAAATTAGTTCTGCCTTAAAATCAACCATAAGTTTATTTTTCTCAATTGCATACATGTATTCCTTTTCAGTTTGGAGCTTTTACTGGACATTTTTATTTTTATTTTACTCTAAACATAAACATCTACAGAAACCAGCTTGAATGAGTGCAAATGAGCTACATGATGAGAGGGTCGCTCAGATGGTAAATACCTTTTACCTTCAATTTTAAAGTTATGGGTTGTAGCCAGAAATTTTACGATGGGTATCCAAAAATCCATAGTTGGTAAAAATAATTTAACGAATGGGTGCACTTGAATTTTGTAAATCAAACTACATAACATTAATGATTAATTTTTTTAATTAAAAAATATACCAAAAATTTAAAATCAAACTACATAATATTAGTTTTAATGTTCACGTTTATTTGATAGGAAGTGAATAAACAAAGAAAAAGAGAGATATTTCAGTTTAGAGTGAAATCACTTTTATGCTTCAAGATTTTACAAACATCTGATGACTAACAGTAAGAAATGAAAAATAAAGAGTAGAATCAAACGAGTTATATTAAAAGAGATTTTATATATATCTTTTTCACTTTTAGTAGCTTTATGGAATAAATAAATAAATAGGATTTACTTATTAACTTTAGATTAAATAATTACTTTTAAATTTTATTTAAATTTTTAATGAAAAGAAAAAAATCAAAGTCAAATAACGGGAATCGAACCCGCGCACAACAAGTTGCAAAGGACTTAGCTTGAGTTGAACAACTGAAACCACTGAGCTAGAAAACTTAATTGTTTTTCAAGGGTGTCCAACAAGTGTTATTTAACCATTTAAATTATTATTTTTCTTATAAATACAGCGTAATTTTCCAACGAAGGGTGTCCAATTAGCCTAAGGATAGCTACGCCCCTAGTTGGAGCCACTAAGAAAGCAAAAAAGGTGAGAACTTCTAGGGATGGATAAAAAAGAAGCTAAAAGAAAAGGTATATTCCATAAAAATTAATAGTAATTTGCAATTGACACTCCTAATATATGCACTTCTTTGTGATTTACGTCTTATTCTATATATATTTTTCATAATCTACACCCGAGTTTACTTGCAAGATCATTAAAAAAAAATAAACCTGTTTTGAAAGTATTTAGGATGATAAAATAGAAGAGATACAAGTATTATTGTACAACAAAAATATATTTTTTATCCTGAAGACACGAAAAAAAGTAATGACCATGATGTGGTGCAGTGGATGACTGGATGAGATTGCTCCTTATTTAATTAAACATCTCAGTTTGAGTTTGAGTCTTGAGTATATTAAAGTCTTTCGTAGGAAGCACTACCCTTGAATGAGACATACCCAAAGCAAATCTAAATTAATCGAGTCGAATGTGAGTACCAAACATCAGATAAGAAATAAAAAGAAAGTAACGATAATCCCCAAAAATTGTTCTTTCGGCTCAAACTATCAATAATATAAATGTAAGAAAAATTAAAATATCTACATATAATAAGATCATAAACATTGTGAGAACTCTTCGATTCTAGATCTCGAATTCACCTTATATATATACTCCATTCATTTTAATCTAGGCATAATACATATATTAGACCCTAAACTTGGCTTCAAATTTTAATTTTGACCTCCAACTTTCATAGTGCACAAACAGGCACTTTAACTATCCAACCTTTTAATAAATAAACACGCGAATCCTACTTGGCAAAACGCGTGATGTGCACGTATTCTGCGCGAGTTAGGAGTAATTTTCGAGTCCCACAACAGTAAAAAAAATGTTGAAATGACAACTCTACCCCCCGGATTCCGGCCAATCTCTGGCAACCCAAAACCTCAGTTCATTTTCTTCTTTTTCAGGCAAAACGCCACCAAATACCCAGCCGTTCTCCTTCTTCCTCACACAGGAGCACAATCCATGAAGCGAACGAGCTTCGAGCTCACTAAACCCACCAAATACCCGACCCCAAACCCATCAGATCCGCCATCTCCGGTGAGAATCCAAATGACCCCCCAAACCCCATGAAAACAGACCCAACAACCACAACACCTAAACCAAGAAGCCAACCATCAACAAACCTCTAAGCTCCATCAAACAATGAGCTCCAAGCTCTAAAAACCATTAGGAGGAATTAATTTTGATTCTTGTATAAAAATTAAAATTAATTTTGATTTTTTTAGTTCTAAAATGACGTGTAAAATATTTAATTAGTTGGCAGCCATTGAGGGGCTCACTAATACACGTTGGAGGGTTTGCATTTCACGCTCTTTGGCTGCAAAAATCGTGTGTTTATTTATTTAAAAGTTGGATAGTTAAAGTGTCTGTTTGTGCACTTTGAAAGTTGGAGGTCAAAGTTAAAATTTGAAGCTAAGTTTAGGGTCCAATATATGTATTATGCCTTTACTTTATTTGTCTAGTTTGACTTGACACGTAGTTTAAGAAAAAAATTACTTTTGAATCTTGCGATCTTGAAACTAAAAATATGTAGAATGTACCAAAATGTCTTTTAATCTTGTTATTTTAAACATGTCATAAAAATTAAAATTAAGAAATTATCATAAAGAGAAAATAACATTCTTTTTAAAATTGACTGAAAAGAAAATAAGACAAATAGATTGAAACGAATGAAGTATTATTTAGGAGTACATATACATATGAATACATGCCCAATGCTTACAAAAACTATAAATTCACTTATTATTCATGAACACCCATAATCCACAACATAAATCTCAATTTCTAAACATAATTTGCATATGGAGAAGCAAATTCAAGAAACTCTTCATCGCGCTCAAATACAGACATGTCTTGTTCATCCAACATGACGAATGCTTCGATGCCATCGTCTTTATAGTTCATCAAATTGAACAATTTATTGTATGGAGCAGTAGCTATGGTTGCAGCCATTGGCTTGCCCCAACCAAAATCGACGTCATAGAATGGAAATTTACACACACTACTACAAGTATACTCATCAAATTCCTTCTTCTTGGGTGGCAATCCTTTAGCTAATTCAAGAATCTCCAATGCCCATGCATTTTCTTTTATATTATCTCTAGTCCTAAATAGTTGTTTTTCTTCCCTCATGAGACTAACTATTTGTGGTAAGTTCATGTCTGTCTCATTGGAAAGATGTGTCGAAAAGTGAGACAGAACATTGCCAATAGAGTTAGGTGGTAACTTTGGTGAAATCATTCCGCGTAAATCTGCATATTGGATCAATTTAGAAGGGACAAAGGAGCCAGAGTTCGCGGTCACTGCTTTAGCAACACATTTGAAAAGAAGTGCACTAAGGACTTCAGTAGGTGTAGGATTTTTCACATGTGATTCACTAGCAACAGAGGACCTAAGTTCATTCACTTTTGATGAGGAAAAAACATACCTTTTTTGTGTACATCCATCTAATATTGATGGAACAACAGGGGATTCCAGAGGACCACTTGGTGGTGATGGAAAAATAGTGTCACTTATATAATAAGGTGGAATTATTTTTGCATTTGGATCGCGCGTTAATGTAGCCCAATCGATTGAGAATTGTAAACCATTACACGCGTCTCCAATCTTGTGTGACAAACATGTACTCACTGCAATTCCTCCACAATCGAAATGTGTTAATTGAATCACAGCCAAACCATAGTCTGAATCGTTCTCCCAAGCTACACCATGAGGGAAGATTAAATCTTTGACATTACAATCTTGGTCATTGAGAACTTGAGACATTGGTGCATCAATATGGACATTCAAGAACTCAACACCCTTGTCATTACAATCGATCTCCGCGTTATCTTTCATGTGTCCTGCATATGGATAATAGGAGACTAAATTTTTGGAGAGGGAGTTTTCAAGAAGTTTTGATATTTGGGCAGGTTGATTACAAAGTGCACCTAATTGATTGTTGGAGTAGAAAAAACCAAAGGGTACATAAGTGTGTGTTTGAGCTTGTTCAATGAGAGAAAATTTGTGCAATTTTTGAGTTAAAGGGGTTGGAGAAAGAGGTTTGATGAGTTTCTTTGAAGCTCTTGATAGAACTTTTAATGCAGCTGAGGCCATTTTCTCAATGTGGTGTTATCATATCATTGACACTGCAATTTATAAAATTGATGTATGTACTACATAATAAAGACAGTCCATTATTAACATATAAAATGCTATTCTTATGACCAAAAAAAGACGGAAAAAACCCATTATTAAAAATGTTATCCTGGTGAATGATTGCCTATCTTTCATTTATTTGAGGAAGAATACAAAATACTCCCTCCGTTGCAATTTACTTGTCAAATACTTCTTCTATTCAATATTAACTTAATTTGTGAGGTAATGCACACTTATTAAGAAAAAAAATCCAAGGACATAATTTAAACCATAGCTTCCACTATTGTCTTTTGTGAAATCATAAATATAATAACTTTGTAAATAGTGCAATTTATCTCCTAGAAAATATCAAACTTCATTAAAGGATAGGACAAATATGATAAAAATTTCAAACATTCATCTTGAACTTTGAACAATTCAATTATTTTGAATAAGGAAAAAAAACCAAAAATTCAGTTAATATGGAATAGAGGGAGTATTTCCTAATTTGATTTCTACTTTTACTTGTTATTTCGACAAATCAAGAAAAGACAACTTTTTTTCCTATTATACCATCAATCTATTAACATTGAGTTAGGGGGTCATTTAGTAGCTGTATAAAACATCCATGAATTAAAGTTCATATAACTTATACAACGTTTGGTAGGTGGATAAGAAAAAAGTTATTCATATATATATATATATATATATATATATATACGAGTTTGACAGGTGGATAAGAAAATTTTTTATTCATGTATATAATTAATGCGACATTTGGTAGGTGGATAAGAAAAAACTTATTCATGTATTAAATTAATACGACATTTGGTTGACAATTTTGAAATTCGCATAACTAATACATGTATAAGTTATGAGGACATATGTGTATTATTTTTGCGGAGTAGAAGGTAGAATAATTAATACGTGTATAGCTAATACATGGATAAAAAGTTAAAATGACAATATTACCCTTATCACTCCTACTTGACCACTTTCTTCTTCTATATAATTAAAGAAATGTTTTAATTTAAATACAAAGTTAAAGAAGGAAAGGGTATAATTGTAAAAAAATGTTTTAATTTAAAAAACATATAATTTTACTATTTTTTAATATTAAAAACCAACATCCAAAGGAATAATTTATGCATAACTAAACTCCGCATAACTAAAAAATGCATAGTTAATACTTGTATAGATAAATAGCTACATAACTAATACCCACATAACTAATATTTGCATAACTAATACCCACATCACTAATACATGCATGACTAATATCCATATTACTAATACATGCATAACTAATACCCACATTACTAATACATGAATAACTCTATCCATGTAGTGAATAAATACGTTTGAAACCCTATTAATTACTCCCTTTGTCCATCTTTACTTGTCCACTATATTTGTAACACCCCGGAAATTTTTTGAGCTAAGACTCGAGCAAGTGAGTATGAGAATGAGGAGAATGTATTCATGAGTTTAAATTATCATCACGAGATCCTTCATATCATTAATCATAACTCTTGAATCCATAATTCAAATTCAAGAGAGAGTTAAGAGTTGAGTTCAAGAAAGTCTTTGAGTTCAATTGTGAATCCTTTGAGATCAACTATTGATTTGAGCTTAGTTTTGAGGAAGTAAGTATGAGAATGAGAAGAGTCATATACATGAGTTCCATATTGTTATGTAGACCCTTGAGTCGAGTCGTTCATGCCCATAAATTCCGCATGAACTCCATAAGGTGAGTATCTTTGAGGAGTAGTATCCTCAAAGTTCTAAGTCTTGAGTATTGAGTTCCTAACCCTTTTGAGATTTTATTCCTAATCATGGGACTATTGCATGTTACCCATGAAGGTCCTTGAGTTGAGTTGTTCATGCCCATAATTCCGCATGAACCTTATGAGTTGAGCAGTTTTGAGATGAGAAGTATCATTGAGCCCTTGAGTTGAGTAGTTCATTCCCATAATTTCGCATGAATCCCCCCCTGTGAGTTGAGTATTCTTGAAATGAGTAGTATCATTGAAGTTATTGAGTTCCGAGTATTGAGTTCTATCTATGGTTATTGAAAACCTTGGATTGAGTCATTCGCGTTCATAATTCGGTATGAACCCTATTTTAAGAAGTCTTTTTACAAATTGTTTTAAAGACTTGAGCATTGAGTTTGAGAAAGAGTAGAGCCGAGTTCATTTTAAAAAAAAAGATTATATGGGAACTAAGTATTCTGAAAGAGTAAATGTTTTGACATTCAAACAAGAGAGGAACACCGATTTCCAAAAGAGCTTTTGAGCTAGTTTTTGAGTAATAATCTCAAACCACAGAAAGAGTTATGTTTTTTTTAAAACATATGAGCTAGTTACATTTTGGGAGTAGTATTGATCACCGATATAGGGATGAGTTTGAGTTCAGATAATTCAAAGTCTCCATAAACCGTGTAGCCAACATGGGTAGAAAAAGGTCATACGTTTTAGATGATTCCTTAATGCTTTTAGCATAGACCAGTGGATCCACTTAGTGAGTAGGTTTTATACCTCGACAAAGTATAGGACGGCCCTAGCAGTGTGAGGCAAGACGTTGTATCATCACATAACTCATAGTGATGGTTGTCGGTTAGAGAAACTCCCACAGAGATATTTTGTATTCTTATATACACAGAGTTATATTGTATTTTTATATACAAATTGAGTTTTTATTGTATTTTTTTCAATACATTGAGTTACTTTCTACTGTTTTAAAAGCTTTCCATATATTGCATCTTTTATTGTTACTTTATATTGAGTTGAGTATCCAGAGTCGAGTATCTTATTATTGAGTTGAGCCTTCTTTCACTGCGTTGATATCTTATCATTTAGTTGAGCCCTATTTTTCTTTGAGTTGAGTTGAGTGAGTTGAGAAGAGGTAAGAATGTTTATTTTCCACCAGTTCAAGCTTATGTTATGCTTTAAAATTCCCCTTACATGCTCATATATTCCATGTACTGAGCCATTTGGCCTGCATCGTTTCATGAAGCAGATACAGGTAGTCAGGATCATCAACAGGCGCTTCGTTGATACCACATGCTGTCCGAGTTAGCTATGATGAGCCTCCTTGCTTCCAGAGGATGTCATTACTTTTTCTGTTTTGTCAGAATGTCGTGTGTATTGTCCCGACTTCCGTCTTTGTCATTTAGAGACTTCATAGATAGACAGTAGAGTTTGAGAAGTCTGTTTCATTTATTTTGTTAAATGATTTAAAGACTTGAATTGCCTATTTTTGGCTAGTTGAATATTCTATTTATATTCAGAGAAAATCATTTGAGTTAAAATTTGTATTTGAGTTTCATGAATTTCATTCAGTTTTAAGCTTTTGTATGCTTGAGTTAGTCTTCCGCTTGTAGTCAGCCAGGATGAGGTTC
Organism: Solanum verrucosum; assembly: GCF_900185275.1. NCBI lineage: Eukaryota > Viridiplantae > Streptophyta > Magnoliopsida > Solanales > Solanaceae > Solanum > Solanum verrucosum. The sequence continues at coordinate 3,160,746 of NW_026020329.1, forward strand.
GCTTGGGGACCAACAATGGTTCTCGAGTGCCGATCACGTCCAAGGTGTAGGCTTGGGTCGTGACAATATTAAAAATTACTGTTCAACAATAGTTGTCCAGTTTGGAAAATCAAGAGATAATTTTCTTTTTTGTGTCTATTTTATCCTTGCTATTAAATACTATTCAATATCTAATACATTTTCCAAAGAATTGAATTTAATATATTCAAAGGGTAATGTAGTAGTATTAGCCCTATTATTTATTGTTTCTTAAGGTGTGTGTAAGTCAATAGTGGACAACTATTGTTGGACAAATGGAGTAATAGGGGTAAAATAATAAACTCATTATATCAATTATTATTTTCTTAATAGGTGTGCAGAGTCAAAATTTGACAAGTAATTCTGATAAAAAAAAGTACTAGCAAAGGTCATTAATTGTCAATTTTTGTTATGTATTACTCCCTCCGTCCCTTTTTACTTGTCAAATTTTGACTTGAAACACCTGTTAAGAAAACAATGATTGATATATTGAATTTACTATTTTACCCCTATTAATTGATAGAATCTTAAACATATTTACTCACTACATTTTTCAAAGACATTAACTCAATGTTAATAAATTGAGGGTAAAATAGGAAGAATTTTTTTTATCCTTCCTTGATTTGTCAAAAATAATAAATAAAACAGAAAATCAAATTAGAAAATATTTAACAAATAAATAGGAGCGGAGGAAATATAATTGGGTATGAAGATTCCCTAGCAAAGTTGTCCCTCATAAAATACAAAGATTTTTACCTTCTATAGAGCCTAAAAATTATAATCAAAATTAGCCCATATTTTCATACATTATCCTATTTAGTTTATTTTTATATGTAATATGAAATACTAAGTGAAATAAATAATTTCTTAATTTGTGATTATGATTTCATTTTTTTTATGTTAAGAAACTGATTGAAAGTGTAATATTAAATGTTTATCATCATAAATTTAACACATCATTGATTGAATTAAAGTAAAAGATTGAATTGTTTTAAAAAGCTTGAAAACTTAGAGGCGAGCTTTGTGATTTATTTAACTTTTTGACAATTTAAGGATTGAAGTTCGTTGATAATGTCATTTATGAAGTTGTGGTTAAAATGAGAAGTTATTCTATGAAGTTTTGAGCTATTTAGTAATGTTTTTGATCCATTTGAATGAAGTGTTGAAATTTGTAGGAGACGAATTTGTAATTTTTGTATAAGGTTGTATAATATTCTATAAAAGTTTGTATACCCTCTATCTCTTAATAATTGTCAATTCTTATTTATCGAGAGTCAAATTACATAAATTAATGGTGTAATTGTAACACCTCAGATTAAGAAAAAGAAAGAAAAAGGATTTTTGAGTTGTAGTCTGGTTCTTTGGGTCCCATCTACGGACCGTATAAGCTTCTACAGGCTGTAGATGACAACTGTAGGAAGAGGGAAAATAATTTTTCAAAACAATCAAGTCCAGTACCTGTTTTATGGTTCACCAGGACGATCCGTCATTTGATGTACAAGCGGTTGATAGATCTCGTAGGTAGGTCCAGACTAAGTGAAAATCTAAGGGGTCAAGTTGGTTACTACAATTGATGTCTAGGGTCCGTTGGAAGACCTACTAGCCATAGACAGGGTCCGTCAACAAGTTGGTTCAATATATAGTTTCTGAATCTTTTTACGGTTGACCAGTACAGTTCGTAGAAAGACATACATACTGTAGGTCCAAACCGTAGAAAGGGTTCGACAATTATTTTTCAAGGGATTTTCGGTCTTTTCCCTAATTGTTTTAAACCAATACTATGTCGTTTTGTCTACAACCTTATGCCCTATATAAAGCTTTTAAGTCCTACAACTACTCATTTCAACCCCATCCTCCTAAATCCCTAAAACTTAACCAGATTCATAATCCCAAAATTCTCTCAACCTAAGGAAGAAGAAGAAGAGCTAGGGTGCCATTCAAGTCTTCAATCCTCCATTGTTTTTGAGCTCTAAGGATCAAGGTATGTGGGTATTCACCCATGAAGTACTTTCCTCCATGGGGTCCCAAAGATTTTAATTCTCCAATTCAATTTTCAAATTATCAAATTAGGGTTCCAATTTAATAAATGTGGGTTTCATCCAATTATGATTGATTATTATTTATTAAGTCTTCTAATGCATAAATTGATGTTAATCTATGATGTTTAGTTGAAATTACATCTACCCATGCGTAAATTATATTTTTCAACAATGATCCTATGATGAAGCCATGAATTATGAAGACCTGCATGTTTTTATGAAGTTATTATAAATGATTTGGGGATGCTTTGAAAGGAAAGTATCAATGCTATTGTGAAAGAATTTCTCACTTACTATGATGATCATGATTGTGAAAGTTATTTCTCACAAATGAATTCACATTGGTGAAAAGTTTCTCATCCATGCTGAATTATGTTTAAGGAGCTATTCTATGTTTTGATTTTGAAGATGTGGATTGGTATTGATCATTGCCTTTCCTATGTTAAAATGATAATTGACTTTTATCTATTATGTTGGAATTTAGACTTAGCACCGAGATGACTTTGAGGTGGAGGCTCAAATAGAGTAGTCTCTAGTAGCAACCTCTAGTCCCTAACTACGTGCCCCCATAGAATTGTTTTAAATGACCTAGCTCGTGGATCCACTTTAGCACAAATGATGATATGTACGGATTCTACCTTGACAAGTAGATTCCCCTTCTTTCGATATGAGGGATAGACCTGATTCCATGATATAGCTCTCATGGTCTTATTGTCAGTTACAACTAATATCCCACAAAATGACTATGTTTCTTCAAAGTTTTCTTATGTCTCTTATTTCAATGTTTTAACCATATTTCATGATTTACATGTTATTGCTACTTTAAGTTTTTAAATGTTCAAATAATGATCATGCCTACCATGTTTTAAGTCATTCATGCTCTCATGTCTATGTTTATGCATATCCCTCATACTTAGTACATTCCATGTACTAATGCATACTTATGCTTAAATTGTTTAACTAATGTAGGGTTCGACGCTCCCATCCCTCACTCTCGTGGCTATATTGATTCTACCGGATTCCCAGAGTTGGTGAGTCCTCATGTTCTGAGGACCGATATTAATTACTTGTTCATGTCTTTTCTTTAGTTTCGGATGATGTATGAATTACATCCTTATCACTTTTGTTTTTGATGTATTAGATGACTAATTAAGACTTATCTTAGACTTCCACTTTTGTCAAACTCTTTTAAATATGAAAATGTTGTCTTTTGAACTCTTTACTTCTATTATCTTGTATGATGTATACTAAGTGGCTTGTGTAGGGCCACTTGGGGTCCTATACGCCATGTTATGCGTAGGTTGTACCTTGTGTCGTGATAGTAATATAACATAAATACAATAAATTACAGTTGAAAATGAAATAAATAAATAATCATTTAGGCTGAATATCTCGCTCCCTTTAAGGAGATTCAAGTCCATTGCAGCATTATCTACACCGATCCAACAATAATACTCTTGACTTATTCCATCCAGGATACAACAACCAAACAATGTCGTATAACACGGAAACTTCGGACTAGTTGAAGAGTTCAAAATGTAAGAGTAATATCTTACTTATGACCCAAGTTTAATTTTGACCTAAGTAAAACCATAAATAACATTGACTGAAGAATAGATCCCGTTTGTAAATCGGTTACTTGATGGACGTACCAGATTAAGACTTAACCTCTATAAATTGGTCTTCCCTCCATCCATTAGGGTTACCATATATTCTCTACATTATTCCATTGCTGACGGTTGTGGTAACGTAAGGCTAGAGCAAGGAGATAGAAACCAATTTATGACTAACGCTTTTGCTTCTTTCTGTGATGATGACTTCCACATAAGGTATGTGCCCCTAACGATCTCTATTTATGATTATCATGTTCAAGATTATAATGTGCATTACAATATTTAAACTTACATGTGTATACTTTAAGTTTAAATACTTAAAAGTACTTCAAAAAATTCAGGCTCTGATGCCACTTGTAAGTTTAAATACTTTCGTGCACATCAAGATCTTGAACATGCTAACCTTACATAGAGATTGTTAGGGGAACATACCTTATGCGAAAGACATCATCACAAAGAGAAGTAGAAGCGTAAGTCGTAATTGGTTTCTACCTCTTTGTCCTAGTGTTACATTACCACAACCGTCAGCGATGGAAATAATGTAGAGAGTATGTGGTAATCCTAATGGGTGGAGGGAGGATCAATATTTAGAGGTAAAGACTTAATCTGGTACGTCCATCAAGTAACCAATGTATGGACGAGATCTATTCTTCATTAAATGTTATTTATGGTTTTACTTGGGTCGCAAGTTAACTTGGCCATAAGTAAGATATCATTCTTATACTTCGAACTCTTCAAATAATCCGGGGTTATTTGAGTTGTACGACGTTGTTGGGTTGTTGTATTTTTGAAGGGACACGTCAAGAGTTATACTGCTAGATTGGTGTAGATTATGTTTCATTGGACTGGAATCTCCTTAAAGAGAGCGAGATATCCGCCCTTCAACTTGAATACATTTTTATTCATTTTTGTCATTTTATTTTCAACTATAATTTATTATAATTTGTGGTATATACACCAACATAAACTTTGACTAATGTTTAAAATCCACATTTTCACTGTATTGGTATGAAAATAATTGCACCTTGTATTAATTTTTTATAAATATTTTAAATATCTAAATTTTAATTTAAAGTATTAAATTAATATAATTCAATTTTGCTTCAAACTCGCCGAAGGAGAATACACTCACAAGGCAATAATGCTCTTGAGACACTCATTTGGCAGAAGCTTAGGTCCACCTGATTATATCTCAAAATCATACTATCAAAATATTTGTATCTTTCAGAAACTTCATTCCCTAATTATACATAAAAAAAAGTATTTTTAAATGTATACCGTACAATTTTTATATTTATCTGACTATTCTTTCCTGATTATATCTTAACTGTTTTAAGATGAAATACATTAGCAACCTTTGAACTTATCAATAAATTTAATTTAGTCAATCATATTATAATTTTTCCTAGTTGAGCATCTAACCAAAAAAATCTTATTCAATTTTTTGAAAAACGTCTAGGCATTTTCTCAAGCTCTCATTGCATAAATAGATTAATTATGCATGTTAAACACGTCACTCATCAGCCTAATTGGAACATGAATGAGGTTTTACGGCTTATTGAGGCTAATGTATATAATCAAAGAAGATGACATTTTAAGAGGTTAACTTATTTACATAATGGACACTTGAGAGCACACACAAAAGCTTGTTCAATATTTATGTCAGATTTATTTATTATAACTACTTTATTATTTATTCCAATGCAATATAAATTCAGAAGACGAACAATTAAATATAGTGAAGGTGAACAATAGTGTTTAAGTGATATGCACTATGTCTTGAATGAAATTTTTTGAGTGGAAGAATTTTCAGCAGTTTTAGAGGATAAGGCTGATAAAAATGTGACTTCGACAACATCTAGGGTTCCTCGAACCATGTGATATCTCACACCGGGTTAATTTTAATCCTTCCCCTTCTTACTAAGACTACATAATATTCTTGTGAATTATGGATAATACTAGATATATAAATAGTGATTTTAAATTCAGAGGTTAATCGTACTCTGACAACTTCACGTAAGATAAAGTTTGGTTTTTTTGGGGTGATAGTAAAAAAGTTGACAGACAAGTCACCATTATTGTCACTCCACATAATCCTACATGAGATTTTCACCTCAAACGACTCATTATTAAATCCTTTCAGATTCATTCGATCCTCTTTGCGTTTGAGGATCCTCCTTCTTCTACTCTTCCCCGAAGTGTAACTAGGACCAATTCACTCACGTTTTTATGTTCCAATTGAACACTGTCAATTTTTTATTATTTTAAAGTATAAGATTATGTGCTTTACCGAATATATGTAGATCCAATCACAATTTTATATATAAGAAGAACAAAAGATCTTTCTTGATCAATCTATTTGCCCCTCATCTTCAAGAATAGAAAAGATCATTTTCAAGTTTGAATTTGTTCATTTGAAATCTAGGTTCTTCTACTTCATATTTATTTAATGAATAGTTTTTTGCTTAGATGTATGCCCTTTTCTATTGACACTATCTCAATTGGTCACTTGATCGACACTATGTCAATCTTGATTTTTTTGGTCATTTATTTTAGTTTAATGCTTATAGTAGAGATGTACTCTATTAATAATAAAATCATTTCTTAGATAATGTGATTTTGTAAAGATTTTTTCTATAGATGCTTATAACTTAAACTCTATTGTTAACTATTTTAATTGTTCTTCATTTGAATTTCTATTGCATCTAAACAAATGATAAAGTGTTTTGTTAGACATTTTTTATACATATACTGAAAATGCTTCTGCGCATGTTCCCAAGTACCAACTACATAGAGAAATTAACCACTTAAACCGTTACCTTATTTAGTTATATATATATATAGAGAGATATATATATTAGCCTCAATAACCGATCAACCCAATTCATACTCCAATTAAGATTGATGTGTGGCATATTTTATTTGGTTAACTTATTAATGTAATGAGAGTTTTAGAATATGAGCCGAAGCTTTTCAAAAGTTTGATTAAGAAGTTTTTACTAAGATGCTTAATTGGGATAATCTATAATTCAAATGTTTAAATAAAATTTATCGACATATATTTAAAGGTTGTCGATACATTCGTCTTATAAAAATTTGGCTATAAAGGATGATCAGATGAATATAAATATTATATTACATAAACGAATATTACTAGTTATGTACTAAATCTTGAATACTTTTATGATTTTTCTTAAGTTTCCAATGGTGACAACTATGAGACTATATATTATAAACAAATTTCTTAGATTTTTATTAGTTGATGATATACAAAAACAATTATGTTGAAAATATTGTCTTTATGCATAATTAGGAGTGGATTTTATTTAAGATACAAATACCCAACAGTTATATCTCAAAATCAAGCTATAATAAAAGTATATTTGGCAAAGTTAAATAACTACGTTTTTTGAAAATTATACAATGTACTGTCAAGATAGGTTGCTATAATACTTCAGAGGCCTAGTTTCAGAGTCCAAATGAACCAATAGTTTTGTAAATATCAAATTTAGTCGAATATAATTTTCAATTTTAGATAAAATAATATCGATTCCAAATAAAACCTGGTTATTAAAGTAAAATGTTGCTATTGAGAGTGTTTGTCATAGAAATGTCTGACTATATTTCATAATTTAAGTGTTTAAAGTTATCCAAATTGTTGAAACCCTAATGATAATTTAAGCAGAATTTTGAATACTCTATCCTTTTCTACCATCTTTTTTTTTTCTGTGTTGAATATTAAATACTATCTTTTTAATTTTATCACTTACATATTTGATATTGATTCTTTTTACTTTTCACTTGTCGAATTTCTTCATATATGCTTCAGTTATATGGATCGATATAATTGAGTCTACAAAAGTTTAGATGAATCAAGAAATTATGAAATTTATGAGAATAATTTGAAATATATTTAAACAAACATGTGACTTACCTCTTTTGAGAATTATCGTGATCCGCTTGCACTTAACTGGATGGCCAGTTCATGTGTTTGAAAAATACTCAAATCAGTTGTGCAAAAAATGATCTTCTTCAATTGAATCTACATAATCAATTAAGATAAATCATCAAATTGAGTTTATGGCTGCATTAGAGAAATGAAAAAAATCTTAGAGATCACATATAAATCTTTGTTTAATCACAATTTTCATTGGGTAGACAAATTTGTTAACGTGTCTTCACAAAAAGGAACATAGATCTACATTTATCCTCTTATAAGAACACAAAGATGTATAACAAAAAAGAGACAGAGTTATGAGTCTTACTTGTAAAAGGTGATTTCCAATAATACACACCACATATGACCTCGAGTGTTGATCACCTAGAGAATGAGGAAAATCATCTGCCGTTTAGGAATCTTGTCTTCTACATCATCTTAGAAGAACATTAGATGCTACAGCGGAGAACAAGAGGTTTCCTTTTCAAAACCCTTACCAGATAAAGAGAATATATAGATGTACTGATATGGTCCAATCTTGTCCTATTTCCTTTTTTGTTGTTTGTGCTTCTTTTCCATTTTGGGCCCATCTTGGGCCTATACTTGTTTTGTTATTTTTTTTTCATTATTAATGAAATCGAGCCTGACGATCCAACCCACTAGGTCGTGTGGACACCTACTCTAATAACTAGGTAGGAGAACCTTGACCCCCAGTTTAAGTCATGCATAAAGGAAATGAATTATAAATAAACTAAACACCCTATTTAAATACAAAAATACCCCAAATTTGTTACACAAGGTATTTTTGTAAAGAAATATATTGAAACCTCTCAAGGAAATATTCTAAAAAAATACAAGAGCTTCTAAGAGATTACAAGTTTCAAAATAATAATAAGACACAACTCCCACCATAGAAAAAAAGAGGTAGAAGCTGTCAGAGATCATCTCCATCTGTGTCTGAGAATGTCATTGATCTTGCAATTAGACTGTAACATTCCGCCTTAGAAAGAGCTATATTTAGAAAGCACTAAATGGGAAATAGCTAAATTAAATTTTTTGCTAAGTTATGCTAGGATATGAGTTTTGGGTCAACTTCAAAGGACCATAACTTTAAGTACAACATGAGTTAGGTGGCCCATAAGATATCAAATGAAAGGTATTGGAATCCTCTTTCCAACTCCACTGAGTTTGCTAATTTTAGAGTTTGTATGAGGGAGATATGCCCATTTGAAGTTAGCTTGTCCAATTAAGGAAAGTTATCCGAATTAGTGAGGGGTATTTTGGTCTTTTCCTTACCCAATCAGATTAAAATGAATTAGTATTGTCAAATATGATTTAGTTTAGTTTGCATAAATCAAAATACACTTATGGTTTTGAGAGGAGTTCAAGAAGAGGATAAAAGGAGAAAAGTTCAAGGCGTTCGTCAAGATTCGGAAGATTTTCGACGGGTTTTCGCCAAGGATTCAATCCTAAGAGGTATGTGAGTTCTCATAGTGTTGGGTTCGTTTACCTACACGCCAATCATGATTTACATTTCGAATTCGTCCATGAAGATTGAAGGATTTAAATGTTCTTGAAATATTTCTTTCGTTCTTGAATTAGGATGGGTTTGATGATTTCTTGAGATAATTGTATTGAGTTTAAGAGTTGTTTTTGATTAGATTTTTGTTTACTTGTATTGGGTAAATGAATCTAAGAAAAATTTGAGGAATTAATTGATTAAAAGTGTTTTAGGATCAGAAAATGAATTGAAAAATTCGTCGGATCGTTCTAGGGAAGGGCTGGGGCGGCGCCCCAGTAGTGCTCCATAATAGGCTCTCTGAAGTTTAGGGGCTGGCCCCCCGCGCCACCAGTGCTCCAGGGTCGCCTTTCCCCACCTTTTTTCGGTCATTTGCTCCATTGAAGTTCTTCTAAAGTATACCTTTACTCCCTACTGATTTTAATCACTCCAAACTATATGTAAACATTGAACCTTGAATTCATAATTCATATTCAAGGTGGAGTTAAGTTGTCACACCCCGAGTCTACACCCTGGGCGGGACTGGCACTCGAGAACCATTTCTGGCCCCAAGAGAACCCTTGGCCTGGCTTACTTACTCAATAGAAGACTTTAAGCATTAAGAAAAGAATTCAAATGCAAGATAACTCAACTGTCTCAAACTAAACTCATAATGTTTTAGAAATAAACATTTAACTTAGCCAGAGTGGCAACTCAAATCTGAACATAAGCCAATAACAAGATAATGACAAATGAACTAACTAATTGTCTATCTATGAAGCCCTAATAATTGTGATGGATGTCGGGACAAGACCCACGACATTCTAATGAACTAAATACTGAAAGTAATAAAAGGGATCCTCCGAAAGCAAAGAGGATCACCAGCAACTCTGGAGCTCAACTAGAATCAACGATGCGCTGGATGCTGATCCTGGTTACCTGTATCCGCATCATTAAAAGATGCATGCCAAATAACATCAGTACATTGAAAGTACGAGTATGCAAGGGGAATACTAAAACAAAACATAAGCTTAACATAAACTGAAAGAAAAAACCTGGTCTTAACTCAACTCAACTCAACTGGACTGAACTCATTTCAATATTAAACAATAACGTAAATGCAATATAAAGAAAAGCTTTTTAAAACATGGCTAACAACTCTGTGTATTTAGAAATAAAATAGTAACTCTGATATGTATGCAAGTATACAATATAACTCTGAAATGTATATAAAAATACAAAATAATACTGTTGTGGGAGTTTATCTAATCGACAACCATCACTTAAGAGCTATTGTGATGATACAACGTTTTGCCTCACGCTGCCAGGGCCGTCCTATACCTTGCCAAGGGTATAGAACGTGACTACTAAGTGGATCCACTAGTCTATCCTGAAAAGCACTAAGGAATCATCTAAAAAGTATGACCCTTTTCTACCCATGATGGCTACATGGTTTATGGGGTCTGGGAGTTGTCTGAACTCTCTCCCATATCGGTGCTCAATACTACTCCCAAAATATAATACTAGCTCTTATATTTAAAAACATAACTTCTTTCTGTGGTTTGAGATAATTGCTCAAAACTTATCTCAAAGTCTCCTCTTGGAAATCAAAGTTTCCTCTATTGCTTAATTGTGAAAGCATTTACTCTTTATTGAAAACTAGCTCAAAGGCTCTTTGGAAATCAAGGTTTCCTTTCTTGTTTAAATGTGAAAACATTTTACTCTTTGCGAATACATAGTCCCGATATACTCTTTTGAAGAAATGAACTCCAATCCTTACTCTTTACTGAACTCAAAACTCAAGTCTTAAAACAAAGTTAAAACGTTTGTAATAGACTTTTGAAAAACTCTATGAACTTTTCTTGACTTGACTCTTAACTTTCCTTGAATTGAATTATGGATTCAAGGCTCATGATCTCATGTTATTGATGACTTCATGTTGTTTAGACATACCTTAGAGTGTAGGTATCACGACCCGATTTCTCGAGTCATGATGGCACCTACTATACCCTACCAGTAGGTAAGCCAACCCGTAACCCAGAACATCAAGCAATGAGCAAAAGGGCAGAAACTAGCGAAAACAATAATCTAAACAAGGATAACAAAGCGGAAGCAACCCAAAATAAATATATACAGAAATCCCTCCCAGAACCTGGAAGTCACTAGTACAGATCTATCTAATAAAGAGTACAAGTCCCAAAAGTGGACCACAACAGAGCGTGTCTCAAAGGCAACAAGACTAGCTAAAACAAAAGAAGGAGACAGAACAAACCCCAAAACGCCAAGTGCTCGCCCTCGTCTCCGAATCACAACTGCAAAAGAAGGCTGGAACTAATCACCGCTGGTAACTGGTACTGGGACCTGCATCACGAAATAGATGCAGAGCGTAGCATGAGTACCAACACAACAGGTACTCAGTAGGCATCATAGGCCGACTGAGCAAAAAGGGTAAAAACAATAAGAAATGATAGAATCTAGACACAGAGAGGTCAAAGCGGATAAGAAAAGGAAGCACACGAGCATACCAGAAACAAACTAAGTACAACTAGACTAAACCTAACTGGACCCCCATAAGCCCAGAAGGTACACTCGTGCACAAGCTCAAATAAAACCTGAACGAACCCCCATAAGCTCGACAGGTACACGGAAAAGCTAAGTCTACTGAGAAAGAAGAAAATCGGGCTCTCAGCCCAAAGTAACTAAGATAATCCATCAGACTCCACCCAGCCAGCAGTGCACTCCCAGCCCAGCTAGAAAGAGTGACCCTAGGGGGCACCCAACCAAACAGTCCACTCCCAGCCCAGCTAGAAAGAGGGACCCGTGAGTGAGGTAGATATCGCGAGTCGTCCTACCATGCAGTCAGCTCCCAGCCCAGCTAGAAAGAGTGACCCGGGGACACCCAGCCAGCAGCACACTCCCAGCCCAGCTAGAAAGAGAGGCCCGGGGGCGATCGCCGATATCACCGAGTCTACCCAGCCAGCGATACGTTCCCAACCCAGCTAGAAAGAACGACCCCGGGGGTGATGGTATCTCCAATAGGATCCAATCCCACAATAATCACCGTGGAACGCCGTCCACTCTAAGAAATCACAGAAAAGGCTCCAAGCCTATACTATCTCAATCCCACGCCTCTAGTGATGCACCAAACCTTCGAGAATGCGCCGGAGCCGCAGAATGCGAGGGAGAAGATACAGAAGTGCAGCAAGCAGCGATAACGCCTAATCTAAGGCTCAAACTATCAGACTCAAGTCTGCTACTCCAGTCTACAAGGAGGTAAGTCATCCGAACGACGTCGGCAGAAAGTCAAGGCTATCCAGCCCACACAGGTCATAAGTCTAAGGCAATGCTAGCCTAACCTAGACTAAGGCATACAATACAAAGCATACAAGCATACAATAACATTTAGCACATAGACATGCAACTCTACTAAACCGGATAACATGATACTATACCCGAAATATGGCCAATCGATCTTAACATGAGGTATCTAATCAAAGTAAGGTAGTAAACTGGTACCCACCCCCAATTCACTCCAATCAACGTGTTTTTACACAATTAAGCTCAATCTAAAAGAAGGAAAGCCGTAGCCTACTTTAAGGCCAACCGTGCGCTCTCCAAATCACTTTACCGGAGCTTTCCCTTCCGAACAGTCTCAAAACGCTGCCCCGCTATCAAAAATAGAGTCACAACGTTACTATGGTCATTTAGACACCAAAATCACAACAAACAGAGACGGGTAAATTTTGGAGTCAAAACGGGAATCGTGGGACCCGCATCGAACTGTTCGAATTTGACTCCGTCAAGAGACCCTAAACAGCATCCCAAACTTATGTCCCAAAATGGAACACAATTCGAGGCTCAAAACATAGCAAAAACCAACAAGCAAGAAATCACACTTTAATCAACTAAAAGAAACCCTACTGCAGCAGTCCAAAACTCGAAATAAACGAAAATCAAAAGGTGCCCAACACTCTTTGAACAGTCTACAATGAAGCCACGACAATTCTCAACACGTGGGACTTCGAATCACCCAAAACCGAGCTAAAATGAGTGAGATATGGCCAAAATAAAAATACCAAAAACAAGGTCTCGAAAAGGCACTGCAGTCAGGTTTTTTTCGCGAAATTACCTCAAACGGGAACCCCAAACCACTATCCGAGCTCACCAACGCGTTGCCCTCGAAAAATCTCACAACTTTGCCTTTTGAATCGCCCAAATCGATTGAAAGATGAGAGAGTAAAGAGAGTTTGAAGTTTTGGAAATATTGCTGAAAATCTGCATTATATTGCAGATTTTCTGCAATTTTTCCAACAACTAAAAACCCCGACGGGGTACTCCGATCTCGTTCGGAACCCCGTGCACGCAAATGAGATATGCAACCATACTAAATTTGATATTCCAGACTCAACGGCGCAGTCGAAATTTCTATCAGAGGTCATTTCGATAAAAAGTGGGTCCCACTTCCAAAGACCATTTTAAGCCAAAACCCACAAAAGGGCTCGAAAAGATATCGAAAACCTCGGGACACAAAAGAAGGGTCAATCTAGACCAAACTCGACATTCCGGAGCTAACTGCGCTGACGGAATTCTCATCCGAGTGCGTTTACTCAGAATGTTGACCAAAGTCAAACTTAAGCCAAAATTCAAAGGCTAAAACGCCTAATCACACCGATTCACACTGAAAATCTCGGGAGTCAAGTCGACCATGCTACTAGCCTAAAATGACCCTTCCGGAGCTGATGGAATCGTCAGAATTGGATTCCGATGTCATCTTCTTGAACTTTTGATCGAAAATGATCGTTCAAGGTTCATAAGCTCCAAAACACAAAAACTCACACCAAGACCAAACGAACGACCAGGTGACCGAACTGTCAGTCCCAGCAAGTCATAACTGACTTGGGGTCGCAGAAGGCAAGACACAGAAATGACCAAGAGGGTCATTACAGTAGGAATCAACTAGGAAACATAGGTACGTTTCAAGGGAACTAGTACAAAAAGATGTGGGAAGAAGTAGAAAACCTGACGTCCCTGACGCTCTGAGTGGCGCGGGGCGCCATGAGCAAAACTTCAGAATTGAAGTTGGGGTGTGCTGGCTGGCATGGCTCCCCAAGCCTCAAATATTAGAAACACTTATGGGGTACTCTGGCTGGCGCGGCGCCCCAGGCCCCTGCCCATAAATCCCCAATTTTTCTTGGTCGTTTTTCAACTCTAAAATCTCTAGTTTCGATTGGTTCTTTCCCCAAACACTTAGATTCGACTACATAACCAAAATATGCAAGAATTTACTCAAAACGACACCTAATTTCATGAATTTGAACTCAAGAACTTCTTAACAACTCATCAATCAAGATTCAAACGAAACTTTCAACAATATTCATCAAAAACTCAATTCCTCTAATCTCAAGAACGATAATACGCTGAAATAAATCATGATTGGTGCGTGGGTGAACTAACCCAACGCTGTGTGAACTTACATACCTCGTAAGGATCACCCCTTGATGAAATCCACAAGCAATTCTTCAAGAACTTGACGATTTCCTTGCTTCTCCTTCTCTTTTCTCCTCTTCTTTTCTCTTCTCTCAAAACCCTAACTCTAATTTCAAAAGAGTAAACTGAATCCAATCAGTTTAGACCCCACCTTAATTACCAAAAATGAAATTAATTAATTGGGTGGTGAAAAGACCACAATGCCCTTCTAAAATCCGGTTTTGACTTTCCTTATCTAGACAACCCAACTTCAAATGGGTATATCTCCCTCATACGAACTCGAAATTGCACAAACTCGGCGGCGTTGGAAAGATAATTCAAAGATATTTCCTACGGTATCTTGTAGAACACCTAAATCATCATGAGATATGAGTTATGGTTGTTTGAAATTTACCCGAAACTCATACTTAACTTAATTTTGTCAAATTTCCATATTTTTCATTCTTTCCAAAAATGACTCTTTCTAATTTTAGATATTTCTAGGTGCGGGGTGTTACATAAGTAATAAGTCTGAGTGTTCTTTCGAGTCATTTTTAAGAAGTCTTTTACAATCATTTTGAAATTGTTTTAAGACTTGAGTTCTTGAGTATGAGGATGAGAGAGTTAAGTTTATTTTCTTTAAAATGATTATGGGAACTAAGTATTTCCAAGAATAAATGTTTTCACATTTAAAATGAGAGGAAACACCGATTTCCAAAAGAGGTTTTGAGCAAGTTTTGAGTACCATCTCTATTAAAAGAAATATTGAGTAATAATCTCAAACAAGAGAAAGAATTATGTTTTTTAAATATATGATCTTGTTATATTTGGGAGTATTATTTAGCACCGATATAGGGACGAGTTCAGATAACTCAAAGTCCTCATAAACCATGTAGCCAACGTGGGTAGAAAGGGTCATACTTTTTAGATGATTCCTTATTTCTTTTAAGCATAGACTAGTGGATGTACTTAGTTAGTAGGTCCTATACCCCGACAAAGTATAAGATATTTCTGGCAGCGTGGGCTAGACATTGTATCATCACATAACTCATATGGATGGTTGTCGGTTAGAGAATCTCCCACAGAGTTTATTTTGTATTTTCATATACAGTATTTTAGACGACGAGAGGCGACAAAAGGCGACAAGGGCCTGCCTCACCACGCTCGCCGCTCGCCTTTTTGAATCGAGGCGCCAATTAGTACCAAAAATTAAAAATATTTAATTGCATATATAAATATCCAAAATCTCAATAGCAATAACATATATTAGAAAATATTTCAATTCAAAAACTAAAAGTAGATACTAAAAGTCTAGAACTTTAAAGACCCAATAATTCAAAAGGTAATACTAGAACTCTAAAAGTCTATTCTTCTTCAAAACTATCCAACTCTTGAAGATCAACATCCTCTACATCATTATATTGCTCCTCATCTTCTTCCTCCTCGTAGCCTTCATCAATTAGTGTCCGAGTCCTACTTGAAGGGTAACTTGTAGATGTAGTTTCTACTCTTTTGCCCTTGTCAAGTGCACTTGATCTTGAAGAAAGTCCCCTAAGATGATAGATACTCTCATCAGCTCCAATTGCCGTAGCAACACTACCCCAAGTAAGATCATCATCCTCATATACTAGTTCATCTTCTTGATCTTCGGGGCATCCAACTAACCATTCATTTGAATCATCAATGTTATCCAAGCAAATTGGATCAATGAGATCACGAGCATCATAACGACGTTTCAATGTTCTATTGTACTTAATGTACACTAGATCATTGAGACGCGATAGAGCAAGCCTATTCCTCTTTTTGGAATGAATCTGCGCATAAGTTATATATATTAACTAATAGATATTGATAATAATATAATATGGAAATTAAGATATAATTTTTTTACTTACTTGTTCAAACACACTCCAATTTCGCTCACATCCGGATGAGCTACAAGTTAGGCTTAATACTTTCATGGCAAACTTTTGCAAGTTTGGTGTTTCACTACCAAATAGTGACCACCATTCCACTATAATAAAATACATTTAAAGGTTAATGATTATAAATAAGTTGAATAATTTAGGTAAGAGCTAAATCAACTCACTTACCCGGTAACCTTGTGTCTCTAGCTCTTTTAGCCAGACCACAACCAAATAGTCCATTTGCCATTTTGTACCTAGGAAGCTCAGCGACTAGTAAATCTTGTATTGTTGTATCGGGGATCATCTTCTCAACACATGCATAATACTCAGTCCACAGACTCTATAGTAAAGTTCCCTCATCTTGAGCTTTATAATACAATCCTGGGTTCAAAACATGGCCTGCAGTATGCAAAGGCCGATGGAGTTGGTCTGACCACCTTGCATCAATAATTTCAAACACTTTCTCATATTGCTTCTTAATTCCATGAAAACCCCGTTCAATAGTTTCTTTGGCTCTATCCATTGCTTCATAAATATAGCCCATTGGTGGTTTTTTCTCCCCATCCACCAAACAAAGCACTTTTGTCAAAGGGCAGCAAACTGTAAGTGCTCGAACACATCATCCCAAAAGTGGGCAGAAATAATAAGATTGGCAACTTCTTTCCCCAAAGTTTCCTTTGCAAATTTACTTGAAGTCTATTCGGTTGAGAGGACTAAAGTTCTCAAGTTTTTTCTTTGAATGTACATAGCTCTCAAAGTTAAGAAGGCCGTTGCAAATCTTGTCTTGGCCGGTTTGACCAAATTTCTTTCCTTGGTGAATTTTCTCATCAAGTTTAACAACAATGACCTTTGACTAATGTAAGAATGGATTCTGATGGCCTTCTTAAAAACTGTTAAAGTAAGATTATATTAATTAGTAGCTAATAAGTATTAAATATTGACTATAAAGAAAGTTAGAAGATAGGAGAGTGATATTACCGGAAGCATATGGCTTAACCTTGAATATGTCACCAAACATCAAGTTGATGCAATGAGCGGCACATGGAGTCCAATAAATGTGTGGGTACACACCCATCATCATGCTTCCCGCTTTAACATTCTCACTAGCATTATCAGTGACAATTTGTACGACATTTTCCGCTCCAATTCTTTCAATAGTGCTTTCAAACAACTGGTACATTTTGGTGGAATCGGTAGATTCATTGCTAGCATCAACATAACCAAGAAATACACTACCGATTGGAGAATTTACCAAAATATTGATGGTCATTTTACCATTTCCCGCCTTCCATTTGCCCATCATAATGGAACATCCAAACTTTGTCCATTGCACTTTATGCTCATCAACAATTTTTTCCACTTTCTCCACCTCTTTTTTTAGGTGAGTAACTCTAACTTCATGGAATGTAGGAGACTTCATTCCAGGGCCATGCTGTCCTACTGTCTCAATAAATTTATTAAATGATTTGTGATTGACACAATTAAAAGGGAGCCCCACATCATACATTCATATTGCGAAAGCACTTACCGCACGCTCACTTAGAATTTTCTTTGTTTCATCAATTCCTCCTCCTTTTTCAAAGCCTCCTTTTTGTGTTGATTTCTGCGGAAAATAGAGATTCATAGGGCCTTTCCGCGCAGTGGATGATGCACCTCCACTAGAAGGTATCTTTGGAGTTTTGGTGGGAGACATCATTTCTGCATATTCATCCATATCATCAACATCATCAATATCAATATATTCTTCCGGCTGTCTCACTTGAAATTTGGGATTATTAGCTATTTTATTTTGCATATAAGCCCTTACTTCTTTTCTAATTGCCGACGAACAAGCTGTACATTGTTTAACATTCTTGACACCACCCACTAAATGTTGCTTGTGTCGAGTTATTCCACCATTAAAAGTACTCCCACAAAAGTTACAATTAACTGAATCTTTCGTTGCTTCTTGGGTACCATAATTCCATCCAATGTCCCTCTTTTTGCTAGCATCCGCCATTAAATTAAGTCAATTAACTGTTTATGGATAAATGAATAAATAATTATGGAAGAATTTTTTTAAAATTTTTTTATAGACAGCAACTAGTAAAGGTAGTAAGCAGTAATAGCTGAACAATAAAACAGAGGAAAAAAAGAGAGCAGTAAAACAATAAAACAGAGGAGAAAAATAGAGCAGTTTTTTAAAATTATAGACAGCAACCAGTGAAGGCAGTAAGCAGTAACAACTAAACAATAATACCGAGGAACAAACAGAGTAGTGAAAGCAGCAAGCTACTGTATCTCAAAAAGAAAGAAGAAAGAGAAACGAAGAAGAGGACTGAACTTGAAGAGAAGAAATGAAAAAAGAAGAGAAGAAGAAGAAGAAGAATAGAACTCAAGAAGAAGAAGAAGAAAAAAAAGAGTATACCTGGCGGCTGGCAGCAACTCGTGCGATGAAAGAGGAGAAGAGACGCGAGGTAGCGAGGGGAAGAGCCGAAGAGGAGTAGCAACTCATGGAGAAGAGACACGAGGAGAAGAGATCGCAAGGAGAAAAAAAAACGCGACTGATTGATGAAAGTTTGAAAATGGAAAAAAAAATCCTAATTTTGACTAATATTATTAAGTCAAAGTTTTTTAAAAATTTAAAAACAAAATGGCGCCACCATTTACATCACCATATGGTCACCTTAGGTTGCCTTTTTGGGATCGCCGCGCCTCAGTGAAGAATGGCGAGAATGGCTCGCCTCCCCTCGCCATATCGCCTTTGGTGAATGGCGCTCGCCATTCATAACACTGTTCATATACAAACATACTTTATCTTGTATTCTTGCATACAAACTGAGTATATGGTATTTTCTAATACATTGAGTTGTTATCTACTATTTTAAAAGCTTTTATTTATAATGCATCTTTACTACTGCTTTAATTTGAAATGAGTTGAGTATCCTTGAGTGCCTTGAGATGAGGTAAGTTGTTTCTTCAGTTTCAGTTCAAGATTATGTCTTGTTTTAGATTTTCCCTCGCATTCTCGTACATTCCATGTAGTGACGCCATTTGGCCTGGATCTTTTATGATGTAGATACAGGTAGCCATGATCATCAACCAATGCTTCGTTGAACCAGTTGAGTTCCAGAGTTGTTTGGTGATCCTTTTTGCTTCAGGAGGATCCCTCATTTTGTTTTATCATTTCACTTATGTTATTAGGATGATCGGGGGTCTTGTCCCGACATCCCTCATTGTAACACCCTGTATTCTAGACAAACCAAATATGCAGATTTCAGGAGTTGCAGGTGCCACCAACGGGGCCACATACGAACCGTAGGGTGACCCACAGACCGTAGGTGGGGTCTGTAGTTGGCCACTTGCAGCCCCTCCCCAAACACCCAGAAAAATTCAGCTAAGGATCGACCCATGCCAGGACCTACGGACCGTAGGTGGGACCATGGTCTGTGGTCCAGGGCCGTGGTTCAAGACCCCCAAAATCCAGTCTATGAAGCCAAATGACTGTTGACCAGGATGGACCGTAGGTCCATCGGTCAGGTCCGTTATTGGCCATGACAACTTTTAAGTCAAGGGTCATTTGGTCTTTTTCCTATGCGTTGGACACCTAAACTATGTCGTTTAACCCCTAAACTATGTAGTTTTGGTTAGGTTTAGCCTAGTAATTAAATCAGACTTTACCCTAAGAGATTCATTCACCAAAAACTCAGAAAAACATAGAGCAAAAAGGAGAAAAGAGTCGACCAACCCTCTCCAAGAACGCAACAAGGTTTCCTCCCGTTCCAGCCCCAAAATCACAAGATTTCTTCGTGGAATTCGTCACCAGGTATGTGGGATTTCACTAGGGGGTTCCTTTCACCCATTAGGTCCTTAGAATTCAGTCAGATTCTTGATTCCCTTTATTATGTTTAGACCTAGGGTTTCTAGAACTTCAGATTATTGGTGTGATTTAGCTGTTAGATTAATCCTAATCAGAATATTACATTTTCGTAACCATGTTACTTAATTCTTGCATGAAATTTAGAACCCTAGTTGTGTAGATTTGTTTAGTTCATGAATTACACTTGCTAGGTTAGTTTCTACATATATACATGCATCAGTTTTCAAATGTTTCATTATCAGTACTTAATGTTTCATTTTCAGTTAGCATGTCAGAATCTTGAGGTATCTAGTTTATTTTAGTATGTTGTATTTTATACATTTCATTGGGAGTAGGCTTAATACCGAGTTGGACTAGGGCCAGTCACCCTCATTGTCCCAGAACTACGTGTGTAACATTTCGGAAATTTATAGACTAAACTAGTGGCTAACATAAATCTAATAACCATAGCTAAAGCTTGACGTTAGAATTAGAGCCTTGAACGCACCTTCCCGTACCCTAAAAATCATGTATCAGTGTTGGAACATCAAGGTCTAAACTCCAAGGACCCACCTTAGGTCTTTGAGGAAAAGCCTCAAAAAGGCTGCCTACGCAGTGACCCACGAGGGTACCTATGCCCCGTAGGTCCACCCACGACCCGTAGGTGGGGGTCGTGGGTCAAGCCCCTCAAAATAGGTTCCAGTCCCTTGACCAACAGTTCACCAGCACGGACCATGGTCCTACCCACGGTCCGTGGGTCACCAAGTGATGGGTCACACCTGCAATCTGTCCAATTTTGGCCAATGCAAGGGTCTTTAGGTAAATTCCTAATTAAGTTAATTAAATGTAGGGTCATTTTATATGGTTTTTAATAGACATATATAAGACTTTTAAGTCATTAACTAACTACAAACACATAAAAATCTTAACTACCCATATCAAAATCAAACCTCTCCAAAAATCTTCTCTCTAAAAACTCCATTGAAGAAGAAGAAGAAGATCAAGTTAGGGCTTCAAGAAGGGGGCTTTCTGTCACTCCCCAAACTAGAAAAGGCGCGACTAACACTCAACACCTTAAGCAATAGATTTAGCCATATAAACATACCAACAGACTCAACTGAGGGCTTAGAAGGTCAGGCAACATAACATCTAAAATACTATGACTGGACCCTTAAGGTCATAACCTGAATATCGATAAGTCATATAGACGAAGGTAGACAAGCCAAAAACAATAAGGTTCTAGCTAGCTGACAAGGCTACAATGAAGATATACACACATACATTCATATCTATACATGCCAAGCCTATGTAGCTGGAAATTGGAAGCTGCAGAAAGAAACCTAGAATACTGTGTCCACAATAACCTCTATGAGTGACATAAGCACTGGTCGGGACAAGACCCCGATTATACCCAAACAGTACAATAAAAGTAACATACTATGAAAGCTCCAGGAAGAAGTGGAGCTTACCAACTCCCAACTGAACCCCGAATCCTAGCTGAGGGGCTAATCAGAATCCCTACCTAGACCTGCACGCACGAAACAAAAATGTGTCCCAGGCAATGGGACGTTAGTACGAATAAAAATGTACTGGTATGTAAGGCAAAAAATAGAATTATAAATAGTTACTGTAAAAAGGGGAATAAAGATACCACCTGAAACAGAAACTCTGGTAGCCGCCATGGCTGACATCAAACCTTATATAGATTAAATATGCATGGTATGCTCGCATAATCGTATGTCGTGAATATATATATATATATATATATAGATGCAAATGCATGTTATACCCAACCAAGTGCTAGCAATGGTGGTGCCTTCCGGTAGCGAACCGGGATCATATTCGCCTACTTGTGGCCATCTGTGTCTCATACGTACAAATATAGGCAATAGGCCCCATACCTTCCGATTATAGCTTGAAAGTAGAATGCATAGCATGTAATTTCATGGATCTGTAATGCATTTGTTACATGAATCATGTTGCCAATCTTGGCTCATTGGTAAACTTGTGTTCATAATCTCGTAATCATTTTCGTATCACATGTAAATATCTCGTGAAACTTATATACTTGTAGATTAAACTGGAACACTTACTTGGATTTGGAAAGGCAACTTAATCCTTGAGGATGTTTATAAAGAGCTTAAAGTTCCTCACTTAGTACATATATATGTTTCCTTAGGGGTTTGTAAAAGAAAGTATTTTAGAAAAACCCGTAATTTAGTAGTTTAAACCTATGATTTATATTTAGGAGTTTTGGAGATCGATGTTTTATTTTGAAGTTTTCAAAAATATAAATTAGCGAGGAAGGAGGACTGATTTCAAATTCATATTGTTCATCTCTAATCTTTTTAAGTTACTATACCTAAAGAAGAATAAGAATTTGTACACATGGACCTATAGTCAAGCGAATTAACAAAATGACATAAAGACACCAAATACCCTATCTAACCGAACGAGTGGAATAGCAACATAATGGAGTCACAAAAACACACCAGCTGCAATATCAATGCCTTTCACCAAAGGTCTTTCTAGTAATAAAGTTATAAAACAATATTTGATGATTTAGGATTCCAAAATTCGTGCCCAAAGGAAGTACAGTGCTTAGCC
This sequence comes from Solanum verrucosum, assembly GCF_900185275.1. NCBI lineage: Eukaryota > Viridiplantae > Streptophyta > Magnoliopsida > Solanales > Solanaceae > Solanum > Solanum verrucosum. Next base: position 3,183,669 of record NW_026020329.1, read on the forward strand.
TTAACATATCTCAATTTTGGGTCTGTTGTATCAATATGGATTGTACCCCTTCCTTACAGTATGTAATCTACAGAAAATCATGACACAATATGTAATCAAAAGAAAATTATGTCACACAACCATTACATGCAGAACATTAACACAGTAGGGTCAAAGTAGCAATTTAGATCTTACTAGCAGAGTAATTAGCTCGCCAGACCCTTTTTAAATACATGCTTCATTACCTTTTCTTCTCCAAATGATAACCCCAAATTAATGACGTAACATACATTTTTGCAGCAGCTATTAACAAGTTGAGGCCTACACAATAGTCAACAACAACCAAATAGAGTATGCCTGCACAACAATTAAAACTCGGCGTATCACCACACCCATCTTTTCCAACCCAAAATAACCATAACCAAATCCTAACCATGAATCTTCAAACCATTAAAGCCATAAAAAATATGTATAATACAGTCCTATAATTGTTCAATATAACCATAATAACTTGAACTCGCCGCTTCCAATCATCATCCTATATGTTCGTCCAATAATTACATTTGTAGTCATGTCTTTCTCTTCATATTCAATAAGAGCTTAAAAGGACAAAACCTAAACTTAAACTTGATGGAGCTTGCAGTACATTAACATGTCTTGTCAATAACAAACACTCTCCTTAAACGCAAGACGTTGAGCTAAGAAGAAACAATTTGAAAATTGCAATGCTATAATAGAACCAACGTTACACTAATGTATGTTACAATTAAATATCCATCTATACTTCTTCTTCTCTTCCAGACTCATATCAACAAGAACCACACACATACAAAGCATTTACAAAAATATTCCAGCAACAACAATATCAGAAAATACTTCAAAACAGCCAAACATCACATAACTATCAAAGTACGATTTTCTATATAGCATTGCTATAACTTGGAATCACTCAATAAAATGAAGGGTGAAAATTATTACCTCCAAACAGCAGAAACACCACATAAAAACGAGACTTCTTTACCACGAAGAATCCTGTAAATCACAACCAACGAGGAGGAAAGAAGTAACATAATCTCTGTGAACATTTCGAGGGTGAAACCACTTTGAAATCTTGTAGATATTTGTTTGGATGATAGGGGAACCTTTAAAGAGGATTTAGGACTGCTTCCTTCTATTTTTTGGTCGAAAAAAATGAGTTAGAACGAAGGGAAACCAAATCTTATAGAGCTAAACCGACATAGGGGCGAGTGACCCACTTTCACATGCCTGCTTGTGCAGTCTCACTAAAATCTGAATATCTCTCAATTCTGAAGTCGTATGGACAATGATTTAGTGCGTTGGAAAGTAGACTCGTAGACCTTAGATTTCATATATTGGGGTTCTTCTAAAGATTTGTAGATTGGGAGAAAAGCTCCGAGACATTTAACCCAATTTTCAGAAAATTTATCAAAGAAACTTACTCTAACTTTTCCCAACTTTTTATTTCTCAACTTGCTTGACTTCAAAACTTAACCAACAATCATTGGGCGACTATATCACCTTATAAAACATCCCTATTAGCATATAAGATACTCTTTGTCTTATCTCCAAAGGTACCGGTTAACTTAAGCTTTCTGAACGGGCGGGGTGTTTGAATAGACATTCTTTAACTCGAACTTGTTTAAGGGCATCCTTGACCCATAATGTTATTCTAATTCTTTGATTTTTTTTACCTCCTCGTTGCAACCTTATTCTCCTGAAATGATACACCAAGTCATATAAAGCTCATACACTCATGCAATGATAAACATACTATGCGAAAGAACCACGGGGTCTCACACTTTCTTTCAAAAATTTGGTGGATTTATATACCTAAGGTATGGTATTCTTTGATTCATGGAATGATTTCTTGCATGAAGTCCTTAAACTTCCAATTTCAAAGTAGACAATTCTCAAAAACCTAGGGTTTTCACTCCAAGGCATGGATTCTTCCTAAAAACGTTTTCAATTATTTATTTAGCCTATATTATGATTGAATTTCTGTTTTATGATAAAATCACACATGAATCCATGAAATCCCCATAACCCTAATTTATGACTTTGTGATGTGGGTGAATTGAAGTAAGATCAATTGTATGGAATTGTACTTGTTGTAATCTAGTTCTTTTGATCATATTATTATCCATGTTGAATGTAGTAACCCTAAATTGGTTGCAAGAATGTGATCCATGATCCAATATGGGTAAAACATGGAAGTTATGCCAAATTGTGGGCATCATATATATACACTTTATGAACATGATTATAGTCTAATTATTGTGTTAATTGAAAGTTCATCCTCATAAACACATAATGATCACGATGTGCAAGTTCTTCTCACTATATGATGATTCTAAGGTTGAAAGTCCATTCCACCTATTGAATCTATGAGCTATTTTATGAATTGTGTTGGATGGAAGGTTTAGAGACTCCTCCATGTTTGTAAATGCAATTCAAGACTAAACATGTAAAAATGGGAAGAAATTCTTAGCACCGAGTCGATACATTTATGAGATATAGGCTCTCCCATTAAGAAAGACTGGGTTTCTAAGGGTAATCTCATGAGATGGAATCTCCGTCACTAAGTAAGGTTGGGTTTCTAGTAGCAATTTCCTTATCCCTTAACTATGTGCCCCATAGGTCTTCAACTAAAATGTCCCTTTTTGGCATGTTTAAAGGTTTTCTTGAATAACTACCATACTTAGTGCATCTTTGTACTAACCCATATTTCTTCTACATTTTTCTACAAAGTGTAGGTTCTGGCGTTTGAGGTGATTCGTTCTAGCTCAAAGCGTGGATTGACTATTCTCCAAAGTTTGTGGTATGTTCTCATGGATCCGAGGACAAGTGCTATTTTGTTGTTCCTTTCATTTCTTTGTACTTCATTTTAGATTTCCTATTGTAAGGGCTGTGACCCTATTTGTGAGACTTCGATTGTAATAGATGACTAAATGAGACTATGTCTGGACTTCCGCTATGCTTTTATGAAAACTTCTTAAGACTTGTGAAAAATGTCTTTTTACTCTTTATTGTTCTTTACTTATGTGATGATGATGCTAAGTGGCTTACATGGTGCCTTTAGGCGCATTGTGTGCCTTGGTACGTGTAGGAGGTACCCTTGGGTCGTGACAAACTAAGTAATCAGAGCAAAAGGTTTAGAATGATTCTTAGATGATGTCTCATAAGCCACGTCTAGTAGAGTCTTGTTCATAGTGTGAAGCGCGCCAAATTTATGAGTGAGAGGTTATACGATGTTTAGTAAATTTCACTTCTTTCATTATTCTTGAGTCGTGCCTTAGAGTTTAACTCTATAAAAGTCCCTTCCCTAACCCTTCTTTTGTGTCTTCAGGAAATGAATACACGAAAGGCTAGCTCTAGAAGGGCAGAGGGTGACAATGTGAATAAGGAAGCTCTTCAAGGTAATCAATCTCCTCAAGTCAATCAATCTCAGAATGATCCTCCAGTTATGACAAATGTGGAGATTAGGTCGGCTTTGCTAACATTCACCCAAGACACGAAGGTTCAAGCTCAAGCCCAAGCCATGACAGTGCAAGCCAATAAAGATATTGGGGCTCGAGTGAACACTAATGTGAATTCAGTAGCTTCTAGATTGAGGGATTTTTCTAGAATGAACGTTCCCGAGTTTCTTGGTTCCAAGGTGGAAGAGGACCCCCGAAGGATCATTGATGAAGTTTGCAAGATACTTGGTGCTATGAGGGTGTCTTCGGAGGAGAAAGCGCAATTAGCCACCTACCAATGAAAAGATGTAGCTCAAGTTTGGTATGAGCAATGGAAGGGTGAGAGGCCAATATGAGCGGGTCCCATAGATTGGGTGGTATTCAAGGAAGCATTTCTTGATAGGTTCTTTCCTCTAGAGTTGAGGGAGCGAAAAATGCAAGAGTTCATAAACCGTGAAAGAGTATTCTCTCAAGTTCACCCAACTATCCAAGTATGCTCCAACCATGGTGGCGGACTCAAGGGCTAGACTGAATAAGTTTGTGATGGGAGTGTCCGAATTGGTAGTCAACGAATGTCGTTCGGCAATGCTTATCCCAAGAATGAATATTTCAATTCTTATGGTCCACGCCGAACAAATTAAGGAGAAAAAGCTCAAGAAAATGAATAGGGAGGTGAAGAGGGCTAGGACTGGTGATGGGAACTTTTCCAATGCTAAGTCTGATGGGTAAGGTCGACAAAGGTTCAAACCAAGATTTTCCAATCAAGGTTCCTCTAGTGCTTCCCCAATGGTCAACAAGGATAAGGTGCGTAACCCTAAACCTCAAGGAGGGTATGACAAGGGAACTCCTACGGCAAAGCCTACTTGTGCTAAATGTGGTAAGAAACATGATGGGAAATGTCTAGCCAAGTTGGGTGTTTTTTATGGTTGTGGTAAGAGTGGCCATCAATTGAAAAATTGCCCAACACTTACGGCCAAGGGAAGAGAAGATAAACAAACTCCTCCAAGCGGTTCAAACTCCAATGCTCAAAATCAAAACCGCTTTTATGCTCTTCGATCCCGAGAAGACCAAGAGAGCTCCTCGAATGTGGTGACCGGTATGTTACAAGTCTTTTCTATTAATTCATATACTTTGTTAGACCCCGGTGCCACTTTGTCCATTGTGACATCTTTTTTGGCCATGAAATTTGAAATACTCCCCAAAATGTTATTAGAGACTTTTTCGATTTCTACCCTGGTTGGTGAGTCCGTAGTGGCTAAGAAAGTTTATAGAAGTTGTCCCATTTCTTTGTCTCATAAAGTCACTTTGGTAGATTTAGTGGAGTTAGACATGTTAGATTTTGATGTGATTTTGGGTATGGATTGGTTGCATGTATGCTATGCCTCTATAGATTGTAGGATTCGGGTTGTCAAATTTCAATTTCCAAATGAGCCAGTTTTAGAGTGGAAAAGGGGGAATTCTATCCCTAGAGGTCAATTTGTTTCTTGTCTCAAAGCTCGGAAAATGATCTCAAAAGGGTGCATTTACTAGGTCACCGACTGGAGTAGAGACTGAGAAGGGTTCTGAAAGAGTTTTTGGGCTAACAATGAATTGGACTGCTATATAAGTAGTTACAAAAGACAAAGTAGCCCCTGGATCTACATAAAGATGAAAGACTCGTAACGTACAAGTGACTAGATCAGGAGAATCTTCCTGATCTTGACGAGCCTGAAGAGCATAGAGCTTGTTTTGGCACTGTCCGTCACCTGTACCAGAAGAGTTACCTTTTTTAGTCGGGCGACCTGCTGGTGCTGCTGAAGTTGTAGACTGAGTCCTACCATTATTACCTCCTTGACCCTGTCTAGAAGGACAATCCTTCGATTTCTGTTGGGAATACTCGTAGTTACCTGTTCTTGCTTTCTTTGTCTCCTTATCCTGTTCCCTGAGCTTATCACCCTCAACTTGCTGAGCATGAATCATGAGCCTAGAGATGTTCATGTCTTCCAACAACATAGCATTCCTGCACTCTGTTTTCACTAAGTGTGACACTCTATATAGAAACTTATTCATCTGTCCTTGGAATCGACAATTATGTGAGGAGCATACCTGGACAGTTGGTTAAACTTGTGCCTATACTCTTGGATCGTCATGTTACCCTGCCTTATGTTCATAAATTCCTGGGCCCTTGCTTCTCTCAACTCTATGGGGAAAAACCTGTCCATAATGGTTTCGTTGAAACAATTCTAAGTAATAAGAGCTGTATCTGTACCCCTGTTCTCCTTCCACTGAGTATACCAGATATGAGCCACATCCTTAAGTTGGTAAGATGCTAACCCAACCCGATCATTCTCAGTTACCTGCATCACTTCAAAGATCTTCTTGATCTCATCCAAGAAATTCTGGGGATCTTCACCAGTCTGCGATCCTAAGAACTTAGGCGGATTCATCCTAACAAAGTCACAGACTCTCGCTGTTGCTGATCCACCATTTGCATTCACAGGAGCTTGAACCCACTAATATATTTGGTTGGCCATACTCTGAGCCAATATCTGAATGGTGTTCTTGAAATCTGCATTCGACACTTCTTGATCAGGGATTGGAGGAGTTGCGTTTGCATTCCTGGCATTCGTATTTCGGGCGTTAGCTCTATGAGGAGGCATGATCACACTGAAACGTAGAACGTCGAGTTAGAACGGAAATTAGATAATACCTTACACATGATAAAAGTAACAAGAAAAATGAGGATTTTTCCTAAAACACTTTGTAGCCTCCCTCTCATTAGATGTGGTGCGCACTACATACCCATGAAAAAGACTCTACCTAGTGCGGCTTTTCAGACATCCTAGGATACTTAAACCTAGTGTTATGATACCAAGTTTGTCACACCCCGAGCTACCCACGAGATGCGGACACGGGACCTAGGATCACAAGTGACCCCAAGCTAACCTTGCTGGCATAATCATGAGCATACTAAAGATAATAAACTAATGCGGAAGTTAAATCAGAAATAAAAATGAAAAGATGGGGAATACCCATACACTATAACTGAGATAAATGGTAACTGATGAGTTTAATACAAAGAAAATATTAACTCAATACTAAGATGAATCTAACTATGTCTGAAAATGGCCTCTAACAAACTAGAAATGCTGGGACAGGCCCTAGCTAAGTCTAGCAAAACTAAAACTAAAGGACTAAAAATACTGAAAAGAAACTCATGACTATTGTCCTCGGAGAATGAGGACTCACCACTGATTCTGTTGAACTGGAGATCGGGAACCGATCTAAGCTTGATCTGGATGCTAAGAACCTGAACCTATATCATGAGAAGATGTAGAACAGAGTATGAGTCAGTACTTGAAAGGTACTGAGCATGCATGATAGAATACAACTGAAATAATATATAACTGAACAAAGCAAATAAGCAATGATATAATCTGAACATGATACAGATACTGAATGCTGAGATAACTGAATGCAGCGACCAATTTATAACATGCTGAAACTGAATACTGGATATACTAATAAATAGTCAATGCAATAGAATCTGACTAAACTGTGGGAGCTACTAATAACCGATAATAAAACCATACGAGCTAAATGTGGAGTCCGATGTATACGCCCCATTGAGAGGACCCAATATACCCTGCCAAAAGTATAGAGGCATGGTGGCATGTTCACTGAAATGATGCCCACAGAGGGGACTTACAACCTACGTGGCTAGTAGTTCTGGGACTATTTGGGTACGCTGAACCCTAGTCCAACTCGGTATTATGCTACTCCTAATGGATTAAGTAATTAACACATTATGACTGAATTTCTGTAAGTTGTTGAATAGCTCGAACTGAACATGCGAATTGAGAATGCAATAATTAATCTGATGATGATGCATTCATAAACTGAGGCATGTATAACTGAGTACTGAAATATCTGACCTAGCATGTGTAATTCAAGAACTAAATAAATACATAGCTAGGGTTATGGAATTCATGCAATAAACTGAATATTAACATACTAATCTGATTTGGAACATTTAAATACTAATTCATGATGATTTGTTGAAATTCTAGAAACCCTAGGTCTGTTTATAATCATGGAATCAAGAATTTGACTGAATTCTAGGGACCAAATGGGCAAAAGGAACCCACTAGTTAAATCCCACATACATGGTGACGAATTTCACGGAGAAATCCTTTGATTTGTGGGCTGGAACTGAAGAAAACTTGCTGCGTTCTTGAACTAGGGTTCTTGACTTCTCTTCTCCTCTTACGCTCTAATTTTTCTATGTTTTGATTAATGATTTGACTTAGGTAAGCTCTAGTTATGTTTCTAGGCTTAAACAGACTAAAACCTCATAATTTAGGGTCTCAACGACGTAGCTTAGGGGTTAAATGAAATAGGAAAGGACCAAAAGACCCCCGACTTAACTGCTATCGGAGTGACCGACGGACGGGGTCTACGGGCCGTGGATCGAGTGACGGTCCGTGCTGGTCGGTCGTCGTTTGCATCAGAGGCTGGGTAAAGGGGGCCTCGATCCACGGACACAGACCACGAACTGTGGTCTAACCTACAGACCGTGGGTCGAGACTTAGTCATTTTTTTGAGCTGGGTTTGGGGAGGGGTTGCTGCGGTGAACCACGGACCACCAACACGGACTGTGGTCTGACTTATCGTCCGTGGATGGCAACCGTGGGTTGCACCTGCAATTTCTCAAAATCCGTATTTTGGACTATCTAGGATACGGGGTGTTACAAACTAGTAGATTCTCCTAAGGGTGGTTTCACGATTTATAGTGGCTCCGAATCATCCTTTATGATAGATGTGAAGTCTAAACAAGGCCCTGATCCTATATTAATGGATTTGAAAGAGTCGGTACTCAAGAAGTCCGTTGAGGCTTTCTCCCATGGGAGAGATGGGGTACTTAGCTACCAAGGTTGATTATGTGTTCCGGATGTTGATGGGTTGAGGGAGAAAATTTTTGAGGAGGCTCATAGTTTTTGGTATTCTAATTATCCGGGAGCCACCAAGATATACCGTGATTTACGGGAAGTCTATTGGTGGAATGATATGAAAAAGTATATTGAGGGATTTGTAGCCAAATGTCCTAATGGCCAACAAGTAAAGGTTGAGCACCAAAGGCTGGGAGGGTTTGTTGCAAAATATACCAATTCCCACTTGGAAGTGGGAAGAGGTAAATATAGATTTTGTTGTGGGTTTACCTCGTACTCAGAGGCAACATGATTCTATTTGGGTCATTGTTGATAGGATGACAAAATCAGCCCACTTCATTCCGATCAAGGTTTCCCTTTCGGTGGAAGACTATGCTAATTTGTATATAAGGGAGATAGTGAAGTTACATGGAGTTCCTTTGTCCATCATTTCGGATCGGGGTACTCAATTTACTTCACATTTTTGGAAGTCATTTCAAAAGGGGCTAGGTACTAAGGTGAAACTTAGCACCGCTTTTCACCCTCAAACGGATGGCCAAGCGGAGAGCACCATTTAAACTTTAGAGGATATGTTGAGGGCGTGTGTTATCGATTTCAAGGGTAATTGGGACGACCATTTGCCATTAATAGAGTTTGCCTACAATAATAGTCACCACTCTAGTATCGGTATGGCTCCTTTTGAAGCCTTGTATGGTAGAAGATGTAGGTCTCCAATTGGTTGGTTTGAGGTAGGTGATGTTGCTCTTATTGGTCCCTAATTGGTTTATGAAGCTATTGAGAAAGTTTGGCTCGTTAGAGAGAGGTTGAGAATGGCTCAAAGTAGGCAAAAGTTCTATTCCGATGTGAGAAGGAGGGACCTAGAATTTGAAGTAGGTGATTGGGTCTATTTGAAAATCTCACCCATAAAGGGTGTGATGAGGTTTAGCAAAAAAGGGAAACTTAGTCCCCAGTATGTAGGCCCATATCAAATTGTGAAACATATCGGGGAAGTGGCCTATGAATTGGACTTGCCAAATGAGTTGACTTCGGTTCACCTGGTATTTCATGTTTCTATGCTTCAAAAGTGTATTGGGGACCCGTTGTCCATTATTCCTTTAGAAGGGTTGGGAGTTGATGAAAACCTTTTCTATGAAGAGGTTCCTGTAGAGATCCTTGACCAGCAAGTCAAGAAATTGAGAAACAAGGAAGTAGTTTCCGTTAAGGTTCTATGGAGAAATCATCTAGTTGAGGGTGCTACTTGGGAGGCTGAAGCCGATATGAAGTCCCGATACCCTCATCTCTTTCCTTCTACTCCTACTCAAGCTTGAGGTAAATAGATCCTCTAGTATTTCCTAGTTTTGGAGGTCATGTGTAAGTTGTAAGTTTTCCATGGTTTCCTTAAATGATGCATGTTCTTGATGAAATTCATGTTTAATGAGAAAATGAGTTTTCATGATATATGTTCCACATGTTGTTATGCATTTGGTATGAGTTGCCTAATTAACTTCATGAGATGTGTTAATGAACATGCTTTAGTATGCTTTTTGAGAGTAATTGTGTTGAGCATTATTTTAGTTGGAGAAGTGAGTTCCTCCTATGAAAATGAGAATTATTGAGTTTGGTGCATATTGGGTGTTAGATGTAGTTACTATTCCCTTATTATGCATTGATCATGTTTGAGATAGAGTTGAGGTTGCCTCCTTTGAATAGTGCATGTTGTGAATAGTGCATTTGTAAATGTTGCATATTTTGATGTTTCATGCATTATGCGCTGCTAGTCTTGAGTCTTCACTTCCGTAAGGTGTCTAGATCATCATTTGAGGACGAATGTTCCCAAGGGGGAGATAATGTAACATTTCGGAAATTTATAGACTAAACTACTGGCTAACATAAATGTAATAATCACAGCTAAAGCTTGACGTTAGAATTAGATCCTTGAACGTACCTTCCCGTACCCTAAAAATCATATATTAGTGTTGGAACATAAAGGTCGAAACCCCAAGGACCCACCCTAGGTCCTTGAGGAAAAGCCTCAAAAAGGCTGCTTGGGCAGTGACCCACGAGGGCACCTATGCCCCGTAGGTGGGGGTCATGGGTCAAGACCCTCAAAACAAGCTCCAGTCCCTTGACCAATTGTTCACCAGCACGGGCGGTGGTCCCACCCACGGTCTGTGGGTCACCAAGTCGTGGGTCACACTTGTAATCAGTCCAATTTCAGCCAATGCAAGGGTCTTTAGGTAAATTCCTAATTAAGTTAATTAAATGTAGGGTCTTTTTATATGGTTTTTAGTAGACATATATACGACTTTTAGGACCCGTTTGGTAGGAGGTATTAATCAAAATAGTCCATGGATTAAAATTTAGTCCAACAAAAACATTGTTTGGTTACTTTATTTAATCTAATCCATGGATTAGTTATACCTCATACAATGTCTTATTTTATCCCTAGAAAAGGGAGGGATAACTAATCCAAGGTTTAACAATCCTTGGATAAGACCCCTAAATGACTAAACTATCCCCACATCTTTTTTCCTCTTTTTTTTTTTTTTGTTTTTGTAATTTAATGTTCTTTTTTTTATTATTTATATGAGAATATTTATAAATTCTCACAAACTAATATTCTCTTAAATTCACCAAATTCGTTCCATGTGATTTGATGATTTCACAAACTAATATTTTTTTCTTCGTGTTTGATTTGTTATATTCGGCTGATTTTTTTCGTTTTTTTTAAATGTAGTTTATTGATTGACCACTTGAACTATTTGTTTTTTTTAAAAAAAATTAGCTTCGTGTATTTGAACAATTTAAGTAGCCTTAAATCTATGTTAAGTTTGAGGTATATTTGACAATTTTTTTTTTAAAATATACCGTGCTATCAATGATGTCTATAGTGGCATATCACACCTCAATAATAATAATAATATTTTTTTTATATATTTTAGTATTTAACTTGACTAGTTAAATGAAATATAAAATCTCATAATAACTCAAGGGTATAATAGGAAATAAACTATTTCTAGAGTTTTAAACCAAACATAAGATTAGGTGGGAAACAATGAACCAAACACTTGATAAAAACTAATCCATGTATTACTAAACCCTGCATTACTAATCCCTGCATTACTAATCCATGTGTTAGTAATCCCTGCATTATGCATCTTTGTACCAAACGACCCCTTAAGTCATTAACTAACTACAAACACTTCATAAAAATCTCAACTACCCAAATCAAAATCAAACCTCTCCAAAAATCTTCTCTCTAAAAACTCCATTGAAAAAGAAGAAGAAGATCAATTTAGGGCTTCAAGAAGGGGACTTTCTCTCACAAATTTGGTGGATTTCTACACCTAAGGTATGGTAGTCTTTGATTCATGGAATGCCTTCTTCCATGGAGTCCTTAAACTTCTAATTTCAAAGTAGACAATTCTCCAAAACCTAGGGTTTTCACTCCAAGTCATGGATTCTTCCTAAAAACGTTCTCAATGATTTATTTAACCTATATTATGATTGAATTGCTGTTTTATGTTTTCTTTTTTATCATAAAATCACCCATGAATCGATGAAAACCCATAACCCTAATTTATGACTTTGTGATGTGGGTGAATTGAAGTAAGATCAATTGTATGGAATTGTACTTGTTGTAATCTAGTTCTTTTGATCATATTATTATCCATGTTGACTGTAGTAACCCTAAATTGATTGCAAGAATGTGATCCATGATCCAAGATGGGTAAAACATAGAAGTTATGACAAATTGTGGGCATCATGTATATACACTTTATGAACATGATTATAGTCTAATTATTGTGTTAATTGAAAGTTCATCCTCATAAACACATAATGATTATGATGTGAAAGTTCTTCTCACTCTATGATGATTCTAAGGTTGAAAGTCTATTCTCACCTATTGAATCTATGAGCTATTGTATGAATTGTGTTGGATGGAGGGTTTAGACACTCTTTCATGCTTGTGAAAGAAATTTAAGACTAAACATGTCACTATGGGAAGTAATGCTTAGCACCGAGTGGATACATTTATGAGATAGAGGCTCTCCCGTTAAGAAAGGCCGAGTTTCTAAGGTTAATCTCATGAGATGGAAGCTCCCCTGTTTAGTAAGGTTAGATTTCTAGTAGCAATCTCCGTATCCCTTAACTATGTGCCCTCATAGGTCTTTAGCTAGTGGATCCACCTAAAAGCTAATACATTTTGTTCTACCTTAGGCAAGTCGGACACCTCTTTTCGGTGTGGGTCATGACACCGGATTCCATGTTAAGCTCACATGGTCTATGTCGTATAAGTCTTATTCCCAATGTAATTAAAAGATGAATTATTAACTATGGTTGCTCAAGGTGTTTACTTAACATGGGTAGGATTATGGGATCTTACTTATGCATGGCACAAGTAGACTTTGAGGGTATTCATGGTGGGTTCCTATTATGATGTGATGACTTATATATTGAATATGCTCACAAATTATGTTTTCACTCTACTTTTCATGATGATTCTCAAAGTTGATAAAATGCATACATTTCAACTAAAATGTCCCTTTTTGGCATGTTTAAAGGTTTTCTTGAATAGCTATCATACTTAGTGAATCTTTGTACTAACCCATATTTCTTCTACATTTTTCTACAAAGTGTAGGTTCCAGCGTTTGAGGTGATTCCTTCTAGTTCAAAGCTTGGATTGACTATTCTCCAAAGCTTGTGGTATGTCCTCATGGATCCAAGGACAAGTGCTATTTTGTTGTTCCTTTCATTTCTTTGTATTTTATTTCAGATTTCCTATTGTAAGGACTATGACCCTATTTGTGAGACTTCGATTGTAATAGATGGCTAAATGAGACTATGTCTAGACTTCCACTATACTTTTATGAAAATTTCTTAAGACTTTTGAAAAATGTCTGTTTACTCTTTATTGTTCTTTACTTATGTGATGATGATTCTAAGTGGCTTACATGGTGCCTTTAGGGGCATTGTGTGACTTGTTACGTTTAAGGGGTACCCTTGGGTCGTGACAACATGCCCCCGAAAGTTAAGTCCCCTCTGTGGGCATCATATTTAGTGATCACACCAGTCTTGCGTTTATACCCTTGGCAAGGTATATTGGGTCCTTTCGATGAGGCGTATACATCGGACTCCACGTTTAGCTCACGTGGTTTTATGTTGGTTATTAGTAGCTCCCACAGTCAGATTCTACTATTTTGACCAGGTTATCAATTGTATTTCAGTATTCAGTTTCAGTATGTTATGAACTTGGTCATTGCATTCAGTTTAGTTCATGTTTAGTATGTTCATTATATTCTTCATGTTCATCTTACATCATTGATCAGTACACTTTATTTCAGTTATGTATATGTTGTTCAGCTTTATTCTATCCTGCATGCTCAGTACCTTTCAAGTACTGACGCATATTCTGCGCTACATTTTCTCGTGATGTAGGTTCAGGTCCTCAGCACTCAGATCACGCATAGATCGATTCCTGATCTCCAGTTCAGCAATATCAGTGGTGAGTCGTCATTCTTCGAGAACGATAGATATGTTTCCCTTTACTTTCAGTCTTTCAATTTCAGTTTTGCTAGAGTTAGTTGGGGACATGTCCCAGAATCTCTAGTCAGTTAGAGGCTTTCATGCAGACATAGTTAGATTCAGGTTTAGCTTGGAGTTTAATATTTCAGTTGTCATTAAACTCTCAATTTATATATTCAGATAGTATTGGGTATTCCCCCTTTTAGTTTATATCATGTTTTAATCTTCCGCACAGTATTTCTCATTTCAATTTATCTTATTATGCTTATGATATGCCAGTAGGGTTAGCTTGGGGTTGCTCGTGATCCTAAGTTCCGTGTTTATGCCAAGGGGGTAGCCTTGAGGCGTGACACTCATAGTTTTAGAGGCTTCATAGATAAATAGACGGTAGTTCATGAGTCTTTTCATTTTCAGTTGTTTATGTTGAGATTGGATATGCCTCTTTGGCCAGTTGAATGTTTCCTTTAAAAAATTCTGAGTTTATTATATGATTTTTTATTTTGAGACTATTCTATGTTAAGTAAGTCTTCCCCTGAGAGTTGAGCCAGACCAAGGGTTCCCTTGGGGCCAACAATGGTTCTCGAGTGCTAGTCGCACCCAGGGTGTAGGCTCAGGGCGTGACAAACTTGGTATAAGAGCCAGGTTTTAAGAGTCTTAGGGTGTCTATGAAGTTGCGTCTGTAGAGTCCTAGTTATCTGTGTGAAGCACGCTACATCTATGATTAGGAGGTTGCAACATTTAGGAACTATCTCACTTCTTTCATACTTTTTTCATGCGATAGAGTTCATCTCTATAAAGTTTCTCTCGAATTCATGCTTACGCGTGTCTTTCAAATCATGCCTCCATGAAGAGTTGTTCGAGGTTGTCCTGCTAGGAGGAATGTCGATCCACAGGATCAAGGGGTACCCAATGCATCAGAAGTGCAGCCCTAACGAGAGGTCACTAATGCTGAGTTTCGAGATGCAATCCGAATGTTGAGTCAAGTGGTGGCCAACCAAGCTGGGCAACAAGGAGAGGTTCGACAGGATGTGGCCGATACATCCAGAATTCGTGAGTTCTTAAGGATGAATCCTCTAAACTTCACAGGTTCAAGTGTCATTAAGGATCCAAAAAACTTGGTGGAAGAGCTATAAAATGATTTTGAGGTTTTGCATGTTGTTGATGCTGAATGAGTGGAACTAGATGCATACCAACCAAAGGGTGTTGCTAGAATGTGGTTCGATCAATGAAAGAAGAGTAAAGCTGAGGATGCACCAATTGTGAGTTGGGCTGTGTTTGAGAAAGCCTTTTTGGGGCATTTCTTTCCCCGTGAACTGAGAGAGGCCATTGTAAAGTAATTCTTCACTCTTAAGAAGGAGTCTATGAACGTACATAAGTACAACCTTAAGTTCTCCCAACTATCCCGTTATGGTTCGATGATGGTTTATGACAGGAGGAGCATGATGAGTCTATTTGTTGTTGGATTGTCTCGTCTGTCAAGTAAGGAGGGCAAGGCAGCTATGTTGATAGGGGATATGGACATAGCAAGACTGATGGTCTATGTACAGAATGTTGAAAAAGATAAGTTGAGGGATAGAGAAGAGTTTCAAAATAAGAAGGCAAAGACATCGGGAAATGAGTTCGGGCAACAAAAGAGCAATGCGAACCAGTCTTATTTTCAACACAAGCTACATGGACCTGCTCTATCATCTTATAGCGCACATGCACTAAGGAATAAAAGTTAGTTCAAGAATCAGAATTCACAAAATTTCAAAGCTAGACCCACACAATCTCAAGGTAGTGTGGTACAATGAGGTAATGATACTTTTGCATGTGCTAAGTGTGGTAGGACCCACTCATGATTGTGTCGTGATGGCTCCACTGGTTGCTTCTAGTGTGGTTAGAATAGTCATTTCATGAAATAGTGCCCTAAGAACAGGCATGGTGGTGGTAATGGGGGCAATAAAGCCCAATCTTCTTCAGCGGCTCCACCAGATAGAGCTCCACCTAGAGGAGCTACTTTAGGGACAAGCGGAGGAGCAAACCGTCAATATTCTATTACCAGTCGCCAAGAGTAAGAGAATTCTCCAGATGTTGTCACTGGTATGATCAAAGTCTTTACTTTTGATGTATATGTTTTGCTAGATCCAGGAGCGAGTGTATCTTTTGTGACTCTGTATATTACTATGAATTTTGATATTCTTCCTGAGCAACTTCTTAAGCCCTTCAGTGTTTCTACATTTGTTGGTGAGTCTATTCTAGCTGAGAGAGTTTATCGTGATTGTGTCATTTATGTCAATCACAAGAACACCATGGTTGACTTAGTTGAATTAGACATAGTAGGCTTTGATGTTATTTTAGGTATCGACTGGTTTTATACCTGTTATGCCTCAGTTGATTGTAGAACTCAAGTTGTTAAGTTCCACTTTCCTAATGTGCCAGTTATAGAGTGGAGGAGTAGTTCAATAATGCCTAAGGGTCGTTTTATTTCGTACCTTAAGGAGAGAAACTTAGTTTCCAAGGGGTGTGTCTATCACTTAGTCTGAGTTAATACCTCTAGTGTTGAGACACCACATATTTAGTTTGTTCCAGTCATGAGTGAGTTTCCAGAAGTCTTTCCAGATGATCTTGCCGGAGTCCCTCCTAAGAGAGAAATAGACTTCGGTATAGATATTCTTCTTGATACTCATCCTATCTCTATTCCGACATATAGAATGGCTCCAGTTGAGTTGAAAGAGTAGTTGAAAGATCTTCTAGATGAAGGTTTTATTCGACCAAATGTCTCACCTTGGGGTGCTCCGGTCTTGTTTATGAGGAAGAAAAATTGTTCTCTTAGAATGTGTATAGATTACCGTCAGTTGAATAAGGTTACTATCAAGAATAAGTATCCTCTTCCGTGAATTGATGATCTTTTCGATCAACTTCAGGGTGCCACATTTTTTTCTTAGATAGACCTCAGGCTATCATCAGTTGAGAGTAAGAGAAGTGACATCCCTAAGACAATATTCAAAACCCGTTATGGTCATTATGAATTTTTTGTCACGTGGTTTGGTTTGACTAATGCTCCTGCAGTGTTCATGGACTATATAGACATAGTGTTTACACCTTATCTAGATATGTTTGTTATCGTGTTCATTGATGACATTCTACTCTACTCGAGGAATGATGAAGACCATGCTAGTCATCTCAAAGTAGCTCTTCAAACTCTAAAGGATAAGGATTTGTATGCTAAATTCTCTAAGTGTGAGTGTTGGATTAAGTCTGTGGCATTCTTAAGCCACATTGTTTCTGGTGACAGGATTTGAGTTGATACTCAAAAAATAGAGGAAGTGCAGAATTGGCCTAGACCCATATCTCTGGCTGATATTAGGAGTTCCTTAGGGTTGGATGGATATTACAGAAGGTTCATCGAGGGGTTCTCATCTATTTCATCCCCTTTGACCAAGTTGACTCAGAAGACAGTAATGTTTTAATGGTCTGAAGCTTGTGAGAAAAGCTTTCAAGAATTGAAAACTAGGTTGACTATTGCCCCAATGTTGACCTTACTAGAGGGTACACAAGGTTTTGTGGTGTATTGTGATGCGTCCAGAATTGGATTGGGTTGTGTATTAATACAGAATGGCAAATTTATAGCTTATGCCTACAAACAACTTAAGGTTCACGAGAAGAATTACCCAACCCATGATCTAAAGTTGGCTGCGGTAGTGTTCACTTTGAAGATATGGCGTCACTATCGTTATGGTGTTCATGTAGACGTGTTCACCGATCAGAAGAGTCTTCAGTATGTATTCAATTAGAAAGAACTTAATCTCAGATAGATGAGGTGGTTGGAGTTACTGAAGGATTATGACATGAGTATTCTATATCACCCAGGTAAGGATAATGTTGTTGCTGATGCCTTGAGCAGGTTATCTATGGGTAGTACTTCCCATGTTGAGAAAGACACGAAAGATTTAGCCAAAGATGTGCACATACTTGCACGTTTGGGAGTCCATTTGTTGGATTCCAATGAAGGTGAAATAATGGTGATGAATAAGGCTGAATCATCATTAGTGTCAGAATTGAAAGAGAAATAAGACCAAGACCCTATTTTGCTTGAATTGAAGGCAAATATTCATAACCAAAAAGTGATGGCTTTTGAACAAAGGGGAGATGGTGTATTAAGGTATCAAGGTAGATTGTGTGTACCCAAGGTGGATGAACTTCAAGAGAAAATCACGGAGGAAGCTCATAGATCCAGATATTTGATCCATCCTGGTTCTACAAAGATGTATCGCGACTTGAGAGAAGTCTAATGGTGGAGTAGTATGAAGAAGTGTATTGAAGAGTTCATTGCTACATGCCCTGATTGTCAACAAGTTAATGTAGAGAAAAAAGGCCAAATGGTATGACTTAGAATATAGAGATTCCATAATGGAAGTGAGAGATGATCAATATGGACTTTATTACTGGTTTGTTGCGGTCTTGCAGACATCATGATTCTATTCGGATGATTGTAGATAAGATGACTAAATCAGCCCACTTTTTTCTAGTAAAGACTACCCATTCAGCAGAAGACTATGCCAAATTATATATACAAGAAATAGTCATACTTCATGGAGCTCCAATATCCATTATTTCATGGAGTTCCAATTAATTTACTGCACATTTTTGGAAGTCTTTCCATAAAGGTTTGGGTTCCAAGGTTAACTTGAGTACTTCTTTTCATCCTCAGACTGATGGTCAAATAGAGTGTACAATTCATACTTTAGAGGATATGTTGAGGATGTGTGTGATCGATTTCAAGGGAAATTAGGATGATCACTTACCTGTCATAGAGTTTGCCTACAAAAGTAGTTATCACTCTAGCATCTAGATGGCTCCCTATGATCCTCTTTATGGGAGAAGATGCAGATCTCCTATTGAATGGTTTGACGTTTTTCATTTCCATTGATTAAATGTTGAGACTTGAGTTGCCTCTTTTGGCCACTGATTGTTTTTAAACATTATGAGTTATCTCTTTTAAAGACATTGAGTGAAGTTTGCTTTTGAGTTCATCTTAGTCATGAGTAAGTCTTCAGCGGAGAGTTGAGTAAAACCAAGGGTTCACTTGGGGCCAACAATGGTTCTTGAGTGCCGGCCACGTCCAGGGTATAGGCTCGGGGCGTAACAAACTTGGTAATAGAGCACATAGTTCAAGATTTCTAGGGTGTCTATGAAGTCGTGTCTGTAGATTCGTAGTTATTGGTGTGAAGCACACCACATCTATAATTAGGAGGCTGCAACATTTAGGAACTATCTCGCATCTTTCATACTCTTTTCATGTGATATAGTTTAACTCTATAAAGTTTCATTCTAATTCGTACTTGCGCGTATCTTTTTTGATCATGCCTCCACGAAGAGCTATTCGAGGTCATCCGCTAGGAGGAATGTTGATTATCAGGATAAAGGGGTTCCCAATGCACTAAAAGTTCAACCCCACGGAGAGGTCAATAATGTTGAGTTCTGGGATGCTATCCGGATGTTGAGTCAAGTGGTGACAAACCAAGCTGGACAACAAAGAGGGAATTGACAGGATGTGGCTGATACGTCCAGAATCCAAAATTTTTTAAGGATGAATTCTCCAGAATTCACTGGTTCAAGTGTATCAAAAAAACTTTATGCAAGAGTTGCAGAAAGTCTTTGAGGTGATGCATGTTGCGGATACTGAGCGAGTGGAACTATCTGAATACCAATTGAAGGGTGTTGCTAGAGTGTGGTTCTATCGACCAATGGAAGAAGGGTAGAGCTGAAGGTGCACCAACTGTGGGATGGGCTGTGTTTGCGAAGGCTTTCTTGGGTCGTTTCTTTCCCCGTGAAATAAGAGAGGCTAAGGTAAGGGAATTCCTTACTCTTAAGCAGGAATCCATGAGTGTGCACGAGTATAGCCTTAAGTTTACCCAAATGTCCCATTATGCTCCGGAGATGGTTGTTTATATGAGGAGTATGATGAGTTTGTCTGTTTCTGGGTTGTCTCACCTGCAAAGTAAGGAGGGCAGGTGTCACACCCCGAAGCTACACCAAGGACGCGGGCACGGGACCTAGGATCACGAGTGACCCCAAGATAACCCTGTTGGCATATCATAAGCATACTAAATAAATTGATGTAAAAAATATACTGTGTGGAAGCTAAATCATGAGATAAGCTGAAATGATAGGGAATACCCATATACTGTTTGAATATATGAAAATTGAGAGTTTAACAACAACTGAAAAGTCAAACTCAAATACTAAAGCTGAAACTAACTATGTTTGAAATAAGCCTCTAACTGACTAGAAGTGCTGGGACATTCCCCAACTAAATCTAGAAAAATTGAAACTAAAGACTAAAAACAAAAGAAATATGTCCGTTGTCCTCGGAGAATGAGGACTCACCACTGATATTGCTGAGCTGAAGATCGGGAACTGATCTATGCATGATCTGTAAGCTGAGGACCTAAACCTACATCACGAGAAGATGTAGCGTAGAATTTGCATCAGTTATTTTAAAGATACTGAGCATGCTAGATAAAATAAATCTGAATGAAAACATAACGGAACAAGACATATAATTGGGCAATGGCATAAGATAAGCATGATGCTATACTGAAAATAGTGAACATGAAATGAATAAATGCAATGACCAAGCATATAACATGCTGAATTTGAAATCTGACTGTAACTGATAACATGGTCAATGCAATAGAATCTGGCTGTAAGGGAGCTACTAATAACCGACATAAAACCACATGAGCTAAATGTGGAGTCCGATGTATACCCCCATCGAGAGGACCTAATATACCCTACCAGAGGTAAAGACGCATGACTGGCGTGATCACTAAATTAATGTCCACAGAGGGGACTTAACTATGGGGCACGTAGTTTTGGGACTATGAGGGTGACTGAACCTAGTCCACTCGGTATTAAGCTACTCCCAATTGATTATTTAATTAACACATTATGACTGAATTTCTGTAATACTGGATAGCTCAAAATAATGACATGCTAACTGAAATGCAACATTAATATATTGATAATGAATCATTCTTAACTGAGGCATGCATAACTGATATAACTGACCTAGCATATGTAATTCATGAACTAAAAGAACTACATAGCTAGGGCTTTGAATTTCATGTAAGAACTGAGCAATAATCCCTTAAAACATGATAATCTGATTTGGATCATTCTAACAGCTAAAACCCAACAATTTCTAACATTTAAGAAACCCTAGGTCTAGATAATAGTAAGGTAATCAAGAATCTGACTGAATTTTAGGGACCTAATAGGTGAAAGGAACCCACTAGTGAAATACCACATACTTGGTGACGAACTCCACAGAGAAATCTTTCGATTTTGGGGCTAAAACTGATGATAATCTGCTGCATTCTTGGAGAGTGGTTTGGTCGATGCTTTCTCCTCTTATTCTTTAGTTTGATCGAAATCTTGGAGAATGAATTGACTAGGGTAAGTTCTAATTAAGTCACTAGGCTAAAACTGGCAAAAACCACGTAGTTTAGGGGTTAAAAGATGTATTTTTGGTGTCCAATGTATAGGGAAAAGACCAAATGACCCCTGACTTAAAAGCTGTCGGGGGTCACCGACGGACCAGACTTACGGATCGTGGCTTGACCGATGGTCCGTTCTGGTCAACCGTCGATGGAGTTCTGGGAGTTGAAATTTGGGGCCTCGATCCACGGACCAAGACCATGGTCCGTGGCCTGACCTACGGTCCGTGGCCTGAACTACGGTTCGTGGGTTTGGCCGTGGGTCATGCCTTAGAAATTTTGTCTGAGGGTCTGACCTATGGCCCTGGACCACGAACCGTGGTCTTACCTACGGTCCGTAGGTCTTGGTGTAGGTCTAAAATTAGAATAATTTTCCAGGCCTTATCTAGGAGGGGCTGTAGGTGGTGAACCACAGACCACCAGAATGGACCGTGGGTCACCCTACGGTTCGTGGGTGGCAACCGTTGGTTGCACCTGCAGCTTTTGAAAAGTCTATATTTTGGTTTTCGAGGATATGTGGTGTTACATTATCTCCCCCTTGGGAACATTCATCCTCGAATGAAGACTAATCTAACTGGAGATAGAGGGAAAGAGCTGCAAACCCTACCACTAAACACTGGAAACTGATTTTTGACTTAACTAAGTTCCAAGAACATGCAAATACGCCGAAAATGCAAGTACAAAATGAAAGAACATGATACTAAGACTGAAGCTATGCATGAATGACTAAAAAACTGGAGAGGTACTATTGCCTCAAGCTGGAATGGAATCGGAAGGAAAGAGATGAGGACACATGTCCTTCATGGCTGCTTCTGCTTCCCAAGTAGCTCCCTCTACGGACTAACTCCTCCACAAAACCTTCACTGAAGCGACTTCTTTGTTTCTCAACCTTCAAACCTGACGATCAAGAATCTCAACTGGCACATCCTCATTAGTGAGACTATCCTTCACAGCCACACTTTCTAAAGGTACTATAGATGCTGGATCACCCACACAGTTCTTCAACAATGAAATGTGCAAGACCGGATGCACTGTTGCTAGATCTAGTGGCAACTCTAACTCATAAGCCACTTTACCAACTCTTTTCAAGATCTTGTAAGGCCCTACATATTTAGGACTGAGCTTCTATTTCTTGCCATATCTCATCTCCCCCTTCATAGGTGATACTTTCAGAAAAACCCAATCATCAACGTGGAACTCTAATTCCTTTCTCCTTACATCTGGATAGGACTTCAAGCGACTCTGGGCTGTCTTAAGTCTATCTATAATGAGTTGCACTCTCTCCATAGCATCATGAATTGAATCTGTCCTTATCAAGGCTGCTTCACCTACTTCAAACCAACCAACTGGATATATACATCTACGCCCATACAATGCCTCATGAAAGGCCATTTGAATGCTGGAATGGTAGCTATTATTGTAGGCGAACTCTACAAGAGGAAGGTGATCATCCCAACTACCCTTGAAATTGATCACACAAGCTCTCAACATGTCCTCTAAGGTCTGAATGGTACGCTCTGCTTGACCATCCACCTGGGGATAAAATGATGTGCTAAGGTTAACCTGAGTACCAAGACTTTTCTGAAATGACTTCCAGAAATGAGAGGTAAACTGAGGACCTCTATCCGAAATGATAGACAAAGGAACCCCATGCAACCTGGCTATCTCATTAATGTAAATCTTGGCATAGTCCTCCGTTGAATCTGTAGTCTTAACAACCAAAAAGCGCGTAGACTTAGTAACTCTATCAACTATCACCCAAATGGAGTCATGCTGTCTGCGAGTATGAGGTAAACCTGTAATGAAGTCCATGTTGATCACTTACCACATCCAAGTAGGAGTGTTGATCTCTTGAGTCATACCTCCTGGTTTCTGATGTTGTACCTTCACTTTCTGGCAATTAGGGCACTTAGCCACAAAATTCGCTATATCCCTTTTCATACCATTCCACCAAAA
Source organism: Solanum verrucosum (assembly GCF_900185275.1). Classification (NCBI taxonomy): domain Eukaryota; kingdom Viridiplantae; phylum Streptophyta; class Magnoliopsida; order Solanales; family Solanaceae; genus Solanum; species Solanum verrucosum. The sequence continues at coordinate 3,206,998 of NW_026020329.1, forward strand.
GACTTCCCGCAGATCACGGTACATCTTAGTGGTGCCTGGATGAATAGAGTACCTGGAGTTATGGGTTTCTGCAAGAATCTGTTGTCTCAACTCACCCACCTTAGGAACACATAATCGACCAGAATAGAGAAGCACACCATATCCCCATTGGGAGAAAACCTCAACCCTCTGATGATGGAATGCACCCTTTAGTTGAAATAATATAGGATCACTGTCTTGCTTTTCCTTAACCTCCGCTACCAATGAAGATTCTAGCCCATTTTGAACTATTACACCACCATCTGATATGCTCATAAGGCGAACTCCCAATCGAGCAAGCCTGTGAACATCTTTTGCTAGTTCCTTTCTTTCTTCCTCAACATGTGCTACACTACCCATAGATAGTCTACTAAGAGCATCTGCTACTACATTGGCCTTACCCGGATGGTAATGCATACTCATATCATAATCCTTGAGGAACTCAAGCCATTTCCTCCGACGAAGATTCAACTCTTTCTGGGTGAACACATACTGAAGGCTCTTATGGTCTGTGAAAACATCTACATGAATACCATATAAGTAATGTCTCCAAACCTTAAGTGTAAACACCACTACCGCAAGCTCGAGGTCATGAGTTATTTAATTCTTCTCATGCACCTTAAGCTGTCTAGAAGCATATGCTATAACCTAACCTCGCTGCATCAGTACACAACCTCGGCCGACTCTGGATGCATCACAATAGGTAACATAATCGTCTGAACCCTCTAGTAGAGTTAAAACATGACCTGTAGTCAACCTAGTTTTCAGTTCTGTGAAGCTCTTCTCATAATAGTCTGACCACTGAAACTTAACCTTTTTCTGAGTCAACTTAGTCAATGGAGAAGCTATGGATGAAAATCCCTCCACGAACCTTCTGTAGTAATCTGCCAAACCCAAGAAACTTCTGATATCTATAGGAGAGGTAGGTATGGGCCATTGTTTCGCTGCTTTTATTTTCTGAGAATCCACTCAGATTCCTTTGCTAGACACAATATGCCCAAGAAAAGCAACAAATTGCAACCAAACTCACACTTGCTAAACTTAGTAAATAACTGGCGATCTTTGAGAGTTTGCAGAACAACCCTTAAATGAGTCACATGTTCTTCCTCATTCTTAGAGTAAATGAGGATATCATCAATAAAGACGATAACGAACAAGTCCAAATGCTGCTTGAACACTCTGTTCATCAAATCCATGAAAGCTGCAGGAGTATTGGTTAATCTAAATGACATAAATACAAATTCATAATGACCATACCAAGTTCTGAAGGATGTTTTCGGAATGCCACTATCTCTGACTCTGAGCTGATGATAATCGGATCTAAGGTTTATCATTGAGAATGACTAGCACCTTGAAGTTGGTCAAAAAAGTCATCAATCCTGGGGACGGGATACTTATACTTGATTGTGACTTTGTTCAACTGCCGTTAGTCAATGCACATCCTGAGAGAACCATCTTTCTTTTTCACAAACAACACCGGTGCACCCCATGGGGAAATACTAGGTCTGATGAAACCCTTATTTATAAGGTCTTTCAGCTATTCTTTCAATTCCTTAAGCTCAACTAGAACCATTCTCTAAGGAGGAATAGAAATAGGTTGGGTATCCCTTTTGGGAGGAACTCAAGGAAGATCTTCTGGAAACACTTCTGGGAACTCATTCACTACTGGAACTAACTCAAGAGTTGAGGTTTTAGAGCTTGAATCCTTATACCGAACTAGATGATAGAGACAACCCTTAGAGATCATCTTTCTAGACTTAAGGTAAGAAATGAATCGACCCATAGGCTCTAAGCTACTACACTTCCATTCTAAGATTGGTTCGTCTGGGAACTGAAAACGAACTATCCTAGTTCTACAATCGACTGAGGCATAACATGAATGTAACCAATCCATGCCTAAAATAACATCAAAGTCTACCATTTCTAACTCTACAAGATATGCTGAGGTGATTTTTTGAGAGACTGTGACAGGGCAATTTATGAATACCCATCTAGCTATAACTATGTCACCGACTGGAGTAGAGACTGAGAAGGGTTCTAAGAGAGTTTCTGGACTGACACTGAAGTTTACTGCTATATAAGGAGTTACAAAAGACAAAGCAACCCCTGTTATCTTTCCACTGAGTGACCCATATGTGAGCCACATCCTTAAGCTGGTAGGACGCCAATTCCACCCTATCACTACCAGTCACTTGCATCACTCCAAAGATTTTCTTAACCTCATCAATGAAATTCTATGGGTCCTCACCAACTTGCTATCCTAAAAACTTAGGCGGATTCATCCAAACAAAATCTTGAACTGTAACTGCCACTGATCCACCATTTCTATTAGTAGAAACTGTAACTTGCTGATTGTTTTGGTTGGTCATACTCTGAGCCAAAAGCTGAATCGCATTTTGAAATTCTACATTTGAAACCTCATGGTCTGGGACTAGAGGAACTGCGTTAGCATTGCGTGCATTAACATTCCATGCGTAAGCTCTACGATGATGCATGATCTTAAGCGCATAATATTGAGTTAGAAATAAGGAATTAGATCATACCTTACGCACGATGAGAATATCAAAAAAGTGAAGTTTTTCCTATAACACTTCATAGCCTCTCTCTCATTGGATGTGGTGCACTTCACACACATAAAAATGACTCTGCTTAGTGCGACTTTTCAGACATCCTAGGACTCTTAAACCTAGTGCTCTGATACCAAGTTTTTCATGCCTCGAAGCTACCCCAGGACACGGAGATGGGACCTAGGATCACGAGTGACCCCAAGCTAACCCTGTTGCCATATCATAAGCATACTAAATAAACTGATGTAAAGAAAAGACTGTGCAGAAGCTATATCATGAGATAAACTGAAATGATGGGGAATACCCATATACTGTCTGAATATATGAAAACTGAGAGTTTAACAACAACTGAAAAGTCAAACTCAAATACTAAAGCTAAAACTAACTATGTTTGAAATAAACCACTAACTGACTAGAAGTGCTGGGATGTGCCCCCAGCTAAATCTAGCAAAACAATAACTAAAGACTAAAAACAAAATAAACATGTCTGTCGTCCTCAGAGAATGAGGACTCACCACTAATACTCTTGAGTTGAAGATCGGGAACTGATCTATGCATGATCTCGAAGTTGAGGACCTGAACCTAAATCATGAGAAGATGTAGCACATAGTATGCATCAGTACTTAAAAGGTACTGAGCATTCATGATAGGATAAAGCTGAATGAAAACATAACTGAACAAGGAATATATTGGGCAATGACATGAGATAAACATGATGCTATACTGAAAATACTTAACATGAAATGACTGAATGCAATGACCAAGTATATAACATGCTTAGACTAAAATCTGACTGTAACTGATAACATGGTCAATGCAATAGAATATGACTGTAAGGGAGCTACTAATAACCGACATAAAATCACATGAGCTAAATGTGGAGTCCGATGTATACGCCCATAGAGAGGACCCAATATATCCTGCTAGAGATATAGAGGCTCGACTGGCATGATCACTAAATTGATGCCCACAGAGGGGACTTACCTACGGGGCACGTAGTTTTGTGACTATGAGGGTGACTGACCCTAGTCCACTCGGTATTAAACTACTCCCAATTGATTATGTAATTAACACATTTTGATTTAATTTCTGTAATACTGGATAGCTTAAAATACTGACATACTAACTGAAAATGCAACATTAATATATACTGATAATGAAACATTCTTAACTGAGGCATGTATAACTGATATAACTGACCTAGCATGTGTAATTCATGAACTAAAAGAACTACATAGCTAGGGTTCTGAATTTCATGTAAGAACTAAGCAATAATCCCTTAAAAACATGATAATCTGATTTGGATCATTCTAACAGCTAAAACCCAACAATTTCTAAAATTCAAGAAACCGTAGGTCTAGATAATATTATAGGAATCAAGAATCTGACTGAATTCTAGGGACCTAATGAGAGGAACCCACTAGTGAAATCCCACATACTGGTACTCCGTGGATTGAGTACTAGAACTCAACTTCCCAGACTAGGACCTACGACTGACCACCCACGACCCGTCGATGGACCTACGGTCCTTGGGCGGCTCTGTTGGTGGGTATTTCTGCACTTTTCAGCTCCAAATCTTCATCAACCGCCTCCAAGCCTATTTCCTGCAAACATAATACATAAAACATTATTTCTAGTACAATATAGCCTTAGACACACACAAATTCTAAGTGAAATGCATAATAAATATTGTAAACTCACGATATATCAACATCCTCAACTTAAATTTGTTATTTGTCCTCAAGCGACAATCTAAAACTCTAAACGACACATATATAGCAGCGGACATCCAAACTCAAGCAATCACATGGCTTTCTCAATCAATTTCCATCACATTAGTGCAAATCTATTATTCTAGACTCAACAAGCTAACTTATGTGGATCAAACATGACATAGATCGACCAATAGACACCACAACATACACTTTTCACAATCACCAAGGTACAAATTTTCCAACAATGTAACTAGTACCCTCACTTCAAAAGAAATCATTTTTCACTCACAATAGATATGAAATTCAAGTTTAAGGATTCATTCAACACTCACGCTCAGAAGTGACTTCAAGTACAATTAGTGCTCAACACCACAGGCTTGCCTTTATTTTCACTGCTTCGACTCTCCAAACTAGTTGCTAGGATCACTATAGGACTTTATTAGCTTGTAACGTAGGCTCAAGGTCAGGTAGGGCACATTTGGGTATTTTTTAGTGACTTTATGCCCTCCTTGACATTACATTGGCTTTTTACCTCTCTTCTCAACCAATTCTTGACATCTTTTTATTTTTCTGCTCTTTCCCTTGATTCTTTTTTGCACAGATGTGACTTTGATCATGGTGCTTTTTCTCCTTGCGCAAGGCTGCCCCTAACTTCTCCTTACTAGACATTACATAATCTTTTCCCACAATGTGACTCACCAGAGATACTGATTTAAGATCACTTTCCTGCTTTATAGACCTACAAATGTTAAAGGTCACCTCCTCCTTATTTAGTCGAAACTTCATCTGCCCTTTTTCTATATCGACTAAGGCACGCCCAGTAGCGAGAAATGGTCTCCCTAAGATGATGGGAACCTCAAAGTCAACCTCGCAATCAAGTATCACAAAGTCTGCCAGAAAAATGAACGATCCTACTTTAACAAGGACATCTTGGAGCACTCCAATGGGCTTCTTCACAGTTCTATCAGCCATAAGTAATCACATCGCAGTCGGTTTAGGAGCTCTTAAACCCAACTTTTTATAGATTGACAATGGCATCAAATTAATGCTGGCACTCAAATCACACAAGGCCTTCGCAAAGTGCAACTTATCGATGGTGCAAGGAATAGTCAATGCTCTAGGATCCTCTTTATTTTGCACTAGTGAGCTCTTTATTTTGACTGCCTTCTTTTTGGTCACCAAGCCCTTCATGAATTTTGCATACCTAGGCATTTGCTCCAAAGCTTCTATCAACGGGACATTGATGACAAGCTGTTTCAACATAGTTATGAACCTATGGTAATTTCCCTCTTCATTCTTTTACACTAACTTCTGTGGGAAAGGAGGTGGAGGTCTAGGCATGGGGACAACTTTTTGAGTCAACTCAGCCTCCTTTTTCTGTAATATCTTTCGTCCCTCCAGTAACCTCAATCTCATCAAAATCGGATTTTGGAAGGGTATTTTGGTCTTTTCCAAACCCAATTAATTAATTTCACTTGTGGAAGTTTAATTGGGGTATAATCAAAATTAGATCAGTTTGCTCATTTACCAAAACATGCTAGGGCTTGGAGAAAAGAGAAAAGAGAAGAAAAGAGGAGAAAAAATTCAAGATTCGTCAAGTTCTTGCATATTGGGTTGTGGATTTCCCCAAGGATTCAATCCTACGAGGTATGGGAGATCACATAGGGTTGGGTTAGTTCACCCACGCGCTAATCATGATTCAATTCAGCGTAATTGTGTTCTTGAAAGAAAATATTATGAGTTCTTGATGAAATTTGTTTAAGTTCTTGTCGGTTCTTGTTGTTAAAGTTGTTGAGACATTTCTTAAGTTTGATTCATGAAATTAGGTGTATTTTTGAGTAGATTCCTACATATATTGGTGTTATAGTCGAATATAAGTGTTTGGGGGAAAGAACTAATCAAATCTAGAGGGTTTAGAGTTGAAAAATGAGCAAACAATTTTGTCAAAAATCTGGGGAGGGGGCTGTGGCGCCACGCCTCTCAGAGAGCCCCAAAGGGGTTCCTGAAATTTTTCCTTTGGGCACCACGCCAGCCAGAGCTCCCCAAGCCAGTGTCTGAAGTTTCAAGGCTGGCGCCCCGCGCCCCACGCCTCTCAGGGTCGCCAGGCCTTCTACCTTTTCCCACTTTTTTCCGTTTGAGTTCCCTAACAACGCACCTAAGTTTCCTAGTCGTTTCTACACTCTAAGGTACGTCTAAACATCATGAAATCATCCATAAACACGAGATCATGAGCCTTGAATCCATAATTCAATTCAAGGAAAGTTAAGAGTCAAGTTAAGAGAAATTCATAGAGTTTTCTAAAAGTCTTTTACAAATGTTTTAACTTTGTTTTAAGGCTTGAGTTTTGAGTTGAGTAAAGAGTAAGAGTAAAGTTTCATTTCTTCAAAAGATTATATGGGAACTAAGTATTATCCAGAATTGAAATGTTTTCAAATTTAAATAAGAAAGGAAACACCAATTTCCAGGAGAGTGTTTGGGCTAGTTTTTGAGTAATATTAATCTCAAACAATAGAAAGAGTTTTTGTTATTAAAATATATGAGCTGAGTATATTTTGGGAGTAGTATTAAGCACCAATATGGAGTCGAGTTCATAATAACTAAAGTCTCCATAAATTATGTAGCCATCGTGTGTAAGAAAGGGTCATACTTTTAGATGATTCCTTAGTGCTTTTTAGCATAGACTAGTGGATCCACTTAGTTGAGGCGTTCTATATCACGGCAAGGTATAAGACAGTTCTGGCAGTGTGGGTGAAACATTGTATCATTACTTTAGCTCATAGTGATGGTTGTCGGTTAGAGAAACTCCCACTGTATTATATTACTTCATATGTAAAATGTGTTGTTATTGTATTTCTTAAATACATTGAGTTGTCATCTATTGTTTTACATGCTTTGTATAATCTCCAATTTTATTGTTTTTTTACTTCGCATTTGAGTTGAGTATTCATGAGTTGAATAAAGCTAAGGTAAGTGTTCTTTTCAAATTTGTTTCAAGCTTATGTCATGTTTAGTTTTCCCCTCGCATGCTCGTACATTCAATGTACTGATGCCATTTGGCTTGCATCTTTTAGTGATGAAGATACATGTAACCAGGATCAACATCTAGCTCCTCGTTGATCCAGTTGAGCACTCAGAGTCAGTTGGTGAGCCTCCTTGATTTTTGGAGAACTCCTTTTACATTTTTTAGTACTTCAATTGTTAGGATGATCGGGGTCTTGTCCCTACATCCCTCTTTGTTTTAGAGGCTTCATAGATGAATAGTTATAGTTCTTTAGTCTTTCCTTTTTCAGTTGTTGATGTTAAGACTTGAGTTGCCATTTCGGCTAGTCTAATATTTGTTTAAGATATTACATGAGTTGTCCTTTGAGATTGTTTCTTGTTATTTAAGTCTTCTGCTATAAGTTAAGCTAGGCAAAGGGTCCGCTTGGGGCCAACAATGGTTCTCGAGTGCTAGTCCCGCGCAGGGTGTGAACAAATTTGTATCAGAGTACATTTTTCAAAAGTGTCAGGGAGTATATGAAGCCGTATCTATAGAGTTCTAGTTATCGGTGTGAAGTGCGCCACATCTATAACTAGGAGGCTGCAACATTTCAGAAATTCCTTTACTTCTTTCATACTCATTTCGTGAGATAGAGTTAATCTCTATAAAGTTTCTTTCTAACTCGTGCTTGTGTGTGTCTTTTAGTTGATCATGCCTCTATGAAGAGCTGTTCGAGGTTGTCCTGCTAGAAGGAATGTTGAGGAACAAGGGATACTTAATGCACCTGAAGTGCAACTCTAAGGAGAGGTCACAAAAGCTGAATTTTGGGAAGCAATCCGAATGCCAAGTCAAGCTGTGACTAACTAGGTTGGGCAACAAAGAGGGGTTTGACAGGAAGAGGTGGATATTTTGAGGATCCGCGAGTTCCTGAGAATGAATCCTCCACGCTTCATTGGTTAAAGCACCACTGAGGATTCGAAAATTTTTGTTGAGGAACTTCAAAAAGTGTTTGAGGTTATGCACATTGCTGATGCTGAGCGAGTGGAACTAGCTGCATATCAACTGAAGATTGTTGCTAGGATTTGGTTTGACCAGTGGAAGAAGGGTAGGGCTGAGGACGCACCGGTTTTGAGTTGGGCTGTGTTTGAGAGTGCTTTCTTGGGGCGTTTCTTTCCTGAGGAACTGAGAGAAGACAAGGTACGGGAATTCCTCACCCTTAAGCAGGATTCGTTAAGTGTTCATGAGTATAGTTTGAAGTTCACCCAATTTTCCTGATATGCTCCGGAGATGGTTGAGGATATGAGAAACACGATGAGTCTATTTGTTGCTGGATTGTCTCGTCTATCAAGCAAATAGGGCAAGACAGCTATGCTAATTGGGGATATGGATATAGCAAGGGTGTTGGTTTATGTGCAGCAGGTTGAAGTGGAGAAACTGAGGGATAGAGAGGAATTCAGAAACAAGAAAGCTAAGACAGGGAATGAGTTTGGGCAGCAAAGGAATAATGTGAACTGTTCTTCCTTCCATCAGAAGCAAAAGGGACCTGCTCCATCATTTGCTAGTGCACTTGCACCCAAAAACAAAGGTGAGTATAATGGTCACAATTCGCAGAACTTCAGAGCTAGACCAACACAGTCTTACGGTAGTGTGGCACAAAGAGGTAGCTAGGCTCCTGCATGTGCTAAGTGTGGTAGGAACCACCCAGGTAAGTGTCGCGATGAATCCACAGGTTGTTTCAAGTGTGGACAAGAGGGTCACTTCATTAAAGAGTTCCCTAAGAACTGACAACGCAATGGGAATTAGGGCAATAATGCCCGGTCTTCTTTAGTTGCTCCACCATACAGAGCTACATCTAGAGGAGCTACTTCAGGTACAAACAGAGGAGGAAACCGTATTTATGCTATCACCAGTCACCAAGAGAAAGATAATTCTCCATATGTTGTCACTGGTATGCTCAAAGTCTTTACTCTTAGTGTGTATGCTTTGTTAGATCCAGGAGCGAGTATCTTTTGTGACCCCTTATGTTGCAATGAAATTTGATGTTCTTCCTGAGAAACTTTGTGAGCCCTTTTGTGTTTCTACACCTGTTGGGGAGTCTATTCTAGCTGAGAGAGTCTATCGTGATTGTACCATTTCTGTCAATCATAAGAGCACCATATCTGATTTAGTTGAGTTAGAAATGGTAAATTTTGATGTCATTCTAGGTATGGACTGGCTTCATGCCTGTTATGCCTCCATTGATTTTAAAACTCGAGTTGTTAAGTTCTAAGTTCCGAATGAGCTAGTCTTTGAGTGGAGGAGTAGTTCAACAGTGCCTAAGGGTCATTTTATTTCGTACCTTAAGGCGAGAAAGTTAGTTTCCAAGGGTTGTGTCTATCACTTAGTCCGAGTTAATGACTCTAATGTTAAGACACCTCCTATCGAGTCACTTCGAGTTGTGAGTGAGTTTCCAGAACTCTTTCCTGATGATCTACCCGGAGTCCCTCCTGAGAGAGATAGATTTCTGTATAAATATTTTTCCTGATACTCGTCCGATATCTATTCCACCATATAGAATTGCTCCAACATAGTTGAAAGAGCTAAAAGAATAGTTGAAAGATCTCCTTGATAAAGGCTTTATTCGACCAAGTGTCTCACCTTGGGGTGTTCCGGTTTTATTTGTGAGGAAGAAGGATGGTTCCCTTATGATGTGTATAGATTACCATTAGTTGAATAAGGTTACCATCAAGAATAAGTATCCTCTTCTGAGAATTGATGATCTTTTCGATCATCTTCAAGGTGCCACATGTTTCTCTAAGATAGATCTCAGATCGGGCTACTATCAGTTGAGTAAGGGAATGTGATATTCCAAAGACAACATTCAGGACCCGTTTTGGCCATTATGAGTTCTTAGTTATGTCTTTTGGTTTTACCAATGCACCTGCAACATTCGTGGACCTTATGAATAGAGTATTCAAGCCTTATTTAGATATGTTTGTCATCGTGTTCATTGATAACATTCTAATCTATTCGAGGGATGAGGAAGATCACGCTAGCCATCTCAGAATAGTTCTCCAAACTCTAAAGGATAAAAAGTTGTATGCTAAATAATCTCTAAATGTGAGTTTTGGATCGAGTCTAGTGCATTCTTGGGTCACACTATTTCCAGTGATGGGATTAGAGTTGACACTTAGAAAATAGATGCAATGGAGAATTGGCCTAGACCCACATCTTCAATTGATCTTAAGAGTTTCTTGGGATCGGCTGGATATTATATAAGATTCGTAGAGAGGTTCTCATCTATTTCATCCCCTTTGACCAAGTTGACTCAGAAAACAGTGAAGTTTTAATTGTTTGAAGCTTGTGAGAAAAGCTTTCAAGAATTGAAAAAGAAGTTGACTACTGCCCCAGTATTGACCTTACCAGAAGGTACACAAGGCTTTGTTGTATATTGCGATGCGTCTAGAGTTGGTTTGGGTTGTGTGTTGATGCAGAATGGAAATGTTATATCTTATGCCTCCAGACAGTTGAAAGTTCATGAGAAGAATTACCCAACCCATGATCTAGAATTAGCTGTCGTAGTGTTTGCTTTAAAATTATGGCGCCATTATCTTTATGGTGTTCATGTGAATGGTTCACCGATCCCAAGAGTCTTCAGTATGTGTTTAGTCAGAAAGAGCTTAATCTCAAACAATGAATGTGGTTAGAGTTACTCAAAGATTATGCCATGAGTATTCTTTATCACCTAGGTACGGCTAACATTGTTGGTGATGTATTGAGCAGGATGTCTATGGGTAGTACCGCCCATGGTGAGGAAGAAAAGAGTTAGTGAAAGATGTTCACAAACTTGCACGCTTAGGAGTTCAACAAATGGATTCCACAGAAGGAGGAGTAGTGGTGATGAATGGGGCTGAATCATCATTAGTGTCTGAAGTTAAAGAGAAGCAAGACCAAGATCCCATTTTGCTTGAATTGAAGGCAAATGTTTATAAGCAAAAAGTAATAGCTTTTGAACAAGGGGGAGATGGTGTATTGAGGTATCAAGGTAGTTTATGTGTACCAAGGGTGGATGAACTCTAAGAAAGGAGCATGGAGGAAGCTCATAGCTCCAAATATTCTATCCATCTGGGTTCCACAAAGATGTATCGCGATATGAGAGAAGTTTATTAATGGAGTAGTATGAAAAAGGGCATTGCAGAGTTTGTTGCTAAGTATCTGAATTGCCAATAAGTTAAAGTAAAGAACCAAAGGCCCGGTGGTATGGCTCAGAATATAGAACTTCCAAAATAGAAGTAGGAGATGATCAATATGGATTTTATCACAGGTTTACCAAGGTCTCGCAAGTAGCATGATTATATCTGGGTGACTGGATCGAATGACCAAATCAACCCACTTTTCGCCGGTAAAGACTACCCATTCAGTAGAGGATTATACTAAGTTGTATATTCAAGAGGTGGTCAAACTTTATGGGGTTTCAGTATCGATTATTTCAGACAGAGGAGCACAATTTATTGCATAGTTCTCGAAATCTTTTAAAAAAGTCTTGGGTTCAAAGGTGAACTTAAGTACTACTTTTCATCCACAGACAAATGGTCAAGCAGAGCACACTATTCAGACTCTAGAAGATATGTTGAGGGCCTGTGTGATTGATTTTAAGAGAAATTGGGATGATCACCTACCTCTCATTGAGTTTGCTTACAATAATAGTTACCACTTTAGCATCCAGATGGCTCCGTATGAAGCTCTTTATGGGAGAAGATGCAAATCTCCTATTGGATGGTTTGAAGTTGGTGAAGCTGGATTGATAGGACAACACTTAGTTCATCAAGCTATGGAGAAGGTGAAAATTAATCAAGAATGGTTGAAAACAGTGCAAAGTTATCAGAAATCCTACACCGATGTTAGGAGAAGGGAGTTAGAGTTGGAGGTAGGTGATTGGTATACTTGAAAGTTTCACCCATGAAGGGTGTTATGAGATTTGATAAGAAGGGGAAGCTTATCCCCCGGTATATTGACTCTTATAGAATATCCAAGATGGTTTGTAGTGTAGCTTATGAGTTAGAGCTACCCCAAGAGTTAGCAGCGGTTCATATGGTATTTCATGTTTCCATGTTGAAGAAGTTCATGTGAGATCCTTCACTTATCATACCAACTAAATATATTGGTATCAAGGATAGCTTATCTCATGAGGAGATTCCTGTTTAGATTCTATATCGCCAAGTTCGCAAGTTGAGGACTAAGGAAGTAACATCAGTCAAAGTTCTTTGGAGAAATTAGTTTATTGATGAAGATACTTGGGAAGCTGAGGAGGATATGAAGAAGAGATATCCACATCTCTTTGAGCCCAGAGAAATTCCAGATCAAGGTACTAATTCTCTTCTTAGTACTTTTTAAATTGACATGTTTAATGCATTAGATTTGTTTGTTGGGTGTTTTAGCCGAATGTATGTTACACCCTTAGCCTACTTAGAGTAATCTCATTCGAGGATGAATGTTCCCAAGGGGGAAATATTGTAACACCTTGCTATTTGAAAGAACTTGAAAAAGAGCTACAATTAGAAAGAGTCGTTTTTGGAAAGAATGAAAAATCTGGAAAATTGGTTAGGTTATGTTAAATTGAGTTTTGAGTCAACTTCATACGACCATAAATCCTAGATCAGGATGATATAGGTGTCCTAAAGGATACCATAGGAAATATCTTTGAATTATCTTTCCAACGCCGTCGAGTTTGCTCAATTCCGAGTTTGTATGAATGAGATATGTCCATTTGAAGTTGGGCTATCTAGATATGGAAAGTCAAAACCGGATTTGGAAGGGTATTTCGGTCTTTTCCATACCCAATTAATTAATTTAGTTTTTGGAAGTTTAATTGGGGTATAATCAGAATTAGATCAATTTGCACATTTACCAAAACACGCTAGGGCTTGGAGAAAAGAGAAAAGAGGAGAAAGGAGCAGAAAAAGTTCAAGATTCGTCAACTTCTTGCAAATTAGGTTGTGGATTTTGCCAAGGATTCAATCCTACGAGGTATGTGAGATCACATAGCGTTGTGTTAGTTCACTCACACACCAATCATGATTCAATTCAGCGTAATTGTGCTCTAGAAAGAAAAGATTATGAGTTCTTGATGAAATTTGTTTAAGTTCTTGTGGGTTCTTGTTGTTGAAGTTATTGAGACGTTTCTTGAGTTTGATTCATGAAATTAGGTGTTTTTTGAGTATATTGCTACATATATTGGTTTTATAATCGAATTTAAGTGTTTGGGGAAAGAACCAATCAAATCTAGAGGGTTTAGAGTTGAAAAACGAGCAAGAAATTTCATCAAAAATCTTGGGAAGAGGCTGGGCACCGTGCCTCTTAGAGTGCCCCAAAGGGGTTCATGAAATTTGGCCTCTGGGGTGCCGCGCCAGCCAGAGCTCCCCAAGCCAGTGTCTGAAGTTTCAAGGCTGGCGCCCCACGCCTCTCAGAGCACTAGGGTCACCAGGCCTTCTACCTTTTCCCACTTCTTTCCATTTCAGTTCCCTAGCAACGTACCTAAGTTTCCTAGTTGATTTCTATACTCTAAGGTAAATCTAAACATCATGAAACCATCCATAAACATGAGATCATGAGCCTTGAATCCATAATTCAATTCAAGGAAAGTTAAGAGTCATGTCAAGAGAAGTTCATAGATTTTTCTAAAAGTCTTTTACAAATGTTTTAACTTTGTTTCGAGGCTTGAGTTTTGAGTTGAGTAAAGAATAAGAGTAAAGTTTCATTTCTTCAAAATATTATATGGGAACTAAGTATTCCTCAGAGTTGAAATGTTTTCACATTTAAACAAGAAAGGAAACACCGATTTCCAAGAGAGCCTTTGAGCTAATTTTTGAGTAATTATCTCAAACCACAAAAAGAGTTTTTATTATTAAAACATATGAGCTGAGTATATTTTGGGAGTAGTATTGAGCACCGATATGAGGATGAGTTCATAATAACTGAAGTCTCCATAAACCATGTAGCCATCGTGGGTAAGAAAGGGTCTTACTTTTTAGATGATTCCTTAGTGCTTTTTAGCATAGACTAGTGGATCCACTTAGTTGAGGTGTTTTATATCACGGCAAGGTATAAGACAATTTTGGCAGTGTGGGAGAGACACTGTATCATCACTTTAGCTCTTAGTTATGGTTGTCGGTTAGAGAAACTCCCACAATATTATATTACTTTATATGTAAACCGAGTTGTTATTGTATTTCTTAAATACATTGAGTTGTCATCTACTATTTTACATGCTTTGTATAAACTGCACTTTTATTGTTGTTTTTACTTCGCATTTGAGTTGAGTATTCATTAGTTGAGTAAAGCTAAGGTAAGTGTTCTTTTCAGATTCCTTTCAAGCTTATGTCATGTTTAGTTTTTCCCCTCGCATGCTCGTACATTCAATGTACTTATGCCATTTGTCCTGCATCTTTTAATGATGCAGATACAGGTAATCAGGATCAACATCCAACGCCTCATTGATCTAGTTGAGCACGCAGAGTCAGTTGGTGAGCGTCCTTGCTTTCCGGAGGACTCTTTTTACATTGTTTAGTACTTCAATTGTTAGGATGATAAGGGGTCTTGTCCCGACATCTATATTTGTTTAAGAGGCTTCATAGATGAATAGTTATAGTTCTTTAGTCTTTCCATTTTCAGTTGTTGATGTTAAGACTTGAGTTGCCATTTCGGCTAGTCTAATATTTCTTCATGATATTGCAGGAGTTGTCCTTTGAGACTGTTTCTTATTATTTAAGTCTTCCGCTATAAGTTAAGCCAGGCCAATGGTTCGCTTGGGGACAACAATGGTTCTCGAGTGCCAGTCTCGCCCAGGATATAGGCTCAGGGCGTGACACTGTTGCTCAAGTTGCTTGATCGACACTGCATGGGCATCAACTTTCTGACCGATCCTGGACAACTCAGTATGCATCTCTTTCACATTTTCATCAGTAGCATCAAACCTCTTCATCATCTTTTGCATCATATCCTCAATGCATGACATACTACCACCAGCCTCTCTATTACCAGGTTCTCTGCCAGGTGGAACATAGGACCCAACTCGATCGCTCCTGTTGCCATAGTTGTTCCGATTGTATTTCCTATATCGAACATAGTTTCCCTCGCGGTTGTAGTTGCCATAGTTCCGACCTTGGCTTCTGTAACACCCCAGAATTTTTTTGAACTAAGACTCGAACCGTCCTTCGTAGTGAGTGAGATTTTTACAAGGAATTTAAAATTTCTTGAGTATTAAGGTCACTAGATGTAGTACCTTGAGTTCCAACAAGAACTGAAGAGAAAAGCATTCAAGTCATTCCTAGTTTTTCTTAAGTTTTGGGTCAAATTCAAACGACCATAACTCCTAGTACAAGATGATTTAGGCAAGCTATAAGATAGAAAATTAAAGCCCTTCGAGTCCTCTTTCCAGCGCCACCAAGTTTGCTCAATTCTGAGCTCTGAGTAAAAAGTTTTGACGGATTTACTAACGTCGCACAAACATGGCAGCATCTCCGCGATAGCTCCGTGACGCGGAGCCAACACAGACCTCACTGCCTGGTGAAAGATATTTCCAACTCCCAGCTCATTTTAATTATTTATTCAGGTGTATTTTAGTCCTAAAAACCCCTAGGAGGTCATCTAAATTACCCTAAACGTGTAGAAAATCAGTTTTCTTAAATCTAAATCCTCTCATTCACTCCAAAGATTCTACGCTCAAGAAAATCACTAAGGCTAAGTTCATCTTCCCAGATTTTCCTTCAAGTTCTTCAAGAAGATGATTCTTTCAGGTATGTAAGCTTCCATAGCGTTGAGTTTGTTCACCCACATGCCAATCATGTAAATTTCAGCGTTAAGTTCGTTCTAGAAAGTTGAAAATCTGATGTTATTGATATGTGTTCTTGAATTTTCTTTCATTCTTGAATTGGGCTGAGATTTAGGAGTTCTTGAGATTATTGTTTCGATTTATAGAGTAGTTTTGTCACGCCCCAAGCCTACACCCTGGACATGGCCGGCACTCGAAAACCATTGCTGGCCCCCAAGCTAACCTTTGGCCTGGCTTTCTTAACTTAGCGAAATAACTCAATGCAATGCAAGGTTATAAAACAACCTAACTGATAAAAATCAGGCCAAAAAGGCAACTCAACATTTGGAATTACAAAAGATAAACTTGCTCCTGGGTCTAGCAAAGCATACACATCAAAAGCAAAGACTTTAATCATACCAGTGACAACATTTGGAGAGTTCTCTTGCTCATGGCAACTGGTGATTGCATAGAGGCGGTTTGCTCCTCCACCAGTACTAGAAGTAGCTCCTCTAGGTGCCGTCCTATCTGGGTGAGCAACTGATGAAGATTGGGCCCTATTGCCCAGATTTCCACTACCTCACTTGTTCTTTGGGCACTCTTTCATGAAGTGACCCTCTTGTCCACACTTAAAGCAACCCGTCTAGCCTTGACGACACTTCCCTGGATGAACTCTACCACACCTAGCACATAAAAGAACCCGGTTACTTCCTGGTGCCATACTATTATGAGACTGTGCAGGTCCAACTCTGAAGCTCTGTGAATTCTGTCCAGTGTACTCACTTTTATTTCTGGGTGCAGGTGTACTAACAGATGATGAAGCAGGTCCCCTTTGCCTTTGTTGAAAGGACGGACGGTTTGCATGACCTTTTCGCTGCCCAGACTCATTACCGGTCTTAACTCTCTTATATCTGAACTCTTCTCTGTCCCTCAGCTTTTCTTCCTCAACATACTGTACATAGACCATCAACCTTGATATGTCCATGTCCCCGATAAGCATTGCAACCCTACCTTCCTTACTCGATAACCGAGACCGCCCAGCAACAAACAAACTCATTCTATTCCTCATGTCCGCAACCATCTCCGGAGCATAGCGGGATAGTTGTGTGAACTTTAGACTGTACTCATGAACACTCAACGACTCCTGGTTAAGTGTGAGGAACTCACCTACCTTGGCCTCTTTTAATTCTCGGGAAAAGAAACGCCCCAAGAAAATTTCCTCAAAATAGGCCCAACTTGCAGGTGGTGCATTCTCAACTCTGCCCCCTTTCCACTGGTCGAACCAAGTTCTAGCAACATCCTTCAATTGATACGCAACTAGTTCAACCCGCTCAGTATCATTCATATGCATCACATTAAAAATCTTTTTCAACTCCTCAATGAAGTTCTCTGGATCCTCAGTAGTACTCAAACCCATGAAATTCGGAGGATTCATCCTCAAGAACTCATGAATCCTTGACGTGTCAGCTCCTTCATGTCGAGCTCCCCTTTGCTGACCAATCTGATTAGTTACAACTTGACTCAAAATTCTTATTGCCTCTCTGAACTCGGCATTAGAAACTTTCCCTTGTGATTTCATTCCCGGGGCATAAGGTAACTCTTGCTCATCAATATAACGTCTAGGAAGACGCCCTTTGCCAACTCTTCGTAGAGGCATGACTATCTAAAACATGCGCAAGCATGAATTAGAAAGAAACTCTTTAGAAATCAACTCTAACGTACGAGATGAGTGTGAAAGAAGTGAGAAATCTTCCTAAATGTTGTAGCCTCCCAATTATTAATGTGGCGCGCTTCACACCGATAACTAGGACTTTTCAAACACAGCTTCATAGACTCCTTAGGACTCTTGAACTCTGTGCGCTGATACCAAGTTTGTCACGCCCTGAGCCTACACCCTGGACGTGGCCGACACTCGAAGACCATTGTTGGCCCCCAAGCAAACCCTTGGCCTAGCTTTCTTAACTCAGCGAAATAACTCAATTCAATGCAAGGTTATAAAATAACCTAACTGATAAAAATCTGGCAAAAGAGGCAACTCGAGTCTCAAAATAGAATATTTACATATATACATAGATGAGAGACTCCAAACTAACTGACTGACTGTCTATGAAGCCTCTAAAATACTGAGATGGATGTTGGGACAAACCCCGAATATCCTAATAAAAGCAAAACTTAAGAACACAAAATAACCGAGTCCTCCAGAAAGCAAGGAGGCTCACCACAGACTCTGGAGTGATCAGCTGGATCAACATCGTGCTGGAGGCTGATCCGGGGTACCTGTGTCTGCATCATAATAAGATGCAGGCCAACTGGCATCAGTACATTGAATGTACGAGTATGCGAGCTGGAAAGCTAAACCACAACTTAAGCTTGGAAGGAGTACAAAAGAACTCTTACCTTGGCTCTGTTGAACTCATGAATAACTGAACTCAATATAAAACAATAAGACACATGCAATATATAAAGCTTGTAAAATAGTGTAAACAACTTAGTTCGTTAAGGATAAAACGATAACAAACTCAACTTTACTTATATAAAAGTAATATAACTTTAGTGGGAGATTCTTTAACCGACAACCACAACTATGAGCCCTAGTGATGATACAATGTTTTACCTCATGTTTCCCAAGGACCATCCTATACCTTGTCGTGATATAAGAAGCTAACTTTACTAAGTGGATCCACTAGCTTAACTTTACATGATCATCTAAAAAGTATGACCCGTTAAATCCCATGTTGGCTACATGGTTCTTATGAAGAGTTGAGTTGATATGAACTCATGTCCCCAATTCGGTGCTCAAGACTACTCCCAAAAATACTTTAGCTCTTAAGTGTTTTAAACACATCTTTCTTTAGTTGAGATAATTACTCAAAACTTAGCCCAAAGGCTCACTTGGAAACGGTGTTTCTTTTTCTTGAAAACTAGCCCAAAGGCTCTTTTGGAATCATAGTTCCTTTCTTACTCAAATGTAAAAACATTTAGAAACTTCTTTGGGAATACATAGTTCTCTAATAACTTTTGAGAAATGAACTCAACTTTATACTCTTTACTCAACTTGAATCTCTTGACTCTTTACTCTTTACTTGACTTGAAACTTGAGCCTTAAAATGAAGTTAAAACATTCAATAAAGACTCTTGAACAACTTTAAAGACTTTTTTTGACTCACTTCTTTAACTTTAGACTTAACTCTTAACTTCACTTGACTTGGAAACTATCTCTCCTTGAATTGGAATTATGGATTCAAGGTGTTTGATCACATGTTATGGACGAGTTCTTGACGTTTAGACGTACCTTGGAGTGTTGAAAACAACTATAAAACATAGGTACAATACCAAGGAACATGCATGAGAAAGTGTGAAAAGAATGGGGAAACTTGGCGTCCTTGGCGCTCTGCAAGGCGCGGAGCGCCAGCTTTCGAAGCTCAGAAGGACTGCTGGGGCGCAGCTCCCTAAGGGAGAAAGCTCAGAAGCTCCTTTGGGGCGCGCTGGCACGCGCGACGCGCCACCCCTTTCCCTAGAAAACTTGACTTTTCTTTCTCTTTTTCCCAACTCTAAACCACCCTAACTTCAAAGGTTTCAACCCCAAACACTAAGGATCATAAAATCACTCAACATACAAGAGATTCAACTCAAAAACACAACCAAATCTTGTCCCAAATGAACAAGAACTTCAACAACACAATCAACAACTTCAACAACACAATCAATCTTTTCTTGAAAATAAAACGAGTTTGGAGTGTGGGGGAAAGGACCAACCCCAACACTATGAACTCACATACCTAGTAGGGATCACCCCCGACGATATCCACGACGATCCTTGACGAAACCTTGCTTCTTCTTCTCTTTTCTCCTTTTCTTCTCCTCTTCTCTCAAGAACCCTAACTCTCACTCTCACTCTCACTCTTTTAAAATGGGACAAACTGATCTAAAAATCAGTCTAACACAACAATATAACCAAAATAATTGGTTAGGAAAAAGACCAAAATACCCTTAAAATTTCCGAACAGATTTCCCCGCCAACTGCCCAACTTTCAAAGGGCATAACTTAATCATACGAACTCGGAATCGAGCAAACTCGGCAGCATTGGAAAGATCATTCCACGAGCTTTCCAAAAATAACTGGAACTACTCCTAACTCATCCTGAGCTAGGAGTTATGACTGATCAAAGTTGGCCTAAACCTCACTTTTTCCCACACTTAACCAAATTTCCAGATATTTTTTAATTCCTACCAAAAATGACTATTTCCAATTTCCAGCTTCTCTATAGTTATTTCAAATTGTTGGATGTTACAAGTTTTTAGTTAGATTCTTGTGTATATGTGATGGTTATTTGAATCTAAAAAAAAGTTGAGAAAAAGAATCTAATTTAGGCGAATTGAGGATAGAATACGAAGAAGAAATTTTATCTATCGAAATTTGACGTTGGTTGCGCGTCGCAGGGTAGGTTCCCAAATTTGGGAATTTCTGTTTTGCGTCACGGAGCTGACACGAAGTGTTCTACCTCAAAAGCGATTTTCGAAACCAAATTTTAAAAGCCTCTCCGCGTCGCGGACCAACTCTCAAATATTGGTTTTTAGTCTTTTCTCATGTTTAGCTATCTAAAATCATACCTAAACATCATGAGACCTTTCCTATCACAAATCACAACCTTGAATTCATAAATCACATTCAAGGTAGAGTTGAGAGTCAAGTCTTGACAGTTCTTTTGAACATTTTTTAGAAAATCCCTTTTTATCTTTTTGAGGAGTCTTCTACAAATTCTAAGAACTTGTTTCAAGCAAGTGAGTATGAGAGTGAGAATAATGTATTCATGATTCTACCTTGTCATGATGAGATCTTTTTTATCATGAACTATAACTCTTGAATTCACAATTCACATTCAAGAGAGAGTTAAAAGTAGAGTTCAAGAAAGCCTTTGAGTTCAATTGTGAATCCTTTGAGATCAACTATCGATTTGAACTAAATTTTGAGGAAGTAAGTACGAGAATGAGAAGAATTGTATATGCGAGTTCCATAGTGATATTTTGACCCTTGAGTCAAGTCGTTCATGCCCATAACTTCCGCATGAACTCCATCATTTGAGTACCTTTGAGAGGAGTAGTATCTTCAAGTTCTAAGTCTTGATTATTTAGTTCCTAATCCCCTTTAAAATTATATTTCTAATCATGGGACTATTACATGTTACCCATGAAGTCTTTGAGTTGAATCGTTCATGCCCATAATTCTGCATGCACCCTATAAGTCGAGCAGTCTTGAGATGAGAAGTATCTTTGAGTCCTTGAGTTGAGTAGTTCATGCTCATAATTCCGCATGAACCCTCTGAGTTGAGCATTCTTGAAATGAGTAGTATCATTGAAGTTCTGGAGTTCCAACTATTGAGATCTATCTATGGTTATTGAAAATCTTGCATTGAGTCGTTCAGGTCCATAATTCGGCATGAACCATATTTTAAGAAGTCTTTTACAAGTGTTTTAACTTTGTTTGAAGACTTAAGTTTTGAGTTCAGTAAAGAGTAAAGCTGAAGTTCATTTCTTCAAAAGTATACGGGGACTATGTATTCCCAAAAGAGTTTAAAATGTTTTCACATTTAAATAAGAACGGAAAACTGTGATTTTCAAAAGAGCCTTTGAGCTAGTGTTTCAGTAAAGAGCCTTTGAGCTAGTTTTTCAGTAAAAAGCCTTTGGCCTAGGTTTTAGTCAAAGAGTAAATGCTTTCACAATAAAGCAAGAGAGGAAACTTTGATTTCCAAGATAGCCTTTGAGCTAAGTTTTTGAGCACTAATCTCAAATCACAACAAGAAGTATGTTTTTAAAACATAAAGAGGTATTATATTTTGGGAGTAGTATTGAGCACTGATATGGGGGAGAGTTCAGATAACTCATAGCCCCCATAAACCATGTAGCCACCACCACCAATTGAAGTCTGTATTATTCATTTATTTTGTTAAATGTTTTAAAGACTTAAGTTGCCTATTTTATGGTGAGTTGAATATATTATTTTTATTCAAATTTGTTCATTTGAGTTAAAGTTTTGAAAAGTTGAGTTTGTTGAATTTTATTAGTTTAAGCCTTTGCATGCTTAAGTTGGCCTTCCGCTTGTAGTCAGCCAGGATGATGGTTCGCATGGGAACCAGAAATGGTTCTTGAGTGCCGGCCACGTCCAGGGTGTAGACTCGGGTCGTGACAGTTTCCTTGACCTTGGCGCCAATTATCCGAATTGGAACCTTGGGCGTTGGTTTGGAAACCCCCCGTCTGATCATTCACCAAATATGCATCCTCCTTATAGTAACATTCCTCAACTGGTGGTGGTGGAGTTCTTGTTAGGCAGTTTACCGCAGTCACCTTTTCTGCATTTCCACTCACATGTTTTAATACCAAGCCCAGTTATGTTCGTATTTGAGCCATCTCTTCACGCACATCATCATTTACTTGATTTGGTGCAGTTTGGACCATGAACCTGTTCCTTCCTTATTTTAGGAAATCTTCTCCAATTTTTCAACGATCTCCTCAAAAGTGCACTCACCATATGATCCTCCAATAATAGTATCTAGCACAACCTTTCCATTGTCATCCTGTCCTCTGTAAAAGTACTCCTTCAATGACTCATCATCAATGCGGTGATTCAGAACACTTCTGATGAACACAGTGAACCTATCCCACGAACTTCTTACAGACTCGCCAAAAAGTGCTATGAAGTTATTCAGTTTATCCTTGTGATTTAGCTTCTTAGACACCGGAAAGTACTTTGCCATGAATACCTTATGCAATTGGTCCCATGTATGAAACAAATTGTATAAAAGCTCAGCAAACGCCACCACAGCATCCCCAGTCAATGACAGAGGGAAGACTCTCAAACCTATAATATTCATATCCAATTTCAGTCGCCCTACACAACTCTTGCAGAAACTTTTCAATTTAGCCATGTGACCATGTGGATCCTTCGAAGCTAGACCAAAAAACAACCCAAGTGCCGTAAGAATTTGCATCAGACTGCTGGTTACCACAAACGTATGCCCTGGAGGTAGAGGAGGGAGAACAATAGGCCCTTCGAATTCTACTGTATTAAAATCAACCCAATAGTTATCACGAAGCCTCGGTGTTAGCTGATTCTGTACCCTGTCTACATCTCTGAGTAAATTGCCACCATGTACCTGAGCGTTCACATTAACAACCTAAGAGGCTGCAACTCAACTCCATCACCTAGACCTTCTCTGATTGGATTGTTTAGTACCCCTTGGTTATTCATTCTTCTCAAAGTCTTATTCAATTCTGGATCGTAGGTGGTCAAACGTTTGCCTCGAATCTGTGTACTTGGCATACACTAGAGTAGAAACTTGTAGAAAACAAAAAAAAACAAAAGAAAAATGTAAAATCAAGAAATACTTGACTAAAGTTCAATAATGTAGTAAAACTTAATCTAAAAATTGTATTCCCCGGCAGCGGCGCTAAAATTTGATACTATCGTTGTCAAATAAAGAACCCAACTTGTAGGTTGGGGTCGATCCCACAAGGAGTATGGTTCAGACTTAAACTTAGGAGTATGGTTCAGACTTAAACTTAACTCAGTAATATATCCGTTTAGTCAAACTATTTTCGAGGCAAGTAAATAAAAGGGGGGGGGGGGGGCTTTGTAAGCAAGTAACAAATTATTGATTAAGTAATAAGTACGCAAGATTCATTTCCTAGTGTTTTGCAAGCAGAGTTGGTAAGTTAGGTATCCTTAAGTGATTGGTCCTCCAAATAGGGAATTTCACCTCGCACCTTCGTCCGGCTACGTGTGTATGCTTTACTAACCCTTACCTTTACCCCATATTAGATATCACATCAATGTATGGCTTAGTTCTCACCCTCACACCAATTGACATTAAACCATTAGATAGCATCCATTAAATCTATGTTGTTAATTCTTTTCTCATTCATTACCTCCTTGGTCCGACAAGTAGGGACGAGGTGAGTTATAACGTTTGCAACTGTGATCTTAGGCGTATTTATATGCTTAGAAATCTAATAATGCCCATATTTAGGCTAAGTTTGAATTCAATGTGTGTTTGTTTATAGTCATACCGAGTCTTTTGGTTGTATATGAGCTAACCAATATGATTAGTTGTGTAGGTGACCTTAAATGGAGAAACGAGCACTAAAATGGACATTGGGGAACACAAAAGCTCTGAATCGAAAAAAAGTAAGGAAGAAATGAATTCCAAGGCATATCTGTATCCTCTCCGAGTCGCGGAGAGGAATTTTAATAACTGGCTCGTGACATAATTTCTAGACAGAAGGCTTTGTGTACTCTCCGCGTCGCGGAGAGGGATTTCATTTTTTGTTTGCAAAGAGCAATTTGGGACAGAACACTCCGTGGAGTGGTCGCGTCTCAGAGAAGGTTTCTTTGCCTTGAATTTGAATCTGAGAAACACCTCTGCGTTGTGCCAGTGTACACTAAATTTGGTCATTTCGACTTTAGTATAAATAGGTTAATATTTTATTTTTTTATGATATTTTTTTACTTCGTTTTGAAGAACAACGACTTGGAGAGCTATTTCATCATTTTAGGGTTCTTTCCTAAACTCCTTTACTTTCGATCTCTTTATGATTATTCAATATTGCGTGATCGAATCTATTATTATGAGTAGCTAAATACCCTAGTTCTAGGGTTGTGGTTACAAGATGATTGTAATCTATTGAGTCTTCATTGGGTTAATATTGACTATCATATGAATCTTTCTTATGTTCTTGTTTTTCATATTTCATGCCTGATCACCATTGAAATAAACACATTGTCCGAATTGAACTTGGGATAGGAATAATAGGATAGAACGTGGGGTATAAGGAGTATGATTTTCTCTTAATAATTAGGGTTAATTTGTATCTAGGATAGGGATATACCTAGAAACCATGCTTGATCACTATACATGAAGAAATCGTAATGCTCGGTACTTGGTCCAACCTATCCCCGCTCAACGATGTAGTTAGTTTGTCATTTATCGTAGGCGATTAGAGGTTGGGAGACCATGATCATACATTTAACCCTGTGATCACTGATTCGATAATTGATAAACACCCATTTAAATAATATAAATTACATGAATTCTGAGAAAAGCTGCAGCCCTGGAATTCACCCAATCATTGTTTGAAACCTTTAAAATTGAATCGCGCTTGTTAATTCTTTTTAACTCTTAGATTATAAAATAAATCACCCTTGAAATCTTGATAACACTTGTGCTTAGCTGAAAATATTGAAACAATCGAGTTATCCTAATCATAAGTCTTTGTGGGTACGATACCCAACTCTTTATAAGATCCACTTTAATACTTGAACGACCACGTACACTTGCATGTGCGATTTAGGCGCAACAAGTTTTTGGCACCACTGCCGGGGACTTTAGAATTAAGAAGTATTTGATTTTTCTGATTTTTGAAGTTAAAAAGCAAGTGTTGACAACTTGATCTTAGCAATTCATTTTGTAAGTTGTGTTGAAAGTCCAAACTGGACGACGATCAAGGATTGGTAGCGCCTCTAGCTAAATCGAAAAGATTCGTTCACTACTGGAGAAGGCAAAAAAGACTCACTTACCCAGTCCCTCTTATTGCTAGTGAACCAACATATCCAGTAGTAAGAATTAAGCAAGAGGAACCTGCAGTAATGGTTGAGATGAAGGTAAGAGACGTGGCAATCCCACGTACCACTAATGTAACTTCATGAAGTTAGAAACCTGAAGCTGGTGGAAGGTTTGAACTGAAGCAGAGTATGGTGCAACTATTGCACACCAATAGGTAGTTCACTAGTCTGTTGCATGAGGATATAATAGTTCATATACAGAATTTCCTCGAGATCAGTGATGCTTACACTCTCGTTGGAGTGAATATGGAATATGTGAGGCTCACTCTATTCCCCTTTTCTCTGCTTGGGGAAGCAAAAAGATGGATAAATTCTGAGCCCGCTAATTCTATTACCTCCTTGGATGATCTTGCATAGAAGTTCCTTATCAAATTTTTCCCATCTGGGAAAATAGCTAAGTTAAGGAGCGACATCATAAGTTTCACCTAAAAAGGAGGAGAGAACTTGTACCAAGCTTGGAACAGGTTTAAATCGATGTTGATGAGCTGCCCACATCATCATCAGGCTAACGAGGTGTTGGTCCATACTTTTATTGAAAGATTGGAGCCTAACACCAAAATTTTACTTAATTCAGCTGCAGGTGGTCAGGCGTTGGAGAAGACTTATGCTGAGCTATTCACCTTGCTAAACATGATCTCACAGGGTAACCCTGAATGAAACGAAGGAGGAGCAGAACCTGTGATACAAAAAACTGCAGGTATACTGGAAGTAGATGCAGTGACTGCTTTAACTACATATATTGTTGCGATGCAAAACATGATGAACACCCACTTCAACAATCTATCATTGGGACAACATCCCGCTCAGGTGAATGTAGTCCAACAACCACCAACTTGGTGTGAAATCTGCGGAGGTGGTGATCATAGTGCAGAGGTGTGTGGTGTAAACCCGAATTCTGTGAATTTTGTAGGGAATGCACAACGAGGAGGAGTCCATAAGAACTATGGAAATTCTTACAATCCTAGTTCGTGTAACCATCTAATTTCTCATAGGGAGGTAATCAAAATCAGGCCCAAGGCCAAAATCAATATAGACCCCAGGGAAATGCACATGGATATCAACAACAGGTCCAAAGGGATCAACCCAATAATCAACCAAACAATCAACCAGGTAACATGAGTGTGGAGGAAATGCTTTAAAATATTATGGTTGATCATGCTTAGTTAGCTGTTGATTTGAGAATCAACCAATTAGATACTCAAAACTTGGAGAAGTAGTAGTTTGCAAGTGCTCAAAATTCACGACCTCAAGGAAGATTGTCGGGAAACACTGATCCAAATCCCAGGCAAGTAAATGTGGTAGGTACATACAGTGGTTTGCAGTTGGAGGAGTTGGCTCCAAAGAAAAAAAACACTGATTCTGTGAGTAAAGAGAGTGAAACCAAGGAGAGTGAGGTTGTTGCCAATAAGAAAGAGTGCAACCAATAGTGAAACCACCTCTAACATTCCCTTAAAATTTCAAGAAACAGAAGGAGGATGAATGTTTTGGTAAGTTTCTTTCTCTTTGGAAATAAGTTCACATTAACTTGCCATTGGTAGATGTTTTGCAGGGTATACCCAGGTATGCTAAATATGTGAAGGAGATTGTGGCAAACAAAAGGAGGCTAACTGAATATGAGACTGTATCACTTACTGAAGAGTGCAACTCCCGAATCCAAAATAAGTTGCCCACCAAACTGAAAGATCTGGGTAGCTTTATGGTTCAGATCACTATAGGGCAGAGCATTCATGCGCAAGGATTGTGGGATCTAGGAGCTAGTATAAATTTGATGCCAACTTCGTTGTATAAAAAGCTGGGGTTGGGTATTTCTAAACCTACTACCATCATCTTACAATTGGCTGATAGATTTGTTGCTAGGCCAGAGGATGTTGTAGTCTTAGTGCAAGTGGGATTGTTGATATTCCCAGTAGACTTTGTAGTGTTGAATTTGAGCCAGATCCTGAGGTCCCATTTATTTTGGGAAGACCTTTCTTGGCTACTGGGCGTGCTATGATAGATGTAGTAGCTGGGCAACTCACTTTGCGGGCACATGATAAAGTGGAGGTGTTCGATGTGTACAAGGCATTGAAGCTCCCAGCTGTATATGAAGATTTGTCTGCAATAACTATGATAGATCTTGAGGCAGAGGTTCTATATATTACTTCCAAGGACCCTTTAGAGCGAGTGCTAGTAGGAGATGATATTTATGGGGATGCTGAGGCACATGAAATGGTGCAATTTCTTGATGTGGCACTTGTAGGTACATCAGGAGATCGATGTGAGCCTTTAATTATGGTATTGGGTCCTCCACCCAAGCTCTCCATTGAAGAAGCACCCCAGCTAGAGTTGAAAGGATTGCCAGCCCACCTCATGTATGCATTCTTGGTTGAATATAAGACCTTACCAGTTATTTTATCTTCAGCATTATCTGATTCCCAAGTGGAAGCAACATTAATCATCTTGAGGAAGAGAAAAACATCCTTGGGTTGGAAAATGTCCGATATCCATGGAATCAGTCCCGCATTGTGCATGTATAAGATTTATATGGAGAAAGGGAATAAGCCGAGTGCACAACATCAACGAAGACTGAATCCAGTGATGAAGGGTGTGGTGAGAAAATAGGTGATCAAGTGGTTAGATGCAGGGATCGTTTACCCCATATCAAATAGTAAATGGGTGAGTTCGGTACAGAGTGTTCACAAGAAAGGCGGAATGACGGTGGTAACCAATGAGAAGAATGAATTGATCTCCATAAGGACAGTAACTGGGTGGCATATCAGCATGGATTACAAAAAGTTGAATGATGCCACTAGAAAGGACCATTACCCGGTGCCTTTTATTGATCATATGTTGGATAGATTGGCGGGGCAAGAATACTACTGCTTCCTGGATGGCTACTCAGGTTATAATCAGATTGTTATTGCACTAGAGAACTAGGAGAAGACTACATTGACTTGTCCGTATGACACCTATGCATTCAAGCGCATGCCATTCGGATTATGGAATGCACCTGCGACATTTCAGAGATGCATGATGGCAATTTTCCATGATATGGTGGAGGATTTTGTTGAGGTGTTTATGGATGACTTCTTGGTGTTTGGTGAGTTTTTTGAACTTTGTTTGACTAATCTTGACAAAGTCCTTGCTATGTGTGAAGAAACAAAATCTTGTGTTGAATTGGGAGAAGTGACACTTCCTAGTTCGAGAGGGAATTATGTTGGGGCACAAAATCTCCAATAATGGGCTGGAAGTTGACAAAGCCAAAGTAGAGGTTATTGAGAAGTTTCCACCACCCATCACCATAAAGGAAGTTAGAAGCTTTCTGGGGCATGCTGGGTTCTACATAAGATTCATCAAGGACTTTTCTAAGACTACAAGACCCATGTGCATCCTGTTAGAAAAAGAGGTGAAGTTTGTATTTGATGAGAAATATTTGCAGGCATTTGAGTTGTTGAAGAAGAAGTTGATAAAAGCTCCTATTCTGATTGCTCCTAACTGGGAGCTCCCATTCGAGCTTATGTGTGATGCTAGTGATATAACGGTTGGGGTAGCGAAAAGATAAGATGTTTCATTATATCTACTATGCTAGCAAGACACTTGATGTTGCCCAATCAAATTATACTGAGAAAGAGATGCTGGCATTAGTATTGCATTTGATAAGTTCAGGTCATACTTGGTAGGAACCAAGGTTGTAGTGTACACTGATCATGCTGCAGTCCGATATTTGTTTAACAAGAAAGATGCCAAGCCAAGGCTGATTAAGTGGATTCTTTTCTTGCAAGAGTTTGATCTAGAGATAAAAGATAGGAAGGGAACTGAAAACCAGATAGCTGATCATCTGTCCAGATTTGAAGACTCGTCTCATGTGAAGAATGAAGGAAAGATTCGCGACGAGTTCCCCGATGAACAATTTCTTGCCTTGGACCTTGCTCAAGTGCCTTGGTATGCTGACATTGTTAATTTTATGGTGAGTGGTTTATTTCCTCCTGGGGCCTCAACACATCAAAAACAGAGGCTGAAGTATGATGCACGCTTCTATGTATGGGATGAGCCCTTCTTATTCAAGCAGGGACCTGATCAGATTGTGCGAAGATGTGTAGCTGAACAGGAGGCAGCACAAGTGTTGGAGAGTTGTCACTCTTTACCATATTGTGGACACCACGGGGGAAAACACACTGCACACAAGGTATTGCAATCTGGTTTCTTTTGGCCTACTCTTTTTAAAGATGTTGCTATGTTTGTGAAGGGTTGTGATCAATGTCAAATGATGGTCACTATTTCTAGAAGGCATGAGATGCCATTGAGCAATATATTGGAAGTTGAGATCTTTGACGTATGGGGGATAGACTTCATGGGACCATTCCCATCATCCCGTGGTAATCAATGCATCTTAGTGGCAGTGGACTATGTGTTCAAGTAGGTGAAGGCAGTTGCATTACCATCCAATGATGCAAAGGTGGTAGTGAAATTCATTCGGAAACACATCTTCACCAAGTTCAGAACTCCAAGGTCTATGATCAGTGATGGAGGTAAGCACTTTATTAATAGTTCACTGAGAAATTTGTTGGCCAAATATGGGGCGAGACACAAGGTAACTACAACGTATCATCCCCAGACTAGTGGGCAAGTGGAAGTGTCTAATAGAGAAGTCAAGTAGATACTCCAAAAGACTGTGAATGCCCAAAGGAAAGATTGGGTTGACAAGCTAGATGATGCTTTGTGGGCATACCAGACTGCATACAAAACATCGATAGGGACTGCTCCTTATCCAATGGTGTTTGGAAAAACGTTCCACCTCCCAGTTGAATTGGAGCACAAGACATATTGGGCGATCAAAAATTTGAATTTAGATGTTGAATTAGCTGGAAAGAAAAGGATAACGTAAATGCATGAGTTATAAGAACTTAGGCTTCACGCGTATGAGAATGCTAAGCTCTACAAAGAGAAGACTAAAGGGTGGAATGACAAACATATTGTGTCACACACCTTTGAGCCTGGTCAATTCGATATTGAAGTTGTTTTCCGGAAAGCTTCAGTCTAAGTGGAGTGGACCTTTTGAAGTTGTGAGGATGACCCAACATAGTGCGGTGGAGCTAAGAAATAAGGATAAGAGCTCTACTTTCCTTGTGAAGGGGAAACGGGTCAAGCATTAGTTTGGAGATGATGTTGATCGTGAAGCGCTCACATTGAATGACGAGTGAGCCATGAGATAGGTCGTGCTGCGACGTTAAATCAGGTGCTACACGGGAGGCAATTTGTGACCCTTTGTAATAGTTAGGATTTCTTTTCTTTTTGTTTTGTTATTTCTATTCATAAGAATTAGTAAAAAAAATGATATATCTAGAAAAATACAAAAATATGAGTCGTGCCACGACCAAAACTAAGGCACTAGATGAGAGGGAACCCATCGTGTTTGTGCTAATGGGTTTCGAGCATAAAATATGCACGAATCATGATTTAAGCCCAGTCCCACGTCGCGGAGGAAGTCCCAAATTTTGATTTCGACGAGAAGTAGTTTTTACGTCAAGAAAAGGGCCCGACCATGACGTCCCGAATCACGGAGCGAGGGACCAAATTTTCCCTTGCTTGGAATTAATTTTCCAGGATGAGGTAGAGGGGTCCGTACCTCAACCATGTCGCTCCTCTATGTAAGGATTCTCAATTTTCATTAAATGAAATGGGTTCTACCCGTTTAAAATTAGAATACCCCGACCCATAACCCCTTTTTAACCCCTAATTTTTTTGAAAACCCCCATTATTTCACCCTCAACCCACGATTTTTCTCCCGTTCCTTTTCTCCCTTGAGAATTCTAAGGCATCAATCCGTAACGCGGAGTCAATTGAACAATCATTCTTTCCAATTTTCTTTGATTTCACCTCCCTAGGTATGAATTCTCATTGTCTTTGCGCGAGTTGGATGTTATTGGCTGGGATGACTGCTGTTTCAAATATTTGGGTTGGGAAAGTTATGGGTTATTTGTTGGAAGTCTATGGGTTGTGGTAAGAGTGATATATATTGTGTTATCATGGGTGATTTTGAATTCTTGAGTAGAATTATCTGATTGTTGTGTGCATGTGGGTATAGGGAAATTTGGAGGGTTTGGATGCCTACACTTGTGAGGTCTAATAGGTGGTTGAATATGCTGTCCAAATTGGGTGCATATAGTGTCAAATTCTTGAGTAGACATTACTTTAGTGATTAATGCATGAATTGTGGGTATTTTGATTGGTTATGTGCATAAGTGTGCACATTCTTGAGTAGCATGGAGGGGTAAGTCGAAAGTTAAGTAGGAAGTCCATTTCACTGATAATGTGTGTATTTTGATTCTGTAAAGGTTACATGAACATGCTTGGTTCAAATATTGGGGTAGTATTCTGGCCCAAATGGGCAAAAATTCTGCATTGTTGATCAGTCCATGTGTAGTGAGTATAATCTATTTGTCTGAACTTAGTCGTCTGAATTCTTGAGTAACACTACTGGTATATGCTTGAATGAAATTGTTTGCTTCATGTAAACTGTGTGGGATTTCAAAGTCTGAGTAGAAAGTTTCTTTGATTGTGATTGTGTGGTGCTTAGGTCTAAAATTGTTGCATAAGTTGTTTGTTGTGAAGTCTTGAGTAACACCGATAGTTGTATGCGACATTTGGATGTGTAGTTGTTTGTTTTGATGTTTGTGTATGATTGTACGCCTATGGGAATTCTAAGTACCTAGGCTGGAGGCAGTCTTGAAATATGTGTGGGGTGGTGTTTGCAAACACCACCCATTTTTATCACTGTTGTGTAGTCGCGTGGGCTAAACTATATTCTGTTTGCAGGAAATCATGTCGAGTTCCCAAAGACCCGAGAAGGCAGTTGCCACCTATAGCTAAAGGAAGCATATGCGGAGTGGGGGTAATGTCCCACCCGCACCTGCAGTTCCTAAGGGACAAACCAGACAATTCGGGGTGAAAGCTGTGACCAAGGAAGGGAAGGCATGGTGGAAAAATCACATTGAGGTTGAGGCGGATCAGGGAGTTGCATATGGAGTTTATCTTTGCAAAGCCGAATGAGTGCAACTTGCACATGGTCCGTGAATTCTACACCAACTGGGCACTGGACGCAAGATCGCATTTTGTGACTGTGCGGAGAGTTAATGTGCCTATCACTCACGCAGGTATCAATGATATATTAGGTACACCACAGGACACTAATCCACTAGTGCTTACAAGGTTGAACATACGCCCTTCATACCGAGCCATTACACATACTCTGTGCGGTCCACAGTCCATGGTGAAATGGACCAAGCACAGCGGGAAGAGATATCACCAATCTCTTCCCTATGCTCACATGCTTAGGGAGACGCGAGTCTGGCAAAAGATTATCATGGATTGCTTGATATCGGATCTTCACTACACATATATTACTTGGGACAAGGTTTGCTTGGTCTATGCATTGATGATAGCTATAGAGTTGATTATCGAAGCTGTCCTGAAATTGGTGATGCGAAAGGCTCGAGTTCATAAAGAGAACATGTATGCTTTTGGTGGCCTTGTTACCAGAATGCGTCGTGCTGTAGGTGTTCTGAAAGAGAACGTGGATTACATGCCACTGTTATTCCTAGCACCCGTGGATATCACAAGGACAAAGGGGCCCGACATTGAGTTTGGCCCAACTCTCACCACTACAGAGCACCATAGGAGGGATGAGCTGATTATGGCCAGGATGTATGGCCTCGAGATGTTGCGCCACCAGAATGGCTGCCTGGCTTCCACTGACATGTAGTTAGGAGATGTTGAGAGGCGTTATCTGTTGAATGCCCACGCCAAGGCCCTACTTGGCATTGGTCCTGAGTTTCGTGAGCCGGTTGATGATGAAATTTTGACTGATGAGGAGAGATTGTGTACCAGCTCAGATGTCGAGTCCGATTCTGATGAGGAGATAGACCTCACTCAGGCCGGTGATGAGGCCGAAGGGGGTGATGATATGGACGATTGATCAGAGAGTGTTTTCACCTTACTTTTGTACTGTTCTGATTTTTTGTAAAGCACTGGGGACAGTGCTAATGTTTAAGTGTGGGGTGAAGGGTGCAAATCATACCTGGTCTGTATATATTTTTATTGTTAAACATCGTTAGAGTCTGCTTTGTATTTTTTTGTTTTATTTTGGGTTCCTTGGAGGTTGTTTTCGGTTCTTTGGCCAAGGAAAGTCCCTTTGAACCGTGCAAAATACAAAAATATTTTATCTTTTTAGGATAGAGTCAGTAGTCGTAGTTGAGTCACATTGCCCAATGATAGATGGATGACGACCGTCTTAAGGGCAATTTCGTCATTGAGTCTTAGGTTGGTTTGTACTAAAGCTGAAATTCCGAAAGGAAAATGTATGAAAGCATGATTTATAGTTGATATATGAATGTAATTGAACTGTTGTATTTGACTTGAATGTTTGCAACTTAAGCTTACATTGGACCTTATGCATGAACTGATTGTGTGTTGTGATTGATCCATTCTTAAGTAGAACTTGTGACATGAGCGGTGAGTTTTTGTAGTATCCATGTAATGCATCTGAGTCTAGAACTTGCCCGACATGTTATTGAAATGAAATAAAAGTGGCGTTGTGTTTAGAAGATGATAATAGGCTTTCTTTGAATTGTCTTAAATATTAGCCTTTTCAGAAATAATATCCCTAGTATAGCCCAATTGATCCTTTTTAGCCTTGATTTTGTTCTAACCCACAGAAGTAAGCCGAATCCCTTATATTGATACCATTAGTTTTGATCCCAAATCCCTAATGCACTATGTTAAGAGGAGAAGTGAAAACGGCAAAACAAGTAAATAAGGTGGAAATGTTAGTTTGTTGGGGAAAAGAGAAAAGAGGAAGTAAAAGAATGCCCCATAAGTGTTGTAAATCTAGGACTAGCCCTGGTCCTTAGGACATTGTGCACTTTGACTAAGGTGAAAAGCCTAAGTTGAAGGTAGCTAACTTGGAGAATACCTTAATGATGGCCCTAGTCCTTACAAGGACAATGTGCACCTTAACTCGAGAGAAATCTCTAAGTCAAGGGTGGCTATTGTTGAGTGTCAAAAATAAAAAAGCTATAGAAATAAAGAGGCGAGTGAGAAATAAAGACAAGGTTGATAATACTAGTGGAAATCTATGTATAAAGAGGGGGCAAAAGAAAAGAAATAGTTGTGAATGTAACAAGGAAATTAAATTCGGTGCATTAGGGAGGATAAGTCACTAATTATATCTGAATGAATCCTCCCTTACAACCGGAACAAGTCCTATTTGATTTTGAGCATAATACACTTCATTAGTGGAGATGTACATAATGGGCAAGCTTATGGTTCCCAATGCATGCATGTATGATGTCTTTGTTGAGTGAGAGTGTACCTTGTTTGCAAAGTCCTTAAAGTATATTCAAGTTACTGAGTTGAGTGTGTGGACTATTCTTTGGAGTGAGGGGCACTTGTTGTATGAAAAAAGGTGATATGTAATGGTGCCATATTGTTGAATGCGTTGGTTGCTAAAAGTTGTCAAGTAAATTACATGAGTCATGCATATTTTAAATGAAATCATGCTTGTGATAACTAGCTATAGATCCTTGGAAAAAAGTGGCGGATGCACAAATACCATAGTAGAGAGTCTAGGTCTAGGAGTAATAGTAAGTTGTTCAAGGACGAACAAAGCTCTAAGTGTGGGGTAGTGATCTTAGGCATATTTATATGCCTAGAAATCTAATAATGCCCCTAAGTTTGAATTCAATGTGTGTTTGTTTATAGTCTTATCGAGTCTTTTGGTTGTATATGAGATAACCAACATGATTAGTTGTGTACGTGACCTTAAATGGAGAAACGAGCAATAAAATGGACATTGGGGAACACAAAAGATTTGAGTCGAAGAAAAGCAAGGAAGAAATGAATTCCAAGGCATATTTGTATCCTCTCCGCGTCGCGGAGAGGAATTTTAATAATTGGCTCATGAAATAATTTCTAGACACAAGGCTCCGTGTACTCTCTGCGTCGCATAGAGGGATTCCATTTTTTGTTCGCGAAAAGCAAGTTGGGACAAAACACTCCGTGGAGTGGCAGCGTCACGAAGAAGGTTTCTTTGCCTTGAATTGAATCTGAGAAACACCTCCACGTCGCGCCAGTGTATGCCAGATTTGGCCGTTTCGACTTTAGTATAAATAGAATATTTTATTTTATTATGATATTCTTTTTCTGGGTTTTGAAGAACGATGACTTGGAGAGCTATTTCATCATTTTTTAGGGTTCTTTCCTAAACTCTATTATTTTCGATCCCTTTATGATTATTAAAAATTGCGTGATCGAATCTATTGTTATGAGTAACTAAATACCATAGTTCTAGGGCAGTGGCTACAAGATGATTGTAATCTATTGAATTTTCATTGAGTTAATATTGACTATCATATGAATCTTTCTTATGTTCTTGTTTTTCGTATTTCGTGCCTAATCACCATTGAAATAAACACATTGTCCGAATTGAACTCGGGAGAGGAATAAGAGGATAAAACGTGGGGTATAAGTAGCATGATTTTCTCTTAATAATTAGGGTTAATTTGTATCTAGGACAGGGATATACCTAGAAACCATGCTTGATCACTATACTAGAAGAAATCGTAATGCTCGGTACTTGATCCAACCTATCCCTGCTCAACGATGTAGTTAGGTTGTCATTTATCGTAGGTGATTAGAGGTCGGGAGACCATGCTCATACATTTAACCCTGTGATCACTGATTCGATAGTTGATAAACACCCATTTAAATAATATAAATTACATGAATTCAGAGAAAAGCTGCAGCTCTGGAATTCACCCAATCATTGTTTGAAACCTCTGAAATTGAATCGTGCTTGTTAATTATGTTTAACTTTTAGATTATAAAATAAATCACTCTTTAAATCTTGATAACACTTGTGCTTAGCTGAAAATATTTGAACAATCGAGTAATCCCAATCGTAAGTCTATGTGGGTACGATACCCGACTCTTTATAAGAGCCACTTTAATACTTGAACGATCATGTACACTTGCGTGTGCGATTTGAGCGCAACAAACCATTAAAAAGACTTTTAAACAAAAGAATTAGCAATACATGCATCAACACTATTCAAGAATTACTTAGTTATCATTTATACTTTGTTAATTGCTCATGGTTCCCACAACCCTAGTTGTGGATTTAGCTACTCATGCTTGAGAGTTCACAATTCATGTTTAAGAAGAAATAATCCATGAACTTACAATTCGAATAGATGAAATCCGAATTCTTCAATTGAATTGCAAAGTGAAAATCTTATAAAACGAAATTCCGAAATCAAATTACAAAAGTTTGCAAGTTAATTCCCAAAACACCAAAACTAAGAGTTTGCAATAATGTCTAACCCCCCAAAATGAGGTTTATATCTACAATTTATAGTAAACCAATCCTAAATAAAAAGGAAACAAAATAAGGAAATAACAAGCTGGGACGCGGCTCCTGTCGACAACACGACATATGGATCGTGGGTCGACCTACGATCACCCTCCGTGGTTCAACACTTAGAAACTTTTCATCATGTACTAGAACTTTCACTCCCAGATCATTACTGATGGACGTGCAGGACCTTTCGTGGGTCGACCTACGGTCTGTCGTCTTTCTTCGTGGTTCCACACTTATCAGACTTCCCTAATGTTCCACCTACGATGCCTCACCCATGGTCCGTGGACTGGTCTAAGGTCCGTCCTGTAACTCCGTGGATTGAGTACTGGAACCCAACTTCCCAGACCAGGACCTACGACTGACCACCCACTGCCCGTCGATGGACCTACGGTCCGTGGGTGGCTTCGTTGGTGGCTACTTCTGCACTTTTTAGCTTCAAATCTTCATCAACCGCCTCCAAGCCTATTTCCTGCAAACATAATACATAAAACATTATTTCTAATACAATATAGCCCTAGACACATACAAATTCTAAGTGATATGCATAAAAAATAACGTAAACTCATGGTATATCATGTATTGAGGTATCAAGGTAGATTGTGTGTACCAAGGGTGGATGAACTCCAACAGAGGATCATGGAGGAAGCTCATAGATCCAGATATTTGATCCATCTTGGTTCCACAAAGATGTATCGTGACTTGAGAGAAGTCTAATGGTGGAGTAGTATGAAGAAGTGTATTGTAGAGTTCGTTGCTAAGTGCCCGAATTGTCAACAAGTTAAGGTAGAGCACCAAAAGCCTGGTGGTATGGATCAGAACATAGATATTTCAGAATGGAAGTGGTAGATGGTCAATATGGATTTCATTACTGGGCTACCGCGGTCTCATAGGCAGCATGATTCGATTTGGGTGATTGTAGATCGGATGACTAAATCAGCCCACCTTTTACTGGTAAAGACTACCCATTCGGCAAAAAATTATGCCAGGTTGTATATTCAAGAGATAGTTAGACTTCATGGAGTTCCAGTGTCCATCATTTCAGATAGAGGTGCACAATTTTGGAAGTCTTTCCAAAAAGGTTTGGGTTCGAAGGTGAATTTGAGTACTGCTTTCCATCCTCATACTGATGGTCAAGTAGAGCATACTATTCAGACGTTAGAGGATATGTTTAGAGTGTGTGTGATCGATTTCAAGGGTAATTGGGATGATCACTTACCTCTCATTGAGTTCGCTTATAACAATAGGTATAACTCTAGCATCCAGATGACTCCTTACAAAACTCTTTATGAGAGGAGGTGTAGATCTCCTATTGGATGGTTTGAGGTTGGTGAATCTGGGTTGATAGGACCATATTTGGTTCTTCAAGCTATGGAGAAAGTAAATATCATTCAAGAAAAGTTGAGAACCACGTAGAATCATCAGAAATCCTACATTGATGTTAGGAAAAAAGACTTAGGGCCCGTTTGGCCATGCGATATGGTATCATAATATGGAATCATGATATAGTATCATAATATGGAATCATGAGATGAAATTGAAGTTTCGTTTGGACATGCGGTATGGAATTTTTGTGTTATATATTTTCTCATAAGCATAAAAATCACATAAGTTGTAAAACTATTAAAATAGCTTCAATTGTTTATTCAATCTTATCAAATAAACAAATATTTATAAAATCGCATAATAAATTATTACAAAACTATTTGTTCTCCACTTAAGTAATTGTTTCATCTAACTTTAATTTAATAAAAAAAATTGAACATAAATTGTAGTGTACTAGTCTTTAATATAATCCTCCCACATAGTATGAACAATTTCCTCACGTTGAACTTGCATTTCTCGATCATGTGACCGAGAAAACGAACCAACATTGTTACTTTGAGTCATTTGTTGGTCAATATCATCCACAACTATATTTTCATGCCATAGATCATAAATATTTCACCAGTACTTTGGTATTCTCGCAAATAATTTTGTAACACTGCACAATGGTTCATGTCTTGTTTCAGTATTCTAAGTCTATTTTTTCAAGCTCCAAAAGTCCGTTCAATCACATTGTGCAGAGATGAATGCCTATAATTAAACAGTTCTTTGGCATTTTGAGACTTTCTTTCACTTCCTCGGTAATCTTGCAAATGATAGCGTAGTCCTTTGTATGGAGCTAAAAATTCCTTTGTGTTTCAGAAACCAGCATCAACAACATAATATTTATCTACCAACAAACATTTTATAAAGAATTACTAAAATCATATGTGACGTAATGAGACAGCTTTGTGTAAATAAATAATATTTATTCTAAGGATGTAATTTAAAGTTACCATGTGGCGGAAATAGAAATTGTGACGTTGGTTCAACAAGTGCATTCTCAAGTGCTTTACTATCATATGCAGTATCTTGCCAACCAGCAGAAACAAAGGTTAATCACATATCAAAATCACAAGCACATAAGACATTTTGTGATGTTCTTCCTTTGCGATTAAGATATGCTTGTTGCACCACTTTAGAAACCTCCCCTTCTATATATGTTCCATCAATCACATCAACACAATCCTACCAAATAAAAAATACATCATTATTAATTTAGTGAACATAAAATAAATTGGAAGCATTATAGAATGCACTTAATAAAAATAATGTTTGTAAGAGTAATAAAAATAGTGTTTCCAAGACAATGCAAAGTCATAAAACAAATATTATATCTTTAAACAAAGTTGATAGGAAATATGTAACTAAATACTACTTAATAACTTACACATAAAATATAAATGTGCATTTATTAAGGCCATAAAATAAATTTATTACTCAACAATCGGTTGATGTTAGTTAAAGTGAGTATATGTTAGTGAGAATAATAAATTTTATGTCGGTGAGAATAATAAATTTTAAAGTAATGATGTGATTATAAATTTTATTTACATATGAAATAAATGGTTAGTAGATATAAATGTGGGGTTGTTTTAACAAAATATAAACTTGTGGATCAATTTTTGTATTAAAATATCTCAAATCATGATATGAAATTCTCATATAATTCCATATCATGGTTTTGGGAGAATATGGAATCATGAGATGGAATCAACATAAAATCGCATGCCCAAACGTTGATTCCATCTCACGATACCATAATGTGATATGGTATCACATGGCCAAACGCCTACTTAGAGTTTGAGGTGGATGATTGCATTCATTTGAAGGTTTCACCCATGAAGAGCGTTATGAGATTTGGTAAGAAGCGGAAGCTTAGTGCTCGGTATATTGGTCCTTACAGAATATCCAAGAGGACCAACAATGTAGCTTATGAGTTTGAGCTAGCGCAAGAATTAGAAGCAGTCCATCCGGTGTTTCATATGTCAATGTTGAAGAAGTGTATGGACAATCCTTCACTTATAGTATCTACTGAGAATATTGGTATTAAGGACATCCTATCTTATGATGAGGTACCCTTTCAGATTTTAGATCGTCAGGTCCACAAGTTGAGGACCAAGGAGGTAGCATCAGTCAAGGTCTTATGGAGGAATCAGCTTGTTGAAGAAGGTACTTGGGAGGCTGAAGAGGACATGAAGAAGAGGTACCCACATCTCTTTGAGTCTGGAGAAATTCCAAATCAAGGTATTAATTCTTTTCTTAGTACTCTTTATTTGTTATACTGAATGTGTTAGATTAATTGTTGGGTATTAGATGTTACCACCCTTAGTTCTACTTAGAGTGATCTCATTCGAGGACGAATGTTCTCAAGGGGAGATATTGTAAAAGCTCGCCTTAGAAAGAGCTAGATTTAGAAAGCGCTATTTTGGAAATAGCTAAATTGAGAATTTTTCAAGTTATGAGTTTTGGGTCAACTTCAAATGACCATAACTTTCATTACATGATGAGTTAGGTGTCCCATAAGATATCAAATGAAAGGTCTTGGAATCCTCTTTCCAACGCCATCAAGTTTTCTATCTTTCCTGTAACACCCCATATCTGAAAATAGACCAGATTGCAGATTTCTGGTGTTGCAGGTAGCACTCACGGGCACCATCCACGGACCTTAGGAGGACCCATGGTCCGTCCTACATGTCCGTGGTTCGTGTCAGCAACTCCCCCAGAACTCAGCCATAAATTTGGCTAAGTGTTGACCCATGGCCGGACCTACGGTCCGTACGTCAGGTCACAGATCGTGGTTCGTGTCCGTGGATCGATGCCCGTACAGCCCAACTTCAGTACCGATTAACGGTTAATCAGCACAGACCGTCATTTGATCCACGGTCTATAGGTCAAACCGTAAGTGAGGGTTAGCAGCTAGTTAGATGAAAATTGTGATTGGGTCAACTTTAGATGGTCATAACTCTTAGAACAAAATGAATTATCTGTCCCATGACCTATGGTAAGATATATAATTGAATCCTCTTTCCAACGCCACCGAGTTTGCTAAATTCTGACATTCGAGTAAAAACTTATACTCATTTTAGTGAAGCCCTGTCAGGCAGACTCGACCGACGGTTCCAATCGATGGACCGTTGATTGATTGACTGCCCGTCACTCCCGTCCGTCAGTCAGTTCGACAGTATTTAAGTCAGGGATCTTTTGGTCTTTTCCTATTTTGTTTAACCCCTAAGATACGTCATTTAGACCCTAAATCATGTGGTTTTAGTCAGTTTAAGTCTAGAAACATAACTATAATTTACCTTAGTCAAAATCATTAATCAAAACTTAGAAAATTAGAAGCAAGAGAGGAGAAAAAGGTCAAAAACCCTAGTTCAAGAACGCAACAAGTTTTCTTCAGTTCCAGCCCAGAAATCAAAGGATTTCTCCGTGAAATTCGTCACCAGGTATGTGGGATTTCACTAGTGGGTTCCTTTCGCCCATTAGGTCCTAGAATTCAATCAGATTATTGATTCCATGATTATGAACAGACCTAGGATTTCTAGAATTTGAACAGATCATCCTGAATTAGTTATTTAAATGTTCCAAATCATATTATCATGTTATTGCTCAGTTTATTGCATGAATTTCAGAATCCTAGCTATGTATTTCTTTAGTTCTTGAATTACACATGCTAGGTTAGATAATTCAGTATTCAGTTATACATGCCTCAGTTTATGAATGCGTCATTATCAAATTAATGTTGCATTCTCAGTTTGCATGTTCAGTTCGAGCTATCCAGTATTTACAGAAATTCAGTCATAACCAGTAACTACTTAATTCAATTGGAGTAGCATAATACCGACTTGGACTAGGGTTCAGCGTACCCATATAGTCCCAGAACTACGAGCCACGTAGGTGTAAGTCCCCTCTGTGGGCAACATCAGTTTAGTGATCACACCAGTATGCCTCTATACTTCTGGCAGGGTATATTGAGTCCTCTCGATGGGGCGTATACATCGGAATCCACATTTAGCTATGTGGTTTTATGTCGGCTATTAGTAGCTCCCATAGTTCAGTCAAACTCTATTGCATTGACCACATTTCAGTACAATCAGTATTCAGTCTCAGCATGTTATAAATATGGTCATTGCATCAGTTAGCTCAGTATTCAGCATTCAATATCTATATCATGTTCAGATTATTTCATTGCTTTATTGCTTTGTTTAGTTATATGTTATTTCAGCTTTACTCTATCCTAGATGCTCAGTACCTTTCAAGTACTGACACATACGTGCGCTACATCTTCTCGTGATGTAGGTTCAGATTCTCAGCATCCAGATCACGCTTAGATCAGTTCCCGATCTCCAGTTCAACAGAATCAGTGGTGAGTACTTATTCTCCGAGGACAATAGTCATGAGTTTCTTTTCAGTATTTTAGTCCTTTAGTTTCAGTTTTGCTAGACTTAGCTGGGGCCTGTCCCAGCATTTCTAGTCAATTAGAGTCTATTTTCAGACATAGTTAGATTCATCTTAGTATTGAGTTAATAACTTCTTTGTATTAAACTCATCAGTTTTTATTTATCTCAGTTATAGTATATGGGTATTCCCCATCTTTTCAGACTTACTTTATGATTTAGCTTCCGCATCAGTTTATTATCTTTAGTATGCTTATAATCATGCCAGAAGGGTTAACTCAGGATCACTTGTGGTCCTAGGTCTCGTGTCTGCGTCTCGGGGGTAGCTCAGGGCGTGACAAACTTGGTATCAGAGCATTAGGTTTAAGTGTCCTAGGATGTCTAAAAAGCCACACTAGGTAGAGTCCTTTTCATGGATGTGTAGTGCGCACCACATCTAATGAAAAGGAGGCTACAAAGTGTCTTTAGGAAAAAAAATTCATTTTGTTGTTACTCTTATTATGCGTAATGAATGATCTAATTCTATTCTAACTCGACGTTCTATGTTTCAGATCATGCCTCCTCGTAGAGCTAACGCCTGGAATGCGAATGCCAGAAACGCAAATGCAACTCCTCCAGTTCCAGATCAAGAAGTATCGAATGTTGAATTCAGGAATGCCATTCAGATGTTGGCTCAGAGTGTCACTAACCAGAACAATCACCGGGTTCAAGCTCCTGTGAATGCAAATGGTGGATCAGCAGCAGCAAGGGTCCATGACTTTGTTAGGATGAATCCTCCAGAGTTCTTAGGATCGCAGACTAGTGAAGATCCCCAAAATTTCTTGGATGAGATCAAGAAGATCTTTGAGGTGATGCAGGTCACTGGGAATGATCGGGTTGAGTTAGCATCTTACCAACTTAAGGATGTAGCTCATATCTGGTATACTCAGTGGAAGGAGAACAGGGGTACAAATGTTGCTCCTATTACTTGGAAAGGTTTCAACGAAACCTTTCTAGACAGGTTCTTCCCCATAGAGTTGAGAGAAGCAAGGGCCCAGGAATTTATGAACTTAAGGCAGGGTAACATGGCTGTCCAAGAGTATGGGCTCAAGTTTAACCAACTCTCCAGGTATGCTCCTCACATGGTTGCTGATTCCAGGGCTCAGATGAATAAGTTTTTGTATGGAGTGTCAGACTTAGTAAAGACAGAGTGTAGAAATGCTATGTTGTTGGGAGACATGAACATCTCTAGGCTCATAACTCATGCTCAGCAGGTTGAGGGTGATAACCTTAGCGAACAAGCTAAGGAGACTAAGAAAGTAAGAACAGGTAACTACGAGTATTCCCAACAGAAATCAGGTGGTGGAAATCACTCGCAGTTTCAGTAGAAGTCTTCAACTCCAGCCCCTTCATCAACTAGTGTTCTATCCCCCAGGTTTTGTAATGATCAGAGAGGTAGGGCGTCAGGCTCTAAGTCTCAAGGTAGTGGTTCAAGCACCAAAACATACCCAACTTGCC
This sequence comes from Solanum verrucosum, assembly GCF_900185275.1. Classification (NCBI taxonomy): domain Eukaryota; kingdom Viridiplantae; phylum Streptophyta; class Magnoliopsida; order Solanales; family Solanaceae; genus Solanum; species Solanum verrucosum. Next base: position 3,251,336 of record NW_026020329.1, read on the forward strand.
CAAAATGTAGTAAGAACCATCCGGGTGAGTGCCTTGCAGGTAAGGAATGATGTTTTGGGTGTGGTCAGTCTGGTCATAGATTGAAGGATTGTCCTTCTAGACGAAGTCAAGGAGGAAATAATGGTAGAGCTCAGTCTACAACTTCAGCAGCACCAGCAGGTTGCCCGACTCAGCAGGGTAACTCATCTGGTACAGGTGGCGGACAACGCCAAAATAGGCTCTATGCTCTTCAGGCTCGTCAAGATCAGGAAGATTCTCCTGATGTAGTCACTGGTACGTTACGAGTCTTTGATCTTGATGTTTATGCATTGTTAGATACAGGGGCTACTTTGTCATTTGTAACTCATTACATAGCAGTCCAATTCAGTGTTAGCCCAGAAACTCTTTCAGAACCTTTCTCAGTCTCTACTCTAGTCGGTGACCAAGTTATAACTAGACGGGTATACAGAAATTGCCCTGTCACAGTCTCTTAGAAAGTCACTTCAGCTGATCTTGTAGAGTTAGAAATGGTAGACTTTGATGTCATTCTAGGAATGGATTGGTTACATTCATGTTATGCCTCAGTCGATTGTAGAACTAGGATTGTTCGTTTTCAATTTCCAGACGAACCAATCCTAGAATGGAAGGGTAGTAGCTTAGCGCCTATGGGTCAATTCATTTCTTACCTTAAAGCCAGAAAAAAGATCTCTAAAGGTTATCTCTATCATCTAGTTCAGGTTAAGGATTCTAGTTCCGAATCCCCAACTCTTGAGTCAGTTCCTATAGTCAATGAGTTTCCAGAAGTATTTCCAGAAGATCTTCCCGGAGTTCCTCCCGATAGGGAAATCGACTTTGGAATTGATCTCCCTCCAAATACCCAGCCTATCTCTATTCCTCCTTACAGAATGGCTCCAGCTGAGCTTAAGGAATTGAAAGAGCAATTGAAAGACCTTATAGATAAGGGCTTTATCAAACCTAGTATTTCGTCATGGGGTGCACCAGTGTTGTTCGTAAAGAAGAAAGATGGTTCTCTCAGAATGTGCATTGACTATAGGCAGTTGAACAAGGTCACTATCAAGAATAAGTATCCCATCCCTAGGATTGATGACTTGTTCGACCAACTTCAAGGTCCTAGTTATTTCTCAAAGATAGACCTCAGATCAGGTTATCATCAGCTTAAAGTCAGAGATAGTGACATTCCAAAGACAACCTTCAGAACTCGGTCTGGTCATTATGAATTTGTAGTCATGTCATTTGGACTAACCAATACTCCTGCAGCTTTCATGGATTTGATGAACAGAGTGTTCAAGCAGTACTTGGACTTGTTCGTTATCATCTTTATTGATGATATCCTCATTTATTCTAGGAATGAGGAAGAACATGCGAGTCATTTGAGAGTTGTTCTGCAAACTCTCAAAGATCGCCAGTTATTTGCAAAATTTAACAAGTACGAGTTTTGGTTACAATCAGTTGCCTTCCTTGGGCATATTGTGTCAAGTTAAGGAATTCGAGTAGATTCACAGAAGATAAAAGCAGTGAAACAATGGCCTAGACCTACCTCTGCTACAGATATCAGAAGTTTCTTAGGTCTAGCAAGTTATTGCAGAAGGTTTGTGGAAGGATTTTCATCCATAGCCTCACCATTGACTAGGTTGACTCAGAAGATGGTCAAGTTTTAGTGGTCAGATGATTGTGAGAAAAGCTTCGCAGAATTGAAAACTAGGTTGACTACAACTTCTGTCTTGACTCTACCAGAGGGTTCAGATGGTTATTTGATCTATTGTGATGAATCCAGAGTTGGCCTAGGTTGTGTGTTGATGCAGCGAGGTAAGGTTACAACTTATGCTTCTAGACAGCTTAAGGTGCATGAGAAGAACTACCCAACTCATGACCTCGAGCTAGCAGCAGTGGTGTTTGCACTTAAGATTTGGAGACGTTACTTGTATGGTGTTCACGTAGATGTGTTCATAGACCATAAGAGCCTTCAGTATGTGTTCACCCAGAAAAAGTTGAATCTTGCCAGAGAAGATGGCTAGAGTTCCTCAAGGATTATGATACGAGTGTGCATTACCATCCTGGTAAGGAAAATGTAGTAGCAGATGCCCTTAGCAGACTATCTATGGGTAGTGTAGCACATGTTGAGGAAGAAAAAAAAGAGCTAGCAAAGGATGTTCACATACTTGCTTGCCTAGAAGTTCATCTTATAAGCATATCAGATGGTGGTGTAACGGTTCAGAATGGAGCAGAATCTTCTTTAGTAGTAAAAGTTAAGGAAAAGCAAGACAGTGATCCAATCTTGGTTGAACTTAAGGGTGCAGTCCACAATCAGAGTGTGGAGGTTTTCTCCCAAGGGGGAAATGGTGTACTTCGCTATCAGGGTAGATTGTGTGTTCCTAATGTGGGTGAGTTAAGACATCATATTCTTGTAGAAACCCATAATTCCAGATATTCTATTCATCCAGGCGCCACTAAGATGTACCGCGATCTGCGGGAATTCTATTGGTGGAATGGTATGAAAAGAGATATAACAGATTTTGTGGCTGTCCCAATTGCCAGCAAGTCAAGGTAGAACATCAGAAACCAGGAGGTATGACTCAAGAGATTGACATTCCTACTTAGAAGTGGGAAGTGATCAACATGGACTTCATCACAGGTTTACCTCGAACACGCAGACAGCATGACTCCATTTGGGTGATTGTTGATAGGGTTACTAAGTCTTCTCGCTTTTTGGCGGTCAAGACTACAGATTCGGCGGAGGATTACGCCAAGCTTTACATTAATGAGATTGTGAGGTTCCATGGGGTTCTTTGTCTATCATCTCAGATAGAGGTCCTCAGTTTACCTCTCATTTCTGGAAGTCATTTTAGAAAGGTCTTGGTACTCAGGTTAATCTTAGCACAGTGTTTCATCCGTAGACGGATGGTCAGGCAGAGCGTACCATTCAGACCTTAGAGGACATGTTGAGAGCTTGTGTGATCGACTTCAAGGGTAGTTGGAATGATGACCTGTATCTTATTGAATTCACCTACAACAATAGTTACCATTCCAACATTCAGATGGCCCCTTATGGGCATTGTATGGGCGTAGATGTAGATCTCCAGTTGGTTGGTTTAAAGTAGGTGAAGTAGCCTTGATAGGACCAGATTCGATCCTTAATGCTATGGAGAAAGTGCAACTCATTAGAGATAGACTTAAGACTGCTCAGAGTCGCCAGAAGTCTTATATAGATGTGAGAAGAAGGGAACTAGAGTTCCAAGTTGATGATTGGGTTTTCCTGAAAGTGTCACCTACGAAGGGGGTGATGAGATTTGGCAAGAAATGGAGGCTCAGTCCCAGATATGTAGGCCCTTACCAGATCTTGAAAAGGATTGGTAAAGTGGCTTATGAGTTAGAGTTGCCAGCAGACTTAGCATCAGTACATCCAGTCTTTCACATTTCTCTTTTGAAGAAGTGTGTGGGTGATCCAGCATCCATAGTACCATTAAAGAGTGTGGCCGTGAAAGATAGCCTTTCATATGAGGATGTACCAGTTGAGATTCTCGATCGTCAGGTTAGAAGGTTGAGAAACAAAAAAGTCACTTCAGTCAAGGTTTTGTGGAGGAGTCAGTCTGTAGAGGGAGCTACTTGGGAAGCAGAAACAGCCATGAAGTCCAAGTATCCTCACCTCTTTCCTTTCGATTCCATTCCAGCTTGAGGTAATAGGTCCTCTTCAGTTTTTCAGTCATTCATGCAAAAATTCAGTCTTAGAATCATGTTCCTTCAGTTTGTACTTGCATTTTCAGCGTATTTGCATGTTCTTGGAACTCAGTTCAGTTAGAAATTCAGTTCTCAGTGTTTAATGGTAGGGATAACAACCCTCTCCCTCTATTTCAGCTAAATTAGTCTTCATTCAAGGATGAATGGTCCCAAGGGGGAGATAATGTAACACCCCGTATCTGAAAATAGAGCAGATTGCAGATTATTGGTGTTGCAGGTAGCACTCACGGGTACCATACACAGACCGTAGAAGGACCCATGGTCCGTCCCGCAGGTCCGTGGTTCGTGTCAGCAACTTCCCCAGAACTCAGCCAGAAATTCGGCTAAGTGTTGACCCATGTCCGGACCTACGGTCCGTAGGTCAGGTCACGAACCGTGGTTCGTGTCCGTGGATCAATGCCCCTAAAGCCCAGCTTCAGTCCTGATTGATGGTTGACCAGCATGGACCGTCATTCGATCCACGGTTCGTAGGTCAAACCATAGGTGAGTGTTAGCAGCCAGTTAGATGAAAATTGTGATTGGGTCAACTTCAGATGATCATAACTCTTACTACAAAATTAATTATGTGTCCCATGACCTATGGTAAGATATATAATTGAATCCTCTTTCCAACGCCACCGAGTTTGCTAAATTCCGACATTCGAGTAAAACGTTATGCTCATTTTAGTGAAGCCCTATCAGGCAGACTCGACCGACGGTTCCAATCGACGGACCGTTGATTAATTGACGGCCCGTCAGTCCCGTCCGTCAGTCAGCTCGACAATAGTTAAGTCAGGGATCTTTTGGTCTTTTCCTATTACGTTTAACCCCTAAGATATGTCGTTTAGACCCTAAATTATGAGGTTTTAGAAATTACCTTAGTCAAAATTATTAATCAAAACTTAGAAAATTAGAAGCAAGAGAGGAGAAAAAGGTCAAGAACCCTAGTTCAAGAACGCAACAAGTTGTCTTCAGTTCCAGCCCAAAAATCAACAGATTTCTCCATGAAATTTATCACCAGGTATGTGGGATTTCACTAGTGGGTTCCTTTCACCCATTAGGTCCCTAGAATTCAGTCAGATTTTTGATTCCATGATTATGAACAGACCTAGGGTTTCTAGAACAGATCATCATGAATTAGCTATTTAAATGTTCCAAATCATATTATCATGTTATTGCTCAGTTTATTGCATGAATTTCAGAACCCTCTATACCTCTGGCAGGGTATATTGGGTCCTCTCGATGGGGCGTATACATCGGACTCCACATTTAGCTCTGTGGTTTTATGTCGGTTATTAGTAGCTCCCACAGTTCAGTCAGACTCTATTGCATTGACCACATTTCAGTACAATCAGTATTCAGTCTCAGCATGTTATAAATTTGGTCATTGCATCAGTTACCTCAGTATTCAGCATTCAGTATCTATATCATGTTTAGATTATTTCATTGTTTTATTGTTGTGTTCAGTTATATGTTATTTCAGTTTTACTCTATCTTGCATGCTCAGTACCTTTCAAGTACTGACGCATACGTGCGCTACATCTTCTCGTGATGTAGGTTCAGGTTCTCAACATCCAGATCACACTTAGATTGGTTCCCGATTTCCATCTCAGCAGAATCAGTGGTGAGTATTTATTCTCCGAGAACAATAGCCATGAGTTTCTTTTCAGTATTTTGTTCCTTTAGTTTCAGTTTTGCTAGACTTAGCTGGGGCCTGTCCCAGCATTTCTGGTCAGTGAGAGTCTATTTTCAGACATAGTTAGATTCAGGTTAGTATTGAGTTAATAACTTCTTTCTATTAAACTCATCAGTTTTCATTTATCTCAGTTATGGTATATGGGTATTCCCCATCTTTTGAGACTTACTTTATGATTTAGCTTCCGCATCAGTTTATTATCTTTAGTATGCTCATGATCATGCCAGTAGGGTTAGCTTGGGATCACTTGTTGTCCTAGGTCCCGTGTCCGCGTCTCGGGGGTAGCTCGGGGCGTGACATTTCGAGCTAGGATGAGAGAGATATGGCTATTTGAAGTTTGCCTATCCAGTTAAGGAAAGTTACCCAAAAATATGAGGGGTATTTTGGTCATTTCCTTACCACTTTAGATTTAAAACAAATTTAGTATTATTTTGGGGTCAAATCTGATTGGGTCATTTTAAAAATTCCAAATACGCTTAGGGTTTTGAGAAGAGTTCAAGAAGAGGAGGAAAGGATAAAAGTTCAAGGCGTTCGTTAAAATTCGAAAGATTTTTCAAGGGATTTCACTAAATCAAGGTCTGTGAGTTGTCATAGAATTGGGTTCGTTCACCCACACGCCAATCATGATTTACGTATTGAAATTCCATCCATAAGATTGAGTAGATTTGAGTTCTTGAAGTTGTGATCTATTCTTTAAGTATGCGGTTTCGTTAAGTTCTTGTGATGAGGATCTTGTGTTTAAGTATTGTTCTTGAGTAATTTAGGGTAAATTTCATGGTAAGTATGTTGGGTCTATGAATCCATAAGAGTTTGAGGGAAATCGTTTGATTTTAGAGGAGTTAGAGCAAGAAGAAGAACAAGAAAATTCGTCAAAATTTCTGGTAAAAGGGGTGGGGCGCTGTGCCACTCAATGCGTCCCAAGTCAGTTTCTATAGTCTGGGTCCTCGGGCGCCGCACCACTTAGTGCATGCCAACCCAGCTTCAGTAGTTCATGGTCTGGCGCCCCGTGCCACTCAGTGCGCCAGGGTCTCCAGGTCCCCTACTTTTCCGTCCTTCTTTTCGTATGAGTTCCCTCGAATCGTACCTATGCTTTCTACTTGATATCCACATTCTAATTACATATAAATATCGAGAGATCATTCATAACGTGAGTCATAACCTTGAATCCATAATTCAAATTCAAGGTAGAGTTAAGAGTTAGGTCTTGAGAGTTCTTCCGAGTCATTTTAAGAAGTTTTTTACAATCATTTTAAATTTATTTTAAGACTTGAGTTCTTGAGTATGAGGATGAGGAGAGTTAAGTTTCAATTTTTCAAAATGAATATATGGGAACTAAGTACTCCCAAGAGTAAATGTTTTTACATTTAAGATGAGAGGAAACACTGATTTCCAAAAGAGCGTTCATGAGCAGTTTTGAGTACTATCTCTTTTAAGAGAAATATTTTGAGTAATAATCTCAAACCAGAGAAAGAGTTAAGTTTTAAACATTTGAGCTAATTTATATTTTGGGAGTAGTATTGGGCACCGATATGGGGATGAGTTCAGATAACTCAAAGTCCTCATAAACCATGTAGCCAACGTGGGTAGAAAGGGTCATACTTTTTAGATGTTTCCTTATTGATTTTTAAGTATAGCTTAGGGGATCCACTTAGTGAGTAGGTCCTATACCCCAAAAAATATATGACAGTTCTGGTAGCGTGGGCGAGAGACACTATATCATCACATAATTCATAGTGATGGTTGTCGGTTGGAAAATCACCCACACAGAGTTTATTTTGTATTCTTATATACAAACAAAGTTTATTTTGTATTCTTGCATACAAACTGAGTTATATTGTATTTTCTAATACGTTGAGTTGTTATCTACTGTTTTAAAATCATTTCTTTATAATGTAAATTTACTACTTCTTTATATTGTATTGAGTTGAGTAAGTCTGAGTATCCTTGAGGTTGAGTTGAGACGAGACGAGGTAAGTGTTTCTTCAGTTCCAATTCAAGCTTATGTCTTGTTTTAGATTTCCCCTTGCATGCTCGTACATTCCATGTACTGACGCCATTTGTCCTTCATCTTTTATGATGCAGATATAGGGAATCAGGATCATCAACCGATGCTCCATTGATTCGGTCGTGTTCCAGAGTTGTTTGGTAAGCCTCCTTACTTCCGGAGGATCCCTTTGTTATTTCCATTATTTCAGTTTTGTTAGGATGATCAGAGGTCTTGTCCCAACATCCCTCATAGTATTAGAGGCTTCATAGATAGATAGACAATAGTAGTTCATGAGTCTTTTTCATTTCCTTTCATTAAATGTTGAGACTTGAGTTTCCTCTTTTGGCCAGTGATTGTTTTTAAACATTATGGGTTATATCTTTTAAAGACATTGAGTAAAGTTTTCTTTTGAGTTCATCTTAGTCACGAGTAAGTCTTCCGCTGAGAGTTGAGCCATGCTAAGGGTTTGTTTGGGGCCAACAATATTTCTCGAGTGCCGGCCACATCCAGGGTGTAGGTTTGGAGCGTGACATTTCTGAAACAAAATGGGAAATTGGGTAAGGGATTCTTTGGGAAATGTTTGAAAGTCAATTTGTAATAGGAAACGTTCAACAACAACACTTAATTTAGGATGATTATAGAGAATTAACCAGGATTTTGTTCACCAAGACTTCTTGACCATTCGTTGGGTAAATTATAAAACTAGACTCCGCATTATTTAACATACCACTTTATCAACTACAACTATAATTAATGGTTTCTTAACCACATCAACTGCTTTTTACTTTCATTCTTCCGAACTAAAATTATTTATCTCAATTCAATGATAATAACTCAAGTAGTTAATCTTGCTATAATATTAACTATTAACGGGTTCTAATCCCAGAATTTTGTCATTAACTCTTTTCCAAGGTTTACACTCTTTTGCTTGAACAAGTCAAAACTAAGATAGATCCTAACATTTGCAACCATTAGAAATTGATTTAAATGAAAGAGTTAACAAGACATACATTTTAAATGCAGCGTTTATTTCATAAAATCCCTTGTTTTAGGTCAGATCATTATGGATACCACAACCCTTAGTTGTGGGGTTTAGTCACTCATGCTTAATGAAATAAAATTGATAATTTCATTCATTCAATAATTTGAGACTTACAAGAGATGCAAACAACCAACAATATGATTTCAATAATCTGTGAAATTCTCCATCAAAACTTAGCCAAGAGAGATCGTCTTCTTCGATAAAACTTTGATAAAAACTTTGATAAACAAATAAAACTCTACAAAAAAGTATTTATAGTTCCCATATATTCAGATTTCAAAACAAAAAAAAAGCAATTTTCGGGGCACGTCTGATGATGGCCCTGACGCCTGTCATAAAAGTGACAGTCCATCAGTCAGGCTGTCAAGGACTTCTGAAAAATATGATCTGTAACACTCCAAAAATTTCTAATCTAAGACCTGAACCATTCTTCATTTACGTATAAGATCGTATATGCTGACTCTTAATTGTGCTTAGGTGTTAAGGTCAATTATTTAGTGTGGGAATAAATTTGGAGATGAATTAAGGTCATAAGAATCCCCTGGCGCAAAGTTGAGTTGAAAGCTTCCTAACTGCTTAAGTTTTGACATAAGATTCTACTTGAGTCAACTTGAAACAACCATATCTCTTAAAATATGAAGAGTTACATGGCTCATAAGTCATAACATATAAAATTAAAATTATTTGAGTCTTCTTTCCAACGCCATCAAGTTTGCATTAATTGGAGTTTGGAGTAAAACGTTATGCCCATTTTACTAGACATTATCTTGCCACGCGCCGATCACGCGACCGAGGAATTTTTCGTGCGGGCGCGCACCGAGGCAGTAGCTACTGCCTTCCGGCGTGGTTGGCTTCACGCTTGAGGCATTTTCTACGCGGGCGTCTAGGTTTTCTAAAAACCCCCCCAAAGACGTAGTTTGCCTCCATATTTAATAAATTTACCCTATAAAGATCAGTTTTCAAGAAACTACCTTCCTCCAAGGTTCATCCATCATCAAAGGTAAGATTTGACCATAGAATTTCATAGTTTCTTTATCTAAACACCAGTTAATATCTTCTACTCATGGAATCCATAGGTTTTGAAGAAAACTCACCTCTAAGGTTCAAGAAACAATTCTTGTCATATTTTCATCCAAAGATCTCACCTTTCTACAAAATTTGGAGCGTATAAGGTATGTAAGACCATTCATAGTGTTAGACTAGTTGTTCCTCACACGCACCCTTCATCTCAATTCAGTTAGTAGCAAGTTGAATCTAGGGTTCTACCCTCAGTTTTATGAAATTGTTGATATGAGTTATATTCTTGTTCTGAATTCTAAATTCTTATATTATGAGATTGCAGAATTCTAAATTCTTATATTACGAGATTGCAAAAATCATGTGCATTGATATCCTTTAGTTCTTGTTCATACTTATATCTCACATGAACCCTAGTTGATGAGATTTTTATTGAAATCCTTTGTGCATTTGTTTTCATGCATTGGTTTTGAAATTTTAAAGTAAGTTCAAGAGTATTTTTAAAGTATCTTTTGAGAAGAGATTAAGGGAACACAAATGGTTCCAAAAGTACTATTTTCACATTGAGAAAATAATTACTATTTTTAAGAAGAGCATAAACCGTTTTCAAAATTTTTTTTAGCCAGATAAAGAGAAGTTCAGTTACCCACTAAATAAGATATTATTTTTCACATCATCAAAACTACAAACTTCATGTTATTTCATTCCCCAGCAAAAACACATGTTTCTCATCTTTAATTTGGTTTAACAACCCACATAGCTGTGTTTTTCTTTGTTTGATTAAACATAGAAATATTCTATCAAACTAGTATGGATCATTACAGGTTGCCAGACACTAGACATTTTTTTAAAAACAAATTTACCACTAGATAGTGTCTAGCGGTCTTTTATTAAACATAAAAATATCAATAGGGACAAGTACAAGCAAGGAGGGCTAGACCTACCTTACTAATCCTAATGAAGTACCTAACTTCTGCTACCTAACAAGCATGAAGAAAATAAGAGCTAGAGAGAACTAAGTATTTTTTTATCATCACAGAGTTTGTAATACACTCCATGATAATATTACAAATGAGGATGCTTAAATAATGTAAAAATATGTCAATCAAGAAGAAAGTTGAGTTACCAGCCTCAAACTTTATATTACTAAAGCATGAATTAAAAAAGATTGATTCCCCATAAAAAATAACTTGAAGTATTTTTCTATTGTCTTCTTCTTCAAACTTATCCAACAACACTTGATGATCCATACCTTCTTTATGGATTTATTGGATCTAGTTGAACCTATTGATACTGTCAAATGGTTTTGCTTTGCCTGTCACATCGATAGGTGCCTTTGAACAAACTCCTCAGTCATTATTAATGTAACGTTCATGAAGAAAGATATTAAAGAAAGAAAAATGTTTTCTTAAAAATGGTTGGACATACATACCTCTTCCTTACATATTTTCTAATCACCAACAAAATAGTAATTGATCGATCGTCTTTTGTCTACTATTTTAAAAATATATTTTTATCCTTAACATTCATTCTTTATGTTCAATTGGAGATGAAATTTAAGTTCGACATCATTCAATTTATCAATAGTTAAAACTTTTTCTTGACATTTCGCTTAGGTGGATGTCATGTGACATGCCACCTTACCCTAGCACTATTTTACCTTTTATGTTAGTTAGGGTGATATAATTAGACTTCTCCAAATCATCTCACCATCTTGGTTTATCTTCATTATGGTATTTGTACGATTTAATTAATCTTTTTATATATTTTTAAACCATCATGTAGAGTTATCATGTACTAATTCAAGAAGTGAGAACACCAGGTTGAAAAATGTTAGTTTGAGAGAATCCGAATAAAGTTGTAGGCATTGTGCATTCGATCTACTCTTATTCTTGCTTTAATTAGCATCTATTTAAGGGGTAATCAAATCTAATTCAATAGTGCATTATTGTGGATGTGCCAAAGTAATCTATGAGGTCGGTTTTATTAAAAAAAAGTGACCTAAAATCCAACTTCAACCTAAATCGCAAAAAGTCTGGTTGCTTTTCAAAAAGTGACCTTTCTATGATTCTGAATTGAAATCTTATATGAAATTATTAATTAGTGATATAATATGTACATATTATCAAACTATAGAGAGAATAATAAATATGGAAGGAATGTTTGTGTAATGAGATAATTTTTGCATAAAATTATCCAAATCATTGAATTTCAAAGAGAAAAGAAAAATGTTTTCTGAAAAAGACATTTGGAGTGGGGCTAAAGAAAATTAATAATGTGTGTTTAAAGCCATACACATGTATAGTAGAGGTAAAAGAGAGGGGCATAAGCCTATATGTGTCTATTAATCACCAACAACGTAGGGACATAAGCCTAACGTCTTCTGAATTAGATGGAGGATGAACATGTTCATCCCTTTCCAAACATGAAGTATAAAAAACAAAAACAATTTTTTATAAGATTTTAAAATAACTAGGAAGTAATTTAAAGTTGAAATTTTTTCTAATTAATAAGGATGTATGTATAACTATATTAAGATTGATTAAAAAGAAAAATATGACACATAAGTTGATTAAAAAAAAATGTAACAATGCACGCTAAACACAAGTTGAATCAAACCAAAGTAAGTTTTCTAAATTATTGGAACCGAGTCTTAGTGTAGGGGTGTCATTGAGATAGTTCGACATGTTATATTATAAAACATACATCAAACTAATTTTTCAATTATACTATTTTGGGTTAGAATTTTTGACACCGTCCTATCATATCAATTTCTCTTTGTTAGTGATATCAATACAGTTTGATTATTTTTTTATATATATTTTTAAATCGTCATGTTAGAGTCACAAGTAAAAATTTGGTGATAGTTATTATGGTTGGGTGATGTTGGTTGGTTGAAAGGAATGTAGTAGTGGAATAGGAAGTAGGGAAGGGGGTAAAATGGGGTTGAGATGAGGTGGCATGCCACATGACATCCTCCATAACAAATTGCCAGGCCACGTGGAATGGTGTTGTTGTGGCCGAAGCCCTAATGGTGGAGAGGTATTCTTGCACCGGCTTTACAAAGTCGGAGGTAATGGTAAACAGATAGTATAATAGAAAATATAAATAATATTTTGCACATAGTATAGGGATAATTTTATATTCAATTTAACCACATGACGAATGTGTTGGTAACTTTGGATAGTATCGAATTAAGAAGACCATTGGTGGTGTAACTTAGTGTCACGCCCCGAGCCTAACCCCTGGCGAGATCGACACTCGAAGACCATTGTTGGCCCCAAGCGAACCCTTGGCCTGACTTACTAAACTCAGCGGAAAACTTAACTCAACAGAATAACTCCATGCAATGAAAGGTCATAAAACGACCTAACTGATGAAAATTGGCCAAAAAGGCAACTCGTGTATCAAAATAGAATATTTATATATATACATAGATGAGAGACTCAATACTAACTGAATGACTGCCTATGAAGCCTCTATAACACTGAGATGGATGATGGGACAGACCCCGCAACATCCTAATAAAGCAAAACTAAGAACACAAAATAACAGAGTCCTTCGGAAGGCAAGGAGGCTCACCACTGACTCTGGAGTGCTCAACTGGATCAACGGCGTGCTGGAAGCTGATCCTGGGTACCTGTGTCTACATATGCAGGCCAACTGGCATCAGTACATTGAATGTATGAGTATGTGAGCTGGAAAGCTAAACAACGACTTAAGCTTGAAAGGAGTACAAAGGAACTCTTACCTTGGCTCTTTTCGACTCATGAATAACCGAACTCAATATAAAGCAATAAGACACATGCAATATATATAAAGCTTGTAAAACAGTGTAAACAACTTAGTCCGTTAAGGATAAAACAATAACAAACTCAATTTACTTATATAAAAGAAATATAACTTTAGTGGGAGATTCTTTAACCGACAACCACCACTATGAGCACTAGCGATGATACAACGTTTTACCTCACATTGCCCAAGGACCATCCTATACCTTGCCGTGATATAGGACCTTACTTAACTTAGTGGATCCACTAGCTTAACTTACGTGATCATCTAAAAAGTATGACCCGTTAAATCCCATGTTTGGCTACATGGTTCCTATGGAGAGTTGAATTAATATGAACTCGTGTCCCCAATTTGGTGCTCAATACTACTCCCAAAAATATACTTTAGCTCAAAAGTGTTTTAAACACATCTTTCTTTAGTTTGAGATAATTGTTCAAAGCTTAGCACAAAGGCTCTCTTGGAAAAACATAGTTCCTTTCTTACTCAAATGTAAAAACATTTATAAACTTCTTTGCGAATACTTAGTTCCCTAATAACCTTTGAGAAATGAACTCAACTATATACTCTTGGCTTAACTTGAAACTTGAGCCTTAAAACAAAGTTAAAACGTTCAATAAAGACTCTTGAAAAACTTTAAAGACTTGCTTCTTAACTTCTAGACTTGCTCTAACTTCACTTGACTTTAATCCTAACTTTCCTCAAATTGGTTTATGGATTCAAGGGTAATGATCTCATGTTTATGGATGAGTTCGTGATATTTTTGTGTACTTTAGGGTGTTGAAAACAACTAGAAAACATAGGTACATTACCAAGGAACATGTATGAAAAAGTGGGGAAGGAATGAGGAGAACTGGCGTCCTTGGTGGACTGAGAGGCGCGGGGAGCCAGCCCCCAAATTCCAAAAGGCCTGCTGGGCGCACTGCATGGCGCGCCGCCCCAAGGGAGGAACTTCAGAGCCCCTTTTGGGGGGCGCTGGCTGGCGTAACGCCCCAGCCTTTTCCCCAGAAAAATCTGACTTTCTCCCTTAGTTTCTCCAACTCTAAACCCTCTGAACAACAAAGGTTCTTTCCCAAAACACTCATAATCATTAAAACCCTCAATATACAATATATTCAACTCGAAATTCCATCCGGAAACATGTACCAAAACAACAAGAAACTTCAACAACACAACCACAAGAATTCAACAACCACAACCAATCTTTTCTCGGAATTAAAACAAGTATGGCGTGTGGGGGAATGAACCAACCCAACACTATGATCTCACATACCTTATTAGGGACCACCCCCGACGAAAATCACGACGATCTTGATGAACTTTGCTTTTTTTTTTATTCTCTTTCTCCTCTTCTTTCTCTCTTCTGTCACAACCCTAACTCTCACTTTTAAAAGGGAAAAACTGAATTAAAATCAGTCTAGACCCTTAATATAACCAAAAGAAATAGTTAGGGAAAATACCAAAATACCCTTACAAATTCGGACTAAACTGCCATATGCCAACAGTCCAACTTCCAAAGGGCATAACTCACTCATACGAACTCGAAATTGAGCAAACTCGGCGGCGTTGGAAAGATCATTCCAAGGGATTTCCAAACATAATTGGAAATACACTTAAATCATATTTATCTAGGAGTTATGACCATGTAAAGTTGACCAAAAATTCATTTTTTTCCATCCTTAACTAAATTTCCAGATTTTGAATTCTTTCCAAAAATGACTATTTCCAATTACAAGCGTCTTCATAGATATTTCAAATTGCACGATGTTACAATATCTCCCCCTTGGGAACATTCGTCCTCGAATGAGGTTACTCTAACTAGGCTAGGGGTGCAACATCAAACTCAAACACCCCATAACTGTCATGCAAACAACAACAACAACAACATGCTCACTATGATTAAAGAGCACTAAGAAGGAAACTAGTACCTTGATCTGCATTTCATCTAGATTCAAAGAGATGTTGATATCTCTTCTTCATGTCCGCTTCAGCTTCCCAAGTAGCTTCCTCAACAAATTGGTTCCTCCAAAGGACCTTGACTGAGGCTACCTCTTTTGTTCTCAATTTGCGAATTTGGCGATCTAAAATCTGAACAGGAATCTCCTCATAAGATAAGCTATCCTTGATCCTAATACTTTAAGTTGGTAGGATCAAGGAAGGATCGCCTATGCACTTCTTCAACATGGAGATGTGAAATACCGGATGAACCGCTTCTAATTCCTGTGGTAGCTCCAACTCATAAGAAACATTGTCAATCCTCTTGGCTATGCGGTAAGGTCCACTATACCGGGCACTAAGATTCCCCTTCCTACCAAACCTCATAACCCCCTTCATGGGTGAAACTTTCAAATATACCCAATCATCTACTTCAAACTCTAACGCCCTTCTCCTAACATAAATGTAGGATTTTTGACGACTCTGTGCCGTTTTCAACCTCTCTTGAATCACTTTCACTTATTCCATAGCTTGGTGAACTAAATTTGGTCCTATCAACCCTGTTTCACCAAATTCAAACCATCCAATAGGAGATCTCTATCTTCTCCCATAAAGAGCTTCATATGGAGCCATCTAGATGCTAGAGTGATAACTGTTGTTGTAGGCAAACTCAATGAGAGGTAGGTGATCATCCTAACTCCCTTTGAAATCGATCACACATGCCCTCAACATATCTTCTAAAGTCTGAGTAGTGCACTCTGCTTGCCCATTAGTCTGAAGATGAAAGGTAGTACTTAAGTTCACTATGTGCACCTCTATCTGAAATAATGGAGACTGGGACTCCATGAAGTCCACCACCTCTTGAATATATAACCTGGCATAATCTTCTGATTAATGGGTAGTATTTACCGGCAGAAAATGGGCTGATTTTGTCATTCTGTCGACAATTACCCAAATAGAATCATGTTGTCTGCGAGACCTTGGCAACCCTGTGATGAAATCCATATTGATAATCTCCCACTTCCATTCCGGAAGTTCTATATTCTGCGCCAAACCACCGGGCCTTTGGTGTTCAACTTTCACTTGCTGGTAATTTGGACATTTAGCAACAAATTCAGCAATGTCTTTCTTCATGCTATTCCACCAATAAACTTCTCTCAAGTCACGATACATCTTTGTTGAACCCGGATGAATGGAATATCTGGAGCTATGAGCTTCTTCCATAATCTTCTCTTGGAGTCCATCCACCATAGGTACACACAATCTACCTTGAAATCTCAATACACCATCTCCCCCTTGTTCAAAAGCTAATACTTTTTGCTTTTGAACATTTGCCTTCAACTCAAGAAAAATGGGATCTTGGTCTTGTTTCTCTTTCACTTCTGACACTAATGATGACTTGGCCCCGTTCGTCACTGCTATTCCTCCTTCTTTGGAATCCGTAAGTCTGACTCCCAGGCATGCTAGTCTGTGCACATCTTTTGCTAACTCTCTCTCTTCCCTTCTTTAAGTTGGGCGGTGCTACCCATAGACAACCTGCTTAAAGAAGCAGCAACAACATTAGCCTTACCTAGGTGGTAAAGAATACGCAGGTCATAATCCTTGAGTAATTCTAACCACCTCTTCTGTATGAGATTAAGCTCTTTCTGAGTAAGAACATATTGAAGACTCTTGTGATCAGTGAATATATCAACATGCACACCATACAAGTAATTACGCCATATCTTCAAAGCGAATACTACAGCAGCCAACTCTAAGTCATGGGTTGGGTAGTTCTTCTCATGAACCTTCAACTGTCTGGAGGCATAAGCTATAACCTTGCCATTCTGCATTAAGACACAACCCAAACCAACTTTAGATGCATCACAATACACCACAAACCCTTGAGTACCTTTTGGTAAGGTCAAAACTGGAGCAGAAATCAACCTCTTTTTCAATTCCTCAAAGTTTTTCTCACAAGCTTCAGACCATTGAAATTTCATTGTCTTCTGAGGCAACTTGGTCAAAGGAGATGCAATAGATGAGAACCCCTCTACAAACCTTCTATAATAGCCAGCTAAACCCAAGAAACTCCTAATATTAGTTGGAGATGTGGGTCTAGGCCAATTCTGCACTGCCTCAATTTTCCGAGTATCAACTTTAATTCCATCACCAGACACAATGTGGCCTAGGAATGCCACAAACTCAAGCCAAAACTCACACTTGGAGAACTTGGCATACAACTCCTTGTCTTTCAAAGTCTGAAGAACTATTCTGAGATGACTAGCATGATCTTCTTCATTCCTTGAATATATTAGTATGTCATCAATGAAGACGATAACAAACATATCTAAATAAGGTTTGAAGACTCTATTCATAAGGTCCATGAATGTTGCCGGTACATTGGTCAAACCAAAGGACATGACCAAAAACTCATAATGACCGTATCTGGTTCTGAAAGTTGTCTTTGGAATATCACACTCCCTTACTCTTAATTGATGATAGTCCGATCTGAGGTCAATTTTCGAAAAATAGGTGACACCCTAAAACTGATCAAAAAGATCATCAATCCTCCGAAAATGGTACATATTTTTGATGGTAACCTTATTCAACTGGCGGTAGTCTATACACTTCCTAAGGGAATCATCTTTCTTTCTCACAAACAAGACCAGAGCGCCCCAAGGTGAGACATTTGGTCGAATGAAACCCTTATCTAAGAGATATTTCAACTGCTCTTTCAACTCTTTCAGCTCTACTGGTGCCATTATATATGGTAGAATAGAGATAGGACAATTATCTAGAATGAGGTCTATGCCGAAATCTATTTCTCTCTCAGGAGGAATTTCGGGTAGGTCCTCAAGAAAAACTTCTGGAAACTCTCTTACTATAGGAACTGACTGAATATGAGGTATCTCAACACTAGAGTCATTAACTCGGACTAAGTGATAGATACAACCCTTCAAAACTAACATTCTAGCCTTAAGGTACGAAATGAAATGACCCTTAGGCACTGCTGAACTACTACTCCACTCTATGACTGGCTCATTCGGAAACTGAAACTTGACCACTCGAGTTCTACAATCTAATGATGCATAACAGACATGAAGCTAGTCCATACCTAAAATGACATCGAAATCTACCATGTCTAACTCAACCAAATCAGCCATGGTGCTCTTGTGATTGATGGAAACGGGACAATCACGATAGACTCTTTCTGCTAGAATAGACTCCCCAACAGGTGTAGAAACACAAAAGGTTCACAAAGTCTTTCAGGAAGAACATCAAACTTATTTGCAACATAAGGAGTTAAAAAAGATAAACTTGCTCCTGGGTCTAGCAAGGCATACACATCAAAAGAAAAGACTTTGATCATACCAGTGACAACATTTGGAGAATTCTCTTGCTCATGGCGACTGGTGATTGCATAGAGGCGGTTTGCTCCTCCGCCTGTACTAGAAGTAGCTCCTCTAGGTGCCATCCTGTCTGGGGGAGCAACTGATGAAGATTGGGCCCTGTTGCCCAGATTTCCACTACCTTGCCTACTCTTAGGGAACTCTTTCATAAAGTGACCCTCTTGTCCACACTTAAAACAACCTGTCTGACCATCACGACATTTCCCTAGGTGGGTTCTACCACACCTAGCACATCCAGGAATCAAACTATCTCCTTGTGCCATACTACCTGAGGACTGTGCTGGTCTACTCTTGAAGTCCTTTGAATTCTGGCCATCATGTTCACCTCTGTATCTGGGTGTAGGATCCCTAGTAGATGATGGAGCAAGTCCCTTTTGCCTTTGTTTAAAGGACGAACAGTTCGCATTACCTTTCTGCTGCCCGGACTCATTACCGGTCTTAGTTCTCTTATTTCTGAACTCTTCCCTGTCCCTTAGCTTCTCTTCCTCAACCTGCTGCACATAAACCATCAACCTTGATATGTCCATGTCCCCGATAATCATTCCAGCCCTAAATTCCTTACTCAATAGACGAGCCAGCCCAGCAACAAACAAGTTCATTCTACTCCTCATGTCCACAACCATCTTCGGAGCAAAACAGGATAGTTGGGTGAACTTCAACCCATACTTATGAACACTCAAAAAATCCTGCTTAAGTGTGAGGAACTCACATACCTTGGCCTCTTTCAATTCTCGAGGAAAGAAACGCCCCAAGAAAGCTTCCTCAAAACAGGCCCAACTCGCAGGTGGTGCATTCTCAGCTCTGCCCCCTTTCCACTGGTCGAACCAAGTTCTAGCAACATTCTTCAATTGATACGTAGCTAGTTCAACTCGCTCAGTATCTTCCACATGCATCACATCAAAAATCTTATTCAGATCCTCAATGAAGTTCTCTGGATCCTTAGTAGTGCTCGAACCCATGAAACCCGGAGGATTCATCCCCAAGAACTCACGGATCCTGGAAGTGTCAGCTCCTTCATGTCGAGTTCCCATTTGCTGACCAATCTGATTAGTTACATCTTGACTCAGTATCCTAATTGCCTCTCTGAACTCAATATTATTAGTAACTTCACCTTGATGTTGCACTCACGGGGCATAAGGTAACTCTTGTTCCTCAACATAACACCTAGCAGGATGCCCTCTGCCAACTCTTCGTGGAGGCATGATTATCTAAAAACACGCGCAAACATGAATTAGAAAGAAACTTTTTAGAGATAAACTCTAACGCACGAGATGAGTGTGAAAAAAATGAGAAATCTTCCTAAGTGTCAAAGCCTCCAAATTATAGATTTGGCGCGCTTTACACCGATAACTAGGACTCTATAGACACTGCTTCATAGACTCCCTAGGACTCTTGAACTCTGTGCTCTGATACCAAGTTTGTCACGCCCCAAGCCTACACCCTGGGTGGGACCGGCACTCGAAGACCATTGTTGTACCCAAGCGAACCCTTGGCCTAACTTACTAAACTCAGCGGAAAACTTAACTCAACAGAATAACTCCATGCAATGATAGGTCATAAAACCATCTAACTGATGAAAACTAGCCAAAAAGGTAACTCGTGTCTCAAAATAGAATATTTATATATATACATAGATGAGAGACTCAATACTAACTGACTGACTATCTATGAAACCTCTATAACACTGAAATGGATGTTGGGACAGAACCCGCAACATCCTAATAAAGCAAAACTAGGAACACAAAATAACAGAGTCCTTCGAAAGGCAAGGAGGCTCACCACTGACTCTGGAGCGCTCAATTGGATCAACGGAGTGCTGGATGCTGATCCGGGGTACCTGTGTCTGCATCATCATAAGATGCAGGCCAACTGGAATCAGTACATTGAATGTACGAGTATGCGAGCTGGAAAGCTAAACAACAACTTAAGCTTGAAAGGTGTACAAAGGAACTCTTACCTTGGCTCTGTTCGACTTAGGGGTGTGCATTCGGTTTTTCGGTTTGGTTTTACACTATTCGGTTTGGATTTTTGGTTTTTGGTTTTGTAAAAGTGTAACCCAATCCGATCCAAAATAAATTTGGTTTGGTTTGGTTTTCCTCTATTCGGTTCAGCTTTTTTCGATTTGGTTATTTGGTTATGTCAATAATTAATAACATATATAACCAAAGTAATAATATTTAATCCCTTAAATATTTTTTCTAATATAAATCATAAGTAAAACTTAAAACACAATACTTACAAGTATACCTATTATAGATGTAATTCAAACATAAAATATAAATGTAATCATCATGAAAGACAATAACAAAAAATGGACAGAAGTGGTTAACTCCAACTTAATTCTAAACCAAAACATTATATATATATATAATTTGGTTTTTTTCGGTTTTTCGGTTTTTATTTTTTAAAATCCAAAACAAAACCAAAAAACCAAATAAAGTAATTTATTAATCCAAAACCAATCCGAAAAACCAAAAAACCAATCCAAATAAAAATTCGGTTTGATTTGGTTTGGTTATTCGGTTTAATCCGAATAGTGCACACCCCTAGTTCGACTCATGAATAACCGAACTCAATATAAAGCAATGAGACACATGCAATATATATAACACTAGTAAAATAGTGTAAACAACTTAGTTTGTTAAGGATAAAACAATAACAAACTCAACTTTACTTATATAAAAGAAATATAATTTTAGTGGGAGATTCTTTAACCGACAACCACCACTATGAGCCCTAGTGATGATACAACATTTTACCTCTGTTTCCCAAGGACCATCCTATACCTTGCCGTGATATAGGACCTTACTTAACTTAGTGGATCCACTAGATTAACTTACGTGATCATCTAAAAAGTATGACCTGTTAAATCCCATGTTTGGCTACATGGTTCTTATGGAGAGTTGAATTAATATGAACTCGTGTCCCCAATTTGGTGCTCAATAGTACCCCCAAAAATATACTTTAGCTCATAAGTGTTTTAAACACATCTTTCTTTAGTTTGAGATAATTTCTCAAAGCTTAGCCCAAAGGCTCTCTTGGAAAAACATAGTTCCTTTCTTACTTAAATGTAAAAACATTTATAAACTTCTTTGGGAATACTTAGTTCCCTAATAACCTTTGAGAAATGAACTCAACTCTATACTGTTGGCTTAACTTGAAACTTGAGCCTTAAAACGAAGTTAAAACGTTCAATAAAGACTCTTGAAAAAACTTTAAAGACTTGTTTCTTAACTTCTAGACTTGACTCTAACTTCACTTGACTTTAATCCTAACTTTCCTCGAATTGGATTACGGATTCAAGGGTAATGATCTCATGTTTATGGATGAGTTCATGATGTTTAGATGTACCTTAGGGTGTTGAAAACAACTAGAAAACATAGGTATATTACCACGGAAAATGTATGAAAAAGTGGAGAAGGAATGAGGAGAACTGGCGTCCTTGGCGCTCTGAGAGGCGCGGGGCGCCAGCCCTCAAATTCCAGAAGGCCTGTTGGGCGCACTGCATGGCGCGCGGCCCCAAGGGAGGAACTTCAGAGCCCCTTTTGGGGGGCGCTGGCTAGCGCAACGCCCCAGCCATTTGCCCTAAAAAATTTGACTTTCTTCCTTAGTTTCTCCAACTCTAAACCCTCTCAACAACAAAGGTTCTTTCCCAAAACACTCATAATCATTAAAACCCTCAATATACAATAGATTCAACTCGAAATTCCATCCGAAAACATGTACCAAAACAACAAGAAACTTCAACAACACAACCACAAGAATTCAACAACCACAACCAATCTTTTCTCAGAATTAAAACAAGTATGGCGTGTGGGGGAATGAACCAACCCAACAATATGATCTCACATACCTTATTAGGGATCACCCCCGACGAAAACCACAATGATCTTGACGAACTTTGCTTTTTTTTTTCTTCTCTTTCTCCTCTTCTTTCTCTCTTCACTCACAACCCTAACTCTCACTTTTAAAAGGGAAAAAC
The DNA here is from genome assembly GCF_900185275.1 of Solanum verrucosum. Lineage (NCBI taxonomy): Eukaryota > Viridiplantae > Streptophyta > Magnoliopsida > Solanales > Solanaceae > Solanum > Solanum verrucosum. Next base: position 3,273,890 of record NW_026020329.1, read on the forward strand.
TAAATTAAAATCAGTCTAGACCCTTAATATAACCAAAAGAAATGGTTAGGGAAAAGACCAAAATACCCTTACAAATTCGGACTAAACTGCCATATGCCAACAGTCCAACTTCCAAAGGGCATAACTCACTCATACGAACTCGAAATCGAGCAAACTCGGCGGCGTTGGAAAGATCATTCCAAGGGCTTTCCAAACATAACTGGAAATACACCTAACTCATCCTGAGCTAGGAGTTATGACTGTGTGAAGTTGACCAAAAACTCATTTTTTTTCCATCCTTAACTAAATTTCGCAGATTTTGAATTCTTTCCAAAAATGGCTATTTCCAATTACAAGCTTCTTCATTGCTATTTCAAATTGCACGATGTTACAGTCAGCATGTTACATGATTAAAATGCATGAGATTAATAGATAAAAGACAAAATTAACTTTTCCTCTTGTAAAAATCACTTGTACTTTGTTATCTTTTGGGTTTAATAACCAATGGTAGGGTCAAACTTTTGATGCAATTGACTCTATATAAATCTAATTCCAAATGCTTACAATGACTCTATATGGCTCACACTATGCCAATTTCAATAAATATCACCAAACAAAATTATAGTGCCAACAATAATAACACCTCGTGAGACAAAATATCTTTCTGATATAGATGATCAAGGGAGTACACGTTTTCATAGTCACATATTAATATTTTACAAATACAATTCCTCAATGAAAGGAAAAGATCCTACAAAAATTATAAAAAATGGTTTGTCCAAAACACTTGTGTTTTATTATCCATTAGCTGGTAGGCTCATTGAAGGGCCTAATAGAAAGCTTATGGTTAATTGCAATAGTGAAGGAATGATGTTTATTGAAGCTGATGCTAATGTGGCGCTTGACAAATTAGGCGACTCTATTAAACCACCATGTCCATATTTGGATTTACTACTTCACAATGTTCCAGATTCTGATGGAATTATCGGTTGTCCTCTTTTGTTAGTTCAGGTAAACAATCAACTTGAATATCTATTGTCTTTTTTCTTTCGAAACTTATGTTATATAGGGGATCGATTATTGGTAATTTATTGATCCAAAACTAACACGTATACCTTTATGCATAGGTGACTCGTTTTAGTTGTGGTGGATTAGCTATTGGATTCAGAGTTAATCACACTATGATGGATGCTTATGGCTTCAAAATGTTTCTAAATGCATTAAGTGAATTAATTCAAGGAGCTTATGTGCCTTCTATACTACCTGTATGGCAAAGGGATCTCTTAAGTGCTACATCATCACCAAGTATTACATGTACTCACCATGAGTTTGATGGGAAAATTGAGTAAAAAATTGCATGGGAATCTATTGAATACAAATTAAAAGAAAATTCTTTTTTCTTTGGAAATACAGAGATGGAAGCTATTAAAAATCAAGTTTCTCCAAATTGTAAAAGTACAAAATTCGAGTTGTTAGTAGCGTTTTTATGGAAATGTCGTACCATTTCTCTCGATTTGCACCCTGGAGAAATTGTTCGTTTGACGTTCTTTGTTAGTATATGTGGAAAATCACTAAAATTTGAATTGCCATCTGGATATTACGGTAATGCGCTTATTACTCCAGCTGCAGTATCAAAAGCAGGATTCACTAACATATGCAGTTGAGCTAGTCAAGAAACTTAAAGATCATATGAGTGAAGAGTACATTAAATCAGTGACAGATTTAATGGTGATTAAAGGGCGACCTGAGTTATCAAAATCTTGGAATTTCATTGTCTCAGATAATAGATCTGTTGGATTTGATGAATTTGATTTTGGATGGGGAAAACCCATTTTTGGAGGGGTTTCAGAAGCTATATCTTACATTAGCATTGGAATTCTTGTTAATAATGAAAAGGGAGAAAAGGGTATTTTAGTAGCAATAAGTTTGCCTCCATTGGCAATGGAAAAATTTCAAAAAATTATTTACAAGATGACTTTTAAAAATGTAGAAGGAGCCAACATAATTTCAAAGATGTAAGATAATTTTTTTTTGCCTTTATTTTCAGTTCATCAATGATAAAATCAGAATTATGGAGATGGTACTGTATGCTCAATCATTTTCCTATTAGACTGTACTTGTCCATCATGTGACTATGTTTGATAGTGTACAAAATTCAAAAAAGAAATTAATACTTTAAAACTTGTGATTATCCCCCACCCATACCCCTCCTCCTAAAAAGCACATAATAAAGTTTTGATAAAAGACAGATAATGTGAATTCTACACTAATTGAGCAAAGATCATTAAAGACATGTCCTTCACTTAAGAGACATGTCCTTTACTTAAGCGGAGACCCCTTCGCAAAAGCAAAGCTCGCTTAAGCATGAGCATCGCAAAAGCGAAGACCCCTTCGCAAAAGTGAAGCTCGCTTAAGCGACATTTCCTTCACTTAAGCGGAGGTTGCTTAAACAACAGGACCTTCGCAAAAGCGAGGCCTGCAGCTTCAGAAAACACAACCAACTCCCATAACATCGAAAGGACACTTGGAATTCGTTTGGAACTCCGTACACACAAATCAGATATGCAAATCAATTATACTCGACGTTACAGACTCAATGGCACTCTCAAAACATGATTTCGAGGTTTCCTTGACCTGACATCCGTAAAACCACAAGAAACAAACTCACGCCTAAAAAGGCTAAAACAAGTTCAGAATCTCTCAAAAATCAATCAAGACCTCACCTATGCCTAAAATCATCCCCAAATCCAACGAAACTCTTGAAATTTGGATCCGAGTATTTGAACCCTGAATATTGACTAAAATCAACCAAAAGGCTAAATTTCCACAATTTCACAACTAAAGACCTCAAATCCTTAAAAAGACTCAAAAATTGAAACCGACAACTCCCTCTGCTCAGATTCCATATTTTGTGATTGATAAAATCAACGGAATTCTATTCCGACACTTGAAACTCCAAAAGACCCCCAAAATCACTTCCTTAACAACTTAGCCTTTAAAACTCACAAACCTACCAAATTCTCAATTTTTAACTCAAAGTTCAAAACTAAATTTTCAAACTTAATCATAAAATACTCGGGGTCGATATCGAGAGGGTAAAATGATAGATTCACGAAACTTTCCAAAAATGACCGACTAGGTTCTTCCAACCAACTAGAGGGTTTCGTTATTAAAGAAAAAGATCAAATGGTGTGTAAGCTAAAGAAGCCAACATATAGACTCAAGAAAGCCTCACGATAGTGGTATATATATTTTAATGATACCATAACATCTTTTGAATTTAAGGAGATTACCTATGATCGTTGAATATACCAAAAGACCAGTGGAGTAAGTTTATATTTTTAGTCATGTATGTGGATGACATTTTACTTGTTGCTAATGATTTAGACATATTGTGTGAGACGAAAGATTTTCTCTCTGTGAACTTTGAAATGAAAGATATGGGTGAGACATCATATATTATATGGATAGAAATATTTCGTGAAAGATCACAAGAGTTATTAGGACTGTCTCAAAAAGGCTAGATCGAAAGAGTTCTATAGAGATTTAACATAAACAATTGTTTAGCAGGAATTGCTCCTATTCAAAAGGGGAAAAATTTAATCTCATGCAATGCCCAAAGAATGATGTAGAATGGAAGGAAATAAAATCAATTTCTCACTCTTCTATTGTTGGAAGTTTGATGTATGTTCAAACTTGCACAAGATTGGATATTAGTTTTGCGGTTGGAATGCTAGGAAGATCTCAAAGTAACCCCAAAATTGATCACTGGGAAGCTACAAAGAAAATCTAGAGGTATCTTAAAGGAACAAAGGATTACATGCTCATGTATAGGAGATCCAATCACTTAGAAGTTACTGTACATTCAGATTCAAATTTTGCTAGATGTGCTAACACTAGAAAGTTCACATTTGGTTACTTGTTCTTATAAGCTGAATGATCAGTATCATGGAAGTGTGCTAAAAAATCTATCATTGCTCCATCCACTTTGGAAGCAGAATTTGTGGCATGTTATGAAGCCACAATTCATGCATTATGGTTGTTGAACTTTATTTCAAGACTTGGGGTTGTGGACGCCATTACCAAGCTGCTAAAAATTTATTGTTATAGTATTGCAACAATATTCTTCTCCAAGAACGAAAAGTGCTCTAAAGGTGTCAAACATATGGAATTAAAGTACTTTAGAAGTTCAAAAACAAAGAGTGTTATTTGAGAATATTAGAAGTGATCTTATGATTGCAGATCCTTTAACAAAGGGCTTACACCCAAAGACATTTAAGGAACATGTTCAAAGAATGGGTCTTGGTTGTACTTATGATTGATATATTTAATGTTTTGAGACTCTGAGCTCAAATATGTGTTTCTGATATACATTAATGAATCTCTTGTTTCTCATAATGATGTACACATTATTGTTTTGAGATATTATAAGATAACTTTGTATGAGACATTATTGTGGATCATAATGTTATATGTTTTATAGCTTATGAATCTAGTATGATACGTTGCTTATGTAGTAGTAGTATATGGAGGGAAGTATATAGCATAAAATTATGTACAAACCTCCATAACTTGCATTAGTAGTTTGTCATATTGTGGTATGTATGATGGACATTATAGAAGAGATTTATTGTATGCGTATAACTAATATTATGCAATATTAATGTTATATGGTCATTCCAGATGGAGAAATGTAATAATAATATCTTACTTATGGCCCAAGTTTACTTGTAACCCAAGAAAATCATAAATAACATTAAATGATGAATAGATCTCATCCGTACATCGGTTACTTGATGGATGTACCAGATTAAAATTTTACCTCTATAAATTGGTCCCCCCTCCACCCATTAGGGTTACCACATACTCTCTACATTATTTTCATCCACATCCATCAGCGATGAAAAATAATGTAGAGAATATATGATAACCCTAATGGGTAGAGGTAGAAATCAATTTATAGAGGTTACGACTTAATCTGCTACATCCATCAAGTAACTGATGTACGGACGAGATTTATTCTTCTTTAAATGTTTCTTATGACTTTCTTGGGTCAAAAGTAAACTTGGGCTAAGATATCATTCTTATATTCCCCCACTTGGCCCAATGACCATATAGCATTAATATTTCATAAACATTAGTTATGAATACAATAAATCTCTTCTATAATGCCCATCATACATACAACATGAATACTTTTTATTCATTTTTGTCATTTTATTTTCAACGATAATTTATTGTAATTTATGGTATATACACCAACATAAACTTTGACTAATGTTTAAAATGCGTTTTTTTCACCGTATTGATATGAAAATAATTGCACCTTATATTATTTTTGTATATTTTTTAAATATCTAAATTCTATTTTAAAATATTAAATTAATATAATTCAATTTAGCTTCAAACTCGCCGAAGGAGAATACACTCACAGGTGCAATATTGCTCCTGCGACACTCACTTGCCAGAAGCTGAGGTCCACCTGATTATATCTCAAAAATCATACTATAAAAATATTTTGTATCTTACACAAACTTCTTTCCCTAATTATGCAAAAAAACTATTTTTAATATAATTATTTTGTATATAATTTAACTATTAAAGACTTTAAAAATTATTTATAATATATAGTTTCATAGTTTCTGTTATTGGCAACTCTAGAATTTTGATTAAAGTATTCAAAAGGTTTTAGTATATAAAGAGTAATATTCTATTTAAATGTATACCATACAATATTTATGTTTATCTAACTATCCTTTATTGATTATATCTTAACTGTTATAAGATGAAATATATTAGCAACCTTTAAACTTATCGATAAATTTAATTTAGACAATCGGATTATAGCTTTTCCCGATTGAGCATCTAAACAAAAAATTCTTATTCAAATTTTTGAAAAACGTCAAGGTGTTTTCTCAAGTTCTCATTATATAAATTAGTTAACCACGTTAAACATGTCACTCATCAGCTTAATTGAAACTTGAATGAGGTTTTACGGCTTATTGTGGCTAATGTATATAATTAAAGAAGACAACATTTTAACAGGATAACTTACTTACATAATTGGCACTTGACAACTTCACATAAGACAAAGTTTGTTTTTTTGGGGTGCCAGTGAAAAAGTTGTTAGACAAGTCACCCTTACGCCACTCCACACAATCCTACATGAGATTTTCACGTCAAACAACTCCTTGTTGAATTCTTTTAGATTCATTGGATCCTTTTCGCATTTGAGGATCCTCCTTCTTCTACGCTGCCCCAAAAAGTAACTCGGACCAATTTACTCACGTTTCATGTTCCAATTGAATACTGTCCATTTTTTTTATATAATTTTCAAAGTAGAAGATTATGTGCTTTACCAAATATATGCAGATCCAATTACAATTTTATATATATATAAGAATAACAAAAGATCTTTCTTGGTCAATCTATTTGCCCCTCATTCTTCAAGAATAAGGAAGATCAGTTTAATGTTTGAATTTGTTCATTTGGAATTTAGGTTCTTCTACTTCATATTTATTTAATATGAATATTTTCTTGCTTAGATGTATGTCCTTTTGCTATTGACACTATCTCAATTGGTTACTTGATTGACACTACTATATCAATCTTGATTTTTTTGGTCATTTATTTTATTTTAACGCTTATCGTAGAGATGTACTCTATTAATTATAAACTCTATTGTTAACAATTTTAATTGTTAAACATTTGAATTTCTATACATATGAACAAATGATAAAGTATTTTTGTTTGACATTTTTTATATAAATATTGAAAATGCTTCTGCGCGTGTTCCCAAGTACCAACTACATAGAGACCTTATTTAGTTATATATATTAGTCACAGTAACCAAACAACCCAACTCATGCTCCAATTTAGATTGATGTATGACATATTTTATTTGGTTGATTTATCAACATAATGAGAGTTTGAGAATATGAGCCGAAGCTTTTCAAAAGTTTGAGTAAGAAGTTTTTGTTAAGATGCTTAATCGGGACAATCTATAATTTGAGTGTTTAAATAAAATTTATCGACATGTTTAAAGGTTGTCAATACATTCATCATATAAACATTTGGCTATAAAGGAGAATATAAAATTATATTACATAAACAAATATTACTACTAGTTATGTACTAAATCTTGAATACTTTTATCAAACTTCTTAAGTTGCCAATGGTGGAAACTATGAGACTATATATTATTAACAAATTTCTTAGATTTTTATTAGTTGATGATATACAAAAATATTTATGTTGAAAATATTATCTTTATGCATAATTAGGAGTGGATTTTATTTAAGATACAGATACCCAACAACTATAGCTCAAAATCAAACTATAATAAAAGTATATTTGGCAAAGTTAAATAACTATGTTATTTTGAAAATTATACATTGTACTATCTAGATAAGTTGCTATAGTACTTCGGAGGCCTAGTTTCAGAGTCCAAATGAACCAATAGTTTTGTAAATATCACATTTAGTCGAATATAATTTTCAATTTTAGACCAGAAAATATCGATTCCAAATAAAACTTGGTTGTTAAAGTAAAATGTTGTTGTAGAGTTATTGTCATAGAAAGGTCTAACTATAATTCATAATGTAAGTATTTATAGTTATCCAAATTATTGAAACCCTAATCATAATTTAAGCACAGTTTTGAATACTTTTTCCCCTTCTACCATCTAATTTTTTTTGTGTTGTCTAATATTCAATACTATCTTTTTAATTTTATGACCTACATATTTAATACTGATTTTTCTTATTTTTCACTTGTCGAATTTCTTCATATATGCTTCAATTATATAGATCAATATAATTGAATCTCCAAAAAGTTTAGATCAATCAAGAAATTCTTAAATTTATGAGAATAATTTGAAATATAATTAAATAAACATGTGACTTACCTCTTTTGAGAATTATCATGATCCATTTTCACTTAACTTGATGGTCATTTCATGCGTTTGGAAATACTTAAATCAGTTGTGAAAAAAGATTAACTTCTTCAATTGAATCTACATAATCATATTAAGATAAATCATCCAATCGAGTTCTGGCTGCATCAGAGAAATGACAAAGTCTTTGAGATCACATATAAATCTTCGCTTAATCACAATATTCATTAGGTAAACAAATTTGATAACACATCTTCACAAAAGGAACACAAAGCTACATTTATCCTCTTATAAGAACACAAAGATGTATAACAAAAAGGACACAGAGTTATGAGTCTTACTTCTAAAAGTTGATTGCCAACGATACACACCACATAGGACCTCGAGTGTTGATCACCTAGAGTAAAATAAAAATCATCTGCCATTTAGGAACCTTGTCTTCTTCAACATCTTAGAAGAACACTGGATGCAGCGGCGGAGAACAAGAAGTTTCCTTTTGAAAACCCTTATTAGATAGAGAAAATATATAGATGGACCCATTTAATCCAATCTTGTCCTATTTCCTTTCTTGTTGTTTCTGCTTTCTTTCTGTTTTGGGCCCATTTTGGCCTAGACTTGTTTTGTTATTTTTTTATTATTAATAAAATCGAGCCTGACGATCCAATCCATTGGCCGTGCGGACACCTATGATAATAGGTAGGTAGAAGAACCTTTACCCTTAATTTAAATAATGCAATGCGGAAATGGATCATAATATAACTAAATTCCCTATTTAAATACATAAATACTCCAAATTTGTCACACAAGGTATTTTTGTAAATAAATATACTGAACCCTCCCAAGGAACTATTCTAAATCAATACAAGAGCTTCTAAGAGATTACAAGGTTTAGAATAATAATAAGACACAATCCCACAATACAGAAAGAGAGGTAGAAGTTGTTGGAGATCACCTTCATATGCGTCTAATAAAACCACTGATCGTGCAATCAAACTATGCCAAGTGAAATAACAAGAGTAGTATCAATAAAAACAACACGTACTGATATATGATATCATCGATCGATCAAAATCCACCATATAATAAGATGCACATAATCAAACAAACATTAAGCTTGGGATATAATTAGGATCTTAATCCTTCAATCACCACTCTTCCTGCCAAGTAATATTACCCTTGAGCTCATACACTTTATCTCAAGTCATCCTACCTTATTCCGTTACCAACTCCACCATCCAGGCCATTCCACCCTCCAACCCATTATAGCTTAAACCTTTTATCCTATAAAGACTTTCTGGAACTGCCCATTCTACCAACACCAGAATTCCTCTATTATTTTCATTCCCGTATCCAAAACCATTACCGATTCTATCAACTGGTATTCTCCCTTAAGCTCCTATGCCAATATCCTGGCCCTTGACCAATTTATGGAACCACCTACAATGACTCTTACCAGATAACCTTAACTCCACAACCCATAAGATAGGTCCACAACCCTCACAACGTAAAACAAGTCATACTTTATTTCTCACACCTTTCAAGTACTCGAACCCCATAGATCCCTAAGATGTCATCTACAATGTTTAACATGCAATCTTGGTCTACACAAGAATTATTTCAGCATTTAAACACAAATTTCGACAACTCATGGACCAACAATGTAACAACCATAGTACAATAAGTAAATTTGGATCACTCATGGAACCAACATACAAAAAAATAGTCAAGCATGTACCATATGTGGAACCTGAGCTGACAGTTAATATTTTATATTAGGCGGGTACTCGAGCCAACCAATAGTATCACATACCAAGCGTGGTATTCGAGCCAACCATTAGTAAATATTACCGGTGCGGTATTCAGTTGGGTGCATATTGTTGAGGCGCTGGAGGGTTATAGTCCATACTTGTAATGACCCTCTTGGTCATTTCTGTGTCTTGCTTTCTGTGTATCGTTTTCCTATAGCGACCCCAAGTCATTTATGACTTGCTGGGACTGACAGTTCGGTCACCTGGTCGTTCGTTTGGTCATGGTGTGAGTTTTTGTGTTTTGGAGCTTATGAACCTTGAATGATCATTTTCGATCAAAAGTTCAAGAAGATGACATCGGAATCCAATTCTGACGATTTCATCAGCTTCGGAAGGGTCATTTTAAGCTAGTAGCATGGTCGACATGACTCCCGAGGTTTTCAATATGAGTCGGTGTGATTAGGCGTTTTAGCCTTTGAATTTTGGCTTAAGTTTGACTTTGGTCAACATTCTGAGTAAACGCGCTCGGATGAGAATTCCGTCAGTGCAGTTAGCTTCGAAATGTCGAGTTTGGTCTAGATTGACCCTTTTTTTGTGTCCCGAGGTTTTCGATATCTTTCCGAGCCCTTTTCTGGGTTTTGACTTAAAATGGCCTTTGGAAGTGGGACCCACTTTTTATCGAAATGACCTCTGATGGAAATTTTGACTGCGCCGTTGAGTCTGGAATATCGAATTTGGTATGGTTGTATATCTCGTTTGCGTGCACGGGGTTCCGAATGAGTTCGGAGCACCCCGTCAGAGTTTTAAATTTTGGAATTATTGCAAATTTTCTGCAATAAATTGCAGAAAATCAGCAACATATTCCCAAACTTAAACCCTCATAACTCTCTCATCTCTCAACCGATTTGGGCGATTCAAAAGGCAAAGTTGTGAGATTTTTTGAGGGCAACGCGTTGGTGAGCTCGGATAGTGGTTTGGGGTTCCCGTTTGAGGTAATTTCGCGATAAAACCTGACTGCAGTGCCTTTTCCGAGTCCTTGTTTTTGGAATTTTTGTTTTGGTCATATCTCACTCATTTTAGCTCGGTTTTGGGTGATTCGAAGTCCCACGTGCTGAGAATTGTCGTGGCTTCATCGTAGAGTGTTCAAGGAGTGCTGAGCACCTTTCGATTCTCGTTTATTCTGAGTTTTGACTGCTACAGTAGGGTTTCTTTTAGTTTATTAAAGTGTGGTTTCTTGCTTGTTGGTTTTTGCTGTGTTTTGAGCCTCAGATTGAAATGGAACACAAGTTTGGAGTGCTATTTAGGGTATCTTGACGGAGTCAATTTTGGACAGTTCGGTGCGGGTCCCACGATTTCCGTTTTGACTCCAAAATTGACCCGTCTCTGTTTGTTGTGATTTTGGTGTCTAAATGAACGTAGTAACGTTGTGACTCTATTTTTGATAGCGGGGCAGCGTTTCGAGACTGTTCGAAAAGGGAAAGCTCCGGTAAAGTGATTGGAGAGCGCACGGTTGGCCTTAAGGTAGGCTACGGCTTTCCTTCTTTTAGATTGAGCTTAATTGTGTAAAAACACATTGATTGGAGTGAATTGGGGATGGGTACCAGTTTACTACCTTACTTTGATTAGATACCTCATGTTAGGATCGATTGGCCATATTTCGGGTATAGTATCATGTTATCCGATTTAGTAGAGTTGCATGTCTATGTGCTAAATGATATTGTATGCTTGTATGCTTTGTATTGTATGCCTTAGTCTAGGTTAGGCTAGCATTGCCTTAGACTTATGACCTGTGTGGGCTGGATAACCTTGACTTTCTGCCGACGTCGTTCGGACGACTTAGCTCCTTGTAGACTGGAGTAGCAGACTTGAGTCTGATAGTTTGAGCCTTAGATTAGGCGTTATCACTGCTTGCTGCACTTCTGTATCTTCTAACTCGCATTCTGCGGTTCCGGCGCATTCTCGAAGGTTTGGTGCATCACTAGAGGCGTGGGATTGAGATAGTATAGGCCTGGAGCCTTTTATGTGATTTCTTAGAGTGGACGGCGTTCCACGGTGGTTATTGTGGGATTGGATCCTATTAGAGATACCATCACCCCCGGGGTCGTTCTTTCTAGCTGGGCTGGGAACGTATCGCTGGCTGGGTAGACTCGGTGATATCGGCGATCGCCCCCGGGCCTCTCTTTCTAGCTGGGCTGGGAGTGTGCTGCTGGCTGGGTATCCCCGGGTCGCTCTTTCTAGCTGGGCTGGAAGCTGACTGCATGGTAGGACGACTCGCGATATCTACCTTACTCACGGGTCCCTCTTTCTAGCTGGGCTGGGAGTGGACTGTTTGGTTGGGTGCCCCCTAGGGTCACTCTTTCTAGCTGGGCTGGGAGTGCACTGCTGGCTGGGTGGAGTCTGATGGATTATCTTAGTTACTTTGGGCTGAGAGCCCGATTTTCTTCTTTCTCAGTAGACTTAGCTTTTCCGTGTACCTGTCGAGCTTATGGGGGTTCGTTCAGGTTTTATTTGAGCTTGTGCACGAGTGTACCTTCTGGGCTTATGGGGGTCCAGTTAGGTTTAGTCTAGTTGTACTTAGTTTGTTTCTGGTATGCTCGTGTGCTTTCTTTTCTTATCTGCTTTGACCTCTCTGTGTCTAGATTCTATCCTTTCTTATTGTTTTTACCCCTTTTGCTCAGTCGGCCTATGATGCCTACTGAGTACCTGTTGTGTTGGTACTCATGCTACGCTTTGCATCTATTTCGTGATGCAGGTCCCAGTACCAGTTACCAGCGGTGATTAGTTCCAGCCTTCTTTTGCAGTTGTGATTCGGATACGAGGGCGAGCACTTGGCGTTTTGGGGTTTGTTCTGTCTCCTTCTTTTGTTTTAGCCAGTCTTGTTGTCTTTGAGACACGCTCTGTTGTGGTCCACTTTTGGGACTTGTACTTTTTATTAGATAGCTCTGTACTAGTGACTTCCAGGTTCTGGGAGGGATTTCTGTATATATTTATTTTGGGTTGCTTCCGCCTTGTTATCCTTGTTTAGATTATTGTTTTCGCTAGTTTTTGCCCTTTTGCTCATTGCTTGATGTTCTGGGTTACGAGTTGGCTTACCTACTGGTAGGGTATAGTAGGTGCCATCATGACTCGAGAAATCGGGTCGTGACAATACTATAGTTTCGAAATTGTGAAATGGTTGTCCCCCCCCCATTAATTGGTTGAAATGTAACACATCCCCCGACTCGAGCCTACACCCTGGACATGGTCGGTACTCGAGAACCATTGCTGGGCCCCAAACGAATCCTCATCATGACTGACTACAAGCAGAAGACTAAGTCAAACATACAAAGCTTAAAAATTGAATAAAAATAATATATTCAACTCGCTATAAAATAGGCAACTTAAGTCTTTAAAATATTTAACAAAATAAATGAACAGACTTCTAAAATTCTATTATCTATTTATGAAGCCTCTAACTGACAAAGATGGAAGTTGGGAAAAGACCCACGACATCCTAACAAAGCTGAAAAGTAAATGGAATCCTCTGAAAGTAAAAAGTCTCACCATAGCTAACTCAAACTGCATGTGATATCCATGAAACTCCTGTTGATGATCCTGATTATCTATATCTGCATTATGAAATGATGCAGGCCAAATGGCATCAGTACGTGGAATGTACGAGCATGTAAGGGGAATTCTAAAGCATAACATAAGCCTGAACTTGATAAAAAGGAAATATACTTAACTCTTCTCAACTCACACAACTAACTCAACTCAGGAATAAGATACTCAACTCAAAGATTAAATATTCAACTCAGTGAAATAAGGCTCAACTCAATAATAATATACTCGAATCTTGGTACTCAAACTCTGGATACTCAACTCAATATAAAACAACAATAAGAGATGCAATATATGGAAAGCTTTTAAAACAATAGAAAACAACTCAATGAATTTAAGAATACAATATAGTCAGTTTGTATGCAAGGATACAAAATAAACTCTATTCGTATATGAAAAAAAAAAGTAAACTTTGTGTATATAAAAATACAAATATCTCTGTGGGAGTTTCTCTAACCGACAACCATCACTATGAGCTATGTAATGATATAGCATTCGCTCACGCTGCCAAAACTGCCATATACCTTGCCGAGGGTATAGAACCTCTCAACTAAGTGGATCCACTAGTCTATGCTAAAAAGCATTAAGGAATCATCTAAAAAGTATGACTCTTTCTACCCACATTGGATACATGGTTTATGGGGTTGTGAGTTATCTGAACTCTCCCCCATATCGGTGCTCAATACTACTCCCAAAATATACTAGCTCATAAGTTTAAAAACATAACTCTTTCTGTGGTTTGAGATTATTACTCAAAATCTTTCTCAAAAAAGAGATATTACTAAAACTGCTCAAAACTCTTTTGGAAATCTCAGTTTCCTCCTCTTTAATTGTGAAAACATTTACTCTTGGGAATACTTAGTTCTCATATATCTATTTAAAGAAAATGAACTCAACTCTACTCTTTCTCAAAACATTTCAAAATCATATTATAATATGATCATTGATGACTCGTAAAGTCATATTGCATAAACATTGATGGTATATCTAGATACCATACTGCTCATACATTAATGGCATACTCGATTGTCATACTAATCATGTTTTAGAAAACTCTGTTCTCAAAACTCATCTTTACTTTCTCAAAGCTCAGTTTAAGAACTCAATTGTTGGCTTTAAAAAGCTTTTCAAAATTTATAACTCAAATCATAGGGTTCATTCGAAATTATGGACATGAACGACTCAACTCAAGAATGTTAATGATACATCTCATCTCAAGACTGCTCGACTCATAGGGTTCATGCGGAATTATGGGCATAAACTACTCAACTCAAGGACCTTTATGGGTAACATGTAGTAGCCCCATGATTAGGAATATAATCCCAAAATGATTAAGAACTCAATACTTAAGACTTAGAACTTGAAGATACTACTCCTCTCAAAGATACTCAACTGATGGAGGTCATGCGGAATTTATGGGCATGAACAACTCGACTCAAGGGTCTAAATAACAATATGGAACTCAGGTATACAAATCTTCTCATTCTCCTACTTACTTCCTCAAAACTTAGCTCAAATTGATAGTTGATCTCAAAGGATTCACAATTGAACTCAAAGACTTTCTTGAACTCTACTCTTAACTATTTCTTGAATTTGAATTATGAATTATGAATTAAAGAGTTATGATTCATGATATGAAGGATCTCAATAACAATATAGCAATTCTATAATTAGGAATAGAACTTTTAAAAGAAGCATAAACTCAAGAACTCAAAATCAACTTATCTCAACAATACTCAAACCTAGGGGTAGAATCCTAGATTTCTCTTTTACTGATTTGAAAGTACATGTAGGGCGTGAGGATGAACTAATACCCCACTTTGATAGCCTAACATACCTGGAAGAACATGGTTCTTGAAGAATTTTGAAAGGATCATAAAGAAGAACTTTATTAGAAGTCTCGAAACCCTAGCTTGAAGGTAAGCGATCAAGAAAACCTTTCTTGAGATTCTTGAATTAGTTTCTTGAAATCTCTATGGCCAAGAATTATGATCTTCATTCGTGATTCATAATTGTATGGAGGAATTTGAGTTGAAAAAAAATGGAATTCTTGGAAAAAGACTTACCTTGAAGAAGAATCTTTAAAAAGATTGAAAGAATCTTGAATGGAGTCTTCTACTTTGATTTTTCCTTAGGGGTTTGCCCTAGGGTTTGAGAGAGAAGAGAATGATGGATTAAAAGATGAAAATTTGATTGTTTTGAGCCTTTTATTAGTCAAGAAATTTGTTAAGGGTTTTCTTGGAGGTAAAAAAAAAAACCCTTTTTAATGTGTCGGCTAAATTCATAACATCACTGTATAGGTTACTAAAATAGTCATAACTTTTTACTCAAAAATTGGATTGACGCGAAATTGGTGGAGTTGGAAAGTAAATTCAAATACATTTAATTTAATCGGTTATGACTCACATAACTCTTTATATTCTAAGAGATATGGTCCTTTGAAGTTGACCCAAGTAGAATCTTACATCAATACTTAATCGATAAGGAAACTTCAAGAACACTTATCAAGAACTCATCAAGAAATTAAATTGCTCAATATTTATGGATAGATTTGCAAAAGAAACTCATGATTGGCATGTGGGTGAACGAACCCAACACTATGGAAACTTACATACCTCAAAGAACTGGGTTCTTGGCGAAATCTTGAATTTCTTGAACGAACGATTGTAACTTTGAACTTTTTCTCCTCTTGAATTTCTCTCTAAAACCCTAAACGCTTTTGGGATGAATGAAACTAATTCTCATCAGTTTAGACTACTAAACCGTTACTAAAAACGCTTAAATCCGATTAGGTAAGGAAAATACCAAAATATCCCTCATATTCTTGGGTAACTTTCCTTAATTGGACAACCTGACTTCAAAAGGGCATATCTTACTCATCCAACCTCGAAACTTAGCAAACTCGATGGCGTTGGAAAGATAATTCCAAGACCTTTCATTATCTATCTTGTAGGGATTTATGGTCATTTAAAGTTGACTTAAAACTTATAAGTTAAGCATAACTTGCACAATTTCAAATCTTGTTATTTCCAATTTAGTTCTTTTTGGAACTCAAGTTGCTACATCTAGTGACCTGACCTTAATACTTAAGAAATATTAAATTCCTTGGGTAAAATCCTACTCACAATGAAGAATGGTTTGAGTCTTAGTTCAAAAAAATTCTGGGGTGTTACAACACGGATGGAGTATCTAAGGGTAATCCTGGACCTCCTGGACCCAGCTCAACAACTTTCTGCATAAGGGATCATCTAAGGGATTTGCTTTTCGCTAAAGGCTTCAAAATACAAGATACTACAAATCTAGTGGCTGAAGCTAGGGCTATCAGAGAAGGATTATTGTTTTGTAAGGACAAATTGATTGATCATGTCATTATAGAATCAGACTCTATGTCTATGGTTCAAATTTTGGAAGGGAGGTGGGATACTTCGTAGAGTGTTGCTTTGGAGGTGAGTAAGATTAATGAGTTGAGGGGATGTTTATCAGCAAGAGTTCATCATTCCTTCGGGAAAGGAAATCCTCTTGCGGATTATTTTGCTAATTTGGTTTTTCATGCAGGTAATTTCCAATTCAATCAATATCATGACATCCCAAATGAAGGCAAAGCAATACTAAACATGGAAAAAATAGGCACACCACAAATCATAAGAACCATTTCTAATTGTTAACAATATTTGTACAGGTTATTAGTATCTCAGAAACAACTGTTATGAGTTGAACATATAACATTTTTCATTCATTTCCTATTGTCTGAAGCAATTTCAATTGATGTGTGTAGTTGCACCTGGTGAGAGCTTTGGGGTGTTCGGGGATACCACATCAGGACATATGATTGAAAATATGGTGCTTATCTTTGGCTTTGTAAAAAGGTTGTAGAGTTATTTGCAAAGATTTCACCTTTTAGCTGTTAATAATTGTTGTTGTCATCCAAAATTTAGAGCTCGGATGGTGGTATCAATCTCAATTGAGGTTCAATCCATTGAGTTCTAGATAAGGGATAGCAAGGGCAATTAAGAAAGTTGGGGATAAAATGCTTAGTTGGTAAACAGACAAGGCATATCGAGTCCTTAGTAGCTAGAACTAATAAGATAAGAGTTTTTTTTTAAATAGGGGGAGATGTTGATGTGATTATTCTTGGTAGAATAAGCAACAATACAGATCTCGTCTTACCTGATCGGAGCTTTTTGGGTAGAGGGAAATGAATGTGTTTCTTAGTTGATGAAAGAGCTACGATAATGGTGAAATTTTGCTCAGAGGAGAAGAGTGTCGGAGCTCAAGGAGTGCTAGGTTTCCCCAATCCTTCAAATAATAATAAAAAAAAGTGTGACGACCAGAGCCTACACCCTGGACGGCCGGCATTCGAGAACCATTGCTAGTCCCCAAGAGAACCCTCATCATGGCTGATTATAAGCAGAATACTAACTCAATCATACATAAACTTAAAACTTAATTAAATCCGTTAAACTTAATTACTCAACTCATAAGGTCTGGAAAATACTCAATACAAATACTTATAGTTTGTAAAAGAACTCAAAAGAAAGTAAATACTGAAAGACTCATCAACTATAACTATCTATGAAGCCTCTATTATTAAAAAGGGATATGGAGACAAGACCCACGACATCTTAAAGGTACTAAACTGAAAGTAAATGTGAAGTCCTCTAGAATACAAAGAGGCTCACTAATTGCTAACTGAGTGTATAGTGATCTCAACGAAGCACCTGTTGATAATCTGAACACCTGTATCAGCATCATAATAGGATGCATGTTGAATGACATCAGTATATTGAATGTACGAGTATGCAAGAGGAGCTAAAAACGTAGATAACTGAACTGACATTACTGGAAAAGTACTCAACTCAACTCATTACAAAAGATGTATCAAAATATTTACATGTTTAAAGCTTCATAAATGGCAGATATCAACTCAAGAATGTATATAAAAAATACAATAAAACTAGTATTTACTCTTATTTGGGAGATTTGCTAACCGACAACCATCACTATGAGCTATGAGATGATACAACGTCTCGCCCATGCTGCCAGAATTGTCCTATCCCTTCCCTGGGTATTTAACACCTCAACTAAGTTGATCCACTAAGCTCTACCGGAAGGCACTAATAAATCATCTAAAAAGTATGATCCTTTACCCATGTTGGCATACATAGTTTATGAGGAGTGTGAGTTGTCTGAACTCATCCCCATTGGTTGCTCAATACTACTCCCAAAAATATATACTCATGCTCAAATGTGTAAAATATACTCTTTCTCTGGTTTGAGATAATTCCTCAAACTATCCTCTTAAAAGAGGTAATTGCTCTAAAGTATCTTTGAACTCATAAACTCTTTTAGAAATTAAAGTTCTTTTTTCTCAATGTAAAAATGATACATTTAGGAATACTTAGTTTCCTTAAACTTTACTCAAAATGTCTCTTTAAACTTTCCTCAAAAACTCAGTTTAAAACATAAATATGGCTTTAAAAGATTCTAAAGAATTATAACTCAATATAGAGTTCATGCTGAAATATTGACATGAACGAATCAACTCAAGGATCTCAACGACAATATAGGAAACTGAAGAACTCAAAACTCAACGATACTACTCATCTCAAGAATACTCAATTCATAAGGTTCATGCTGAAATATAGACATGAACAAATCAACTCAATATAATCTCTTGAAATTTTCTCTTAAACTCACTTTAGTTTGGAGTGTAAAATTAAGAAATGTGAATAGGATGTAACACCCCAAAAATATCTAAGTTAACACCCGAACTATTCTTCATTTACTTGTAGGATCATATTGGGTGATTCTTAAATTGATCATATGTGTAAAGGTAATTTCTTTAGTGTGGGAATGATTTTGGATATCAATTAAGGTCACTAGAAACTGCTAGCACAAAATAGAGTTGAAAGTTTCCTTATCGATTAAGTTTTGATGTAAGATTCTCTTTGGGTAAACTCCAAATGACCATATCTCTTAGAATATAAAGAGTTACGTGGCCCATAAACTATCAAATTAAAGGTATTTGAATCTTCTTTCCAACGCCACCAATTTCGCAACAATCCAAGTTTTGGATAAAACTTTATGACCATTTTAGTAACTAGACACAGTATAGTGACGAATTAGCCGACGGGAAAACATTAAAAAGGATCCTTTTTGTCTTTTTACCTCTTAGAAAACCCTAAAAGAATTTGTTGACTAATTATAGACCCAAAACAATCATATTTTCATCTCTTAATCCATCATTCTCTTATCTCTCAAACTCTAAGGTAAAAACCTAAGAAAAAATTAACGTAGAAGACTTCATTCAAGATTCTTTCCTTTTTTTTCAAGATTCTTCTTCAAGGTAAGTCTTTCTCCAAGAATTCTATTCTTTCCAACTCAAATTCCTCCATACAATTATGAATCACTAATGAAAATCATAATTCTTTGTCATAGAGATTTTAAGAAACTAACTCAAGAATGCTCGACTCGGAGGGTTCATGCGAAATTATAGGCATGAACTACTCAACTCAATGGCTCAATGATACTTCTCATCTCAAGACTGCTCGACTCAGAGGGTTCATGCGGAATTATGGGCATGAACTAGTCAACTCAAGTACCTTCATGGTAACATGTAGTAGTCCCATGATTAGGAATATAATCCCAAAAGGGTTAGGAACTCCATGCTCAAGAACTTGGAACTTGAAGAAACTACTATTCTCAAAGATGCTCAATTTATGAAGTTAATGCAAAATATATTGGAATGAACGACTCGACTCAAGGGTCTTCATAAAAATATGGAGCTCATGTATACGACTCTTCTTATTCTCATACATACTTCCTCAAAACTTAGTTCAAATCGATAGTTGATCTTATAGGATTCACAATTGAACTCAAAGACTTTCTTGAACTCTACTATTAACTCTTTCTTGAATTTGAATTATGACTTCAAGAGTTATGATTAATGATGTGAAGGATCTCGTGATGATAAAGTAGACTCATGAATACATTCTTCTCATTCTCATACTCACTTGCTCGAGTCTTGAAGCAAGTTATTTAAAATTGTAGAAGACTCCTCAAAAAGACTAAAAGGGACTTTCTTAAAATGTTCGAAAAAACTCTCAAGACTCAACTCTTAACTCTACCTTGAATTTGAATTATGAATTCAAGGTTATGATTCATGTTACAAATGATTTCTATGTGTTTAGAAGTAGTTTAGAGTAGTTAGAATCAAAAGGAAGTGAAAGTATACTTTAAAGGGACTCAAACGAGACAACCGACGAAAAAATAGTTGGGGCAGGCGACTCTGGCGCATCCCTGGTGTGGGGCGCCAGCCCCAAACTTCAGAGACACTATCCTAGTGCACTGCTGGTGCGCCACGTCAACCTTGATGGCGCATCCATGGTGCATCGCACCACCATTCTCCCTGACAATTCTGACGAATTTTTCTACTCATTTTCTGACCTTAATTCGACTAGAATCGAATGGTTTCTTCCCCACTCACTTAGATTCAATTACTCAAAATAATTACTCGCTAATGTACTTAATATGTAACGACCTGATTTCGTCGTTATAGAAAAGCCAACGGGGAAAATTTTAGGTCGAAAAACCTTTTCGTAGTAATTGGATTTTCCCAACCTAGTCCAGATTAGGACGAAATTGGAGTCTGTGAGGTCTAGAAAAATCTGGTAGCAATTGGGTGATCTAATTATGAATTTGAGCAGATGAATAGATAGATAAGTCGTTAAGAACTCGTACGACTTTACGGAATTGAATTCGGGCGAGTAGAACTCCCAGAATTGAACCTAGCGTGGAGAGTATTTTCTGAGTGTCGTTGGTTGAAGGTGTGTTGTGAAATGGGGGTCTTGGAATTATTAAAATAACTCACTGGTTCCGTGCAAGCCACTGGGGCGGGGTTTCTGCTGCCAGGACGGGGCCACTGTGGCGGGTTGGGTCCCACTATGGCGGGACAGACGCGACTTAAGTCAGAAATAAAACCCCAAAAATGTTTTATTCTGCACTTTTCGACTTTGAGATCTAGGAGACGACCCCAGAAGAGTTCTTGATCATTTTTCACCATTCTTAAGGCTAAAGGTAAGGATTTTACTCCCCAAATCCATGTTTCGATCTGTAGAATGTAAATTCATGAGTAATTATCGATGGGGGAAGGTTCTGATCTGGAATTTATGGTGGAAAAAACCCTAATCTGGGTATGGGGATTAAGGGTTTGGTCTAGGGTTATTGGGTCTGTTATAATTTGGATAATTAGACCTTTGATTGTTGATCCTTGCGTATCAATTGTGGTTGTAGACCTAGAACAAGCGGAAAGAATCCAAAAAGGGAAGATTCAAGTGCCTTAGAGAATTCAAGCTTGGATTCGAGGTAGGTGATGGTTGTGATTTCATGTTGGTGTGATATATATTTGTAATTGCTTCATTATAATTCATATATGTATGCGAATGTTGCATTATTGATCACTTAATCGTAAATGAGGATAATTGAATAATTGTAAGCCATGAATCACCTCTTGTTGTATGATTGTGAGAATATACATTGTGATTGTGATTGTGGTTTTTTGAATGGGCAGGTGTCACGATCCGACACACTAACTGAGATCGGTTGCCACGTTCTGGCATAAATATGGGATCGGTTGCCACGTTTCGGCATAAATATAAGATTGGTTGCCACGTTCCGGCATTAACATTGGATCGGGTACCACGTTCTGGTATGCTAACAGTTTGGGTGTGGGTTTCATGAGAGGACCATTAAATTGGGTTCTGTGAGAGGACCATTGAATTGTGTTGTGTATCTACTTGTGATGATTACGTTCATATCTAATGATGTTTGATATTGGAAGACTGTATGTTGCTCTAAATTGATAACCAATGTGTATTATGAAGAATGTGGGATGCTACATTGATCCTGAAAAGATGACTAATATTGTATATGCTCGGTATATGCCTGTTTTATAATGTTGTGGTTACTTGCATGTGTTTCACTTATTGGGATAGTCGCGTGATCCTACAAGTACACTGTGGTTGTGTACTGATATTGCACTTGCTCTTTATTTGTTGAGTACAGGGCAGCTTCAGGTGGCTATTGAGCGTAATTGGATTCAAGGGTGAACTAGTTCTTTCAGGCTGCTATGAATCTTCTTTGTTTAAGTCCACTCTTTTAGGATTCAGACTATTTCTTAAAGGTGTTGTTTAGTTTTGGGGTTATACCCCTTGTTCTTAGACTTGTCGTTAGTAGAGTTTTGGTACATTGACTTTTAGGCTCTAGGGGTTGTTCTTCTGCATTAGTTTGGTTAGTTGATTGTTAAGACCTTGGAGTTTATGGGACTCCATTTTTATAGTCATTTAAACATGCTTTCGTATCTTTAAATGCCTTCGTTTTCATAAAATTTGTTTATTTGGGTTGTAGTAATAGTTCTCCCACCGGAGGGTTTGTGTGGGTGCCAGTCACGACGGTCTGGGTCGTGACAAAGTTGGTATCAGATCCCTAGGTTCGTTGATCTCATTATACCAAAACGAGTCTAGTAGAGTCTTATGGAACGGTACGATGACATCTGTACTTTTCTTCGAGAAGTTATAAGACTTTAGGAAAAACTCACTTCTTTCTACTCCTTCGTGATATGACTTGAATCCAATTGGTATCTTTCCTCCTTCACTCTATGGTCCGAATTAGAGCAACAAAAGTGGCAACACCATCACTAGCAAGAGAGCATGTGTATAAACTACCAACAGTTGAATAGGGTTACCATTCAGAACAAGTATCCATTACCTCGGACATATGACCTTTTTGACCAATTACAAGGTGCATCGATTTTCTCTAAGATTGATTTAAGGTATGGTTACCATTAGTTAAAGATTGAGACGATTAAGAATTGGGTCAACCAAGTTCTATGATTGAAATTAGCAGTTTTGTGGGGCTCGCTAGCTACTATTGTCTCTTGTGGTATGTATTGAGTCCAATTGGTATCTCTCGATTCTAATTGGTATCTCAACGAAATGAACTAGACGTCGTGGTCACGACTGAGGGGCCACAAGCAAAGCAAATTAGAAACTGAGAAGGATCAAATTTGTATCTGTCCCTAGGGGTGGTGTGAATGCATGGATAATCAGGAATGGTCATTGTTGACACCCAATTTTGGACCTCCACAATATAAATTAATCATCGAGCTTCTTAAATTCCAAACGATTTGAAATAATTGACTTTATAAAATTTTAAATATTTTTCAAGTCATTTTAAGTAATTTTGTCAATTTTATAATTCTTAAAAATTTAAAAATAATTTATATATTCTATTTAATTTTGTATATATTTATTATGTTAATATTTAAAAATCGTCTCAAAAAGATTTTAGTTTTACTTAAATATTTGGTTGATTACTTTAGCTAATTTATAGTTTATATTTTTGAGTTAATTAGTTTACAATTAAACTAATTATTTAATTTTGTTAAGATTAAGAAGCTCATTAATTAATTAACATTAATTTGTCTTATTCAATATTTAACCGGATTCACCAATTAAACTCAAGTTGGCTAAGTTTTAAATTTAAATTGCCTAAGTTTGAATCCCATGTGGCCATTTTACAATTGCAATGCTAGCCACTCTCCCCTTGTCCTAAATTCAGTTTTGAGAAACCAAGCTAGGCGTATTTTTCAACTCAAATGACCCAAGTTCCAATTTCAATTAACGTTCCAGCAGCCCATTCAATTCAATTTCCCAACCCAAACCCTATTACTCTTATTTTCCAACACCAACAATACCAGTACGCGACCCAGTGATACCACCCGACCAGACCGACCCCTATCGCATCTTCTTTTTCTAGTACAATGACCAAATCATTGAAATCTAGCGAAACCCAAACGAGAACAGTTGCTCAGACCGCAAATCTCGCAGCAAATTGCGACCTCGAGCCCAGCGCGTCCAATCGTCCCATCCCCTTTTCCACTTTTTCAGAGATTTCCAAATCTCTTCCACTGTTTGCCTTTGAAAATAGGGAAGAAATTCAAAATACTTTGAATTTTTTCTCAACGGATTTCTCCCCTAAATTGCCCAATTTTCCCCTATAAATAATTATACATGCTCAAGTGATTAGAGAGAGAAAGGATTTCATCCTATAATACATGCCTCAATTGGCTCCAAAAGTTTAAGATCAAGAGTTCAAAAAAATATAATTTTCAATTTCTTGAGTTCAAAAAAATGTAACGACCTAATTCCGTCGTTATAGAAAAGCGAACAGGAAAAGTTTTGGGTCGAAAAACTTTTTCGTAGTAATTGGATTTTCCCAACCTTGTACAGATTTGGACGAAATCGGAGTCTGTGAGGTCTAGGGAAATCTAGTAGCAATTGGGTGAGCTAATTATGAATTTGGTCACATGAGTGGATAGATAAGTCATTAAGGAACCCGTATGACTTTACGAAATTGAATTCGGGCGAGTAGAACTCTCGAAATTAAACTTAGCGTGGAGGGTATTTTCTGAGTGTCGTTGGTTGAAGGTGTGTTGTGAAATCGGGGTCTTGGAATTATTAAAATAGCTTACTGGTTCTGTGCAAGATGCTGGGGCGGGATTTCTGCCGCCAGGACGGGGTCGCTGTGGCTGGTTGGGTCTCGCTGTGGCGGGACAGATGCGACTTAAGAAGGAAATAAAATTCATGAGTAATTATTGATGGGAAAGGGTTTTGATCTGCAATTTATGGTGGAAAAAGCCCTAATCTAGGTATGGGGATCAAGGGTTTGGTCTAGGGTTATTGGGTTGTTATAATCCGGATAATTAGACCTTTGATTGTTGATCCTTGCGTATAAATTGTTGGTTGTAGTCCTAGAACAAGCGGAAAGAATCCAGAAAGGGAAGATTCAAGTGCCTTAGAGGATTCAAGCTTGGATTCGAGGTAGGTGATGGTTATGATTTCATGTTGGTGTGATATATGCTTGTAATTGCTTCATTATAATGCATGTATGTATGCGAATGTTGCAATATTGATCACCCTAATCATAAATAAGGATAATTGAATAATTGTATGCACCTCTTCTTGTATGATTGTGATAATATACATTGTGATTATAATTGTGGTTTGTTGAATGGGCAGGTGTCACGATCCGACAAACTAACTGGATCGATTACCATGTTCCGACATAAATATTGGATCCGGTACCACGTTCTCGTATGCTAATAGTTTGAGTAAGGATTCCATGAAAGGACCATTGAATTGTGTTGTGTATCTACTTGTGTTGATTACGTTCATATCTAATGATGATTGATATTGGAAGACTGTATGTTGCTCTAAATTGATAACCAATGTGTATTATGGAGAATGTGGGATGCTACATTGATCCTGAAAAGATAACTAATATTATATATGTTCGGTATAGCTTGTTTTATAATGTTGTGGTTACTTGCATTTGTTTTACTCATTGGGATAGCCGTGTGATCCTACCAGTACACTGTGGTTGTGTACTGATTTTGCACTTGCTCTTTATAAGTTGAGTACAGGGCATCTTCAGGTGGTTATTGATAGACTTCAGCAAGGTGACTAATGAGCTTGACCGAATTCAAGGATGAGCCCGTTCTTTCAGGCTGCCATGGATCTTCCTTGTTTAAGTCCACTCTTTTCGGACTCAGACTATTTCTTAAAGGTATTGTTTGGTTTCGGGGATATACCCCTTGTTCTTAGACTTGTCGTTAGTAGATTTTTGGTACATTGACTTTCAGGTTCTAGGGGTTGTTCTTCTGCATTAGTTTGGTTAGTTGTTTGTTAAAACCTTGGAGTTTACCGGGACTCCATTTTTATAGTCATTTAAACCTGCCTCCGTATCTTTAAATGTCTTGGTTTTCATAAAATTTGTTTATTTGGGTTGTATTAATGGTTCTCCCACCGGAGGGTTTGTGTGGGTGTCAATCATGACGGTCTGGGTCGTGACATAATACAACCCTCAAAACACTCACTTTCATCTCAAGAATTCATCAAAACCCCAACCAAACAAGATTTAGAATAAAACTTCAAGAACACTCATCAAAAACTTAAATCTTTCAATCTTTATGGACGAATTCGAATATATACATCACGATTGACGTGTAGGTGAACGAACCCAACACTATGGAAACTTACATACCTCTTACAGATCAAAGCCTTGGCAAAAATCCGCAACGAAACTCAAGAATCTCGACGAACGCTTTGATCATTTTCTCTTTTCTCCTCTTTTATCTTCTTGAACTCTCAACTAAAACCCTAGGCGTATAATTGGATTATAAAACTGAACCTAATCAGTTTAGACCCCTATGACCTTACCAAAAATGAATTAAATATGATTGGGTAAGGAAAGGACCAAAATACCCTTCACTATTTTTGGGTAACTTTCCTTAATTAGATAGCCTGACTTCAAAAGGACATATCTCACTCATTCGAACTCTAAACTTAGCAAAATTGGAGGCGGTGGAAAGATAATTCAAATACCTTTCAATTGATTTCTTATGGGCCACCTAACTCATCATGTACTGAAAGTTATGGTCATTTGACATTGACCCAAAACTTAAAAGAACTTCTGAATGACTTGAATGAATTCTCTTTAGTTCTTTTTGGAACTCAAGGTGCTACATCTAGTGACCTTAACACTTAAGAAAATTTTAAATTCCTCGGTAAAATCCTACTCACAATGAAGGATGGTTCGAGTCTTAGATAAAAAAATTTCAGGGGTATTACAATATCTCCACCTTGGGATCATTCGTCCTCGAATGGCGGCTGGACTGGGTATGGAACAAGTCTACTCTTATCATTTCAGCCATACCAGCTAGAATTTCCCGCATTACTCTTCGGAAATAACTAAGGGCTTTCATTTAGCTATTTCTCATAGTAAAACCTCATCCTCCTCTTCCTTCACATTTATAACTTTAGATGGAATAAACACACCATCACTATCACGATAAGATCATTTACCTTCTCTTTCTAACATCACTCCATTACAAAAAGGAACTCTGAAAAGATATCTCCAATACTCTTTGGAACTCATTACTATCTTATTCTCAAACACTTGACTTGATTTCTCATATTGTCATCCCCCCCTTAGGTCCAAAGCTGACACTTGAAAGCTATGGACCTATCCCATCATCTCTAAACTGGTCTACATCCTATTTTACTCTAACACTCGGGAGAAGTTTATCTCATGACTACCAAACTCTCCATAAGCAGGTACTAAGACCTCTTTCTAAGGTGTTTCTCTTAACCTCTTAATGCTCTAGTTACTCTTGTGACTTAGCCACACTTCACTGCCATTATCTAAAGGTTAGAGTCTCTCACTCGTATAACTCATATTTATTGCAGCTAACATCTCAATTTCTCACATGCTCTATGTTAAGTCTTCTAGATCGAATCTCAAGACTAATATCATCACCCATATGTTACCATTCTTTTGGTGATGACACTCGTCTCAAATTCAAGCTAAATGTTTATTACTAAACTCGAATATCAATATGATTGCTCGCCTACTATACTAAACCACCACTACTATGTGCAAATTTTAGAATCACTCCTCCACTAAGAGCTTATGACCAGTAGTCAATCCTTACCTCTTAGTATCCATACTCACAAATTTCCATCACATTCCACTTCACAACTTAAGTACTACTTACTCACTTACTGCGCATTATCTCTCAAATAGTTCTATCATCCTCTGAATACCATGGGGTTCTCCTTTCAAAATTCATAAACCTAGCTTGGGTCTATCACCTCATGAGTACTTTGCTATCTGATTCCACACCTATATTTAGTCTCCTCTAACACGATGACACATCGACATCAACTCTATTCTGGTTAACAATATACTCTAGCTTATCTTAACTAGTAAATATTTCTCTTCCTTCTATCAAGAACTCTTTACAACATTATTATTCTTTTTTCTACTCATAAAGGAACTCATTACTTATAACTAACTAGGTACACGATTGCAATAACATAATCTGCCCCATCACTATCTCATTTCCTTAGATCACTGAACCTCTACATACTTTTCTCTTGACTTAAGGGCACTCTTTACTACTACTGCTCATAATCTCGTAACTCATGCTACCCTTTCGGGCTAAAATACTACCCAAGCTCTAAACATACATCCTCATAAGGACCTCAGCTAAAACAAGGCTTAGGGAAGAGAGTACAACTCGCTTTTAGCTCAAATGCACGATTCATATGAATATGAAGGCATTACTCTGAAACTCAACACTTAACTCACTCATGGGCTTCTCTCAAGCCTCTCTGGAGTCTCGTGACTTCCTCAATACGTTTGCTAAGAATAACTCATCCACAAGGATCTTGGGCTTTACTTTTCAACCACCTCTAGTATGATGGGTAGTCGAATGAATTTGAGAAACGCACGAGTATGAATAAATCTCTATGACATAACTTTATTGTATGATTAAGAGTATGAAAGAAGGAAAACTTTTCTTAAATGTTTGTAGTCCCTCATTTATAGAAGTGGGGCCTTCACAACCATAAACAAGATCCTACTTGACACATCTTCATAGACACCCTAGGACACTTGAGCTCTGTGCTCTACTACCAAGTTTGTCACGACCCGAGCCTACACCCTTGACGTGGCCAACACTCGAGAACCATTGTTGGTCCCTAAGCGAACCATCATCCTGGTTGACTATAAGCGAAAGACTAGCTTAAGCATGCAAAAGCTTAAAACTGAATCAAATTCAATAAACTCAACTTAAAAATAATCTGAACAATACTCAATAGATAACTCAGAGTTTGTAAAAACAATTCAAAGAAGATACATACTGAAAACTACTCAACTTTGTCAATCTATGAAGCCTCTACTATTATAGAAAGATATCGGGACAAGACACACGACATCTCAAAACTACTAACTGTAAGATAAAGGTGAACTCCTCCGGAATATAAGAAGGATCACCAAAGCTGACTAGAACAATATCCCATGACCTCAACGAAACGTCTGTTGATGATACTGAATACCTGTATCAGCATCATGAAATGATGCAGGCCAAATGGCTCAGTACATGAAATGTACAAGCATGTAAAGGGAATTCTAAAGCATAAACATACACTACAAGAAAAACGCTCAATACCAAAGGGAAAATTGGTCCTTAAAAATAAGATTCTAGTCCCTAAAGTTCAATAGCGACTAGAAATTTGGTCGCTACCCCGTCCCTATAGCCTCTGTCACTAAATGTAATTAAGGACGGGATGAAATAGTTAGTCCTTCAATTGATTCTGAGACCGGTATAAAAATGGTCCCTAAGATTGTTTAAGGGACTACATTTCTGGTCCCTATTAGCAAAAATCTAGTCCTAAAAACCACCTTTATGGACTATATTTACTGGTCCTTGAATACAAGATCCACCAGTTCAGTGGGCTTTTTGGAACCAGTAAATTGATCTCTATATATATGTTCTTAGATTTCCAATTTTTGAAATTGTAATACATTTTTCAAAAGCAATAATTAGATGCACATACACAAATTATCATACTCTGCTTTTATACATATATGATATATGTATATGAATACACAATTTAATACATCAATCACTGTCATTATATACACAACTACTTTACACAACTACTTTACAACAAAAAAAACTAACATCCTTTATCAAATAATATAAATGTAGATGTCTTGTTGGTTTATCCTGTTGCCTATGCTTTTTTGAGTTTCAACACTAGTAGTTCCCATCTGAAATTTGTCAGGTCTAACAAGCTATTTCGAGCAATTCTAGGTCCAATTTCTGTTAAGTCCATGCAGGAGAGATGAGCTTCATGCGAATTCTAACCTTCTACGAGTGGAGAGAAGCCCATATTTGTCTAGCAAGTAACAACATTCATGCGGAGTATGATATTGTCTACTATTACACTTATCGTCACTAAGGATGTGTTTGGTATGAAGGAAAACATTTTCTGGAAAATGATTTCCAATTTTCCCATGTTTGGTTGGATAAAATATTTTGGAATATGTTTTCCAAATCAACTCATTTTCCTCAAATTCAAGGAAAACGTCTTCCATTCAAAAAGTAAGGAAAACATTTTCCAAAACTTTCCTCCAACTTCAATACAATTTTTTTGTTGAAAAAATAAATTTAAACCATTTTTTAAAATATATTTTTCAACTTCAATTTTTTTTATATTTTACCCCACCCTTATCGCGATCCCCCCTCTCCTGCCAGTCCCTACCTACCCCCCCCCCCCCCCACACACACACACCAATCGGATGAATGTTCATTGAGTAATTGATGCTTGTTTCCAATTTCAAAATTTTATTTTCACCATACCCCACCCCTACCCTCAATCCCCCCCCCCCCGAAAAAATAATAGATTTAAACTTGCTTTTCAAAAAATACTTTCAATTTCAAATTTTTGTTTTTCACCCCAACTCCACCCCGACTCCCCCCCCCCTCAAAAAAAAAATTTTAAAAATTAAAGTTTTTTTAAAAAAAAATATTTCCAATTTCCAATTTTTATTTTTTCACCCCACCCCATCCCTACCCCCCCCCCCCCATCAGCCGCCCACCCGCCACCCCCCAAAAAAAAATTAAGTTTGTTTTAAAAAATATTTTTAATTTCAATTTTTTATTTTTTTAACCATATCACCCCTACCCGCGACCCAAAAATTAAGTTTATTTTTAAAAATATATTTTTACCCCCCCACCCCTACCCGTGACCTCCACCCCCCAAAAAAAATTAAGTTTGTTTTTAATAATTTCAAATTTTAGTTTTTTTTTACTCCATCTCACCCCCCCCCCCCCCCGCGCCAGCCCCCCCTCCAAAAAAAATTAAGTTTATTTTTAAAAAAATATTTTCAATTTCAATTCAACAATTATCTTCGACTCTCTAGTAAAAATAAAAGATATTTTCTCAAAAATAATTTTCATAAATAAATCAAACACTAAAAAATCTTTTCCAAAAAATATTTTCTAGTCACCAACCAAACATGAGAAAATAAGTCAAAAATCTACTTATTTTCCAGAAAAGCATTTTCCTTCATACCAAACACACCCTAAAAAGTCAGCAGTGTGTTGATGAAATCCATTTGCTTAAAGGACCTGCAATGATGAAAGACATAAAATTTAGCCAATGTGTGCTAAATTTAATTTTAAAATAAAGGGAGCTAATTTGTTCACAATCAAGATGATACACAAGCATGTTTATCCTAGATACTTTATGCAGAATGCATTGACTTAATAATGTGCAACTTTAATTTAGCTAATGTCAAGTGCTTAAAAAGAGGAGTTCATTTTTCACAACACATGGAGTAACATATTTTATACTAAATTTTAACAGTGATTAACTTTAAATATAGAATAAATCCTCAAAGTATGTAAGTTTCGATGACTTCAACCAAAAATTGAAGAGTTCAAATTGTTTAATCTTGTCTCATATTCACCATCCTAAAAGTATCACATCTTGTGAATTTGATTAACACATACTTTACTTGTTCTATGTAACTTATTAAAGAAAATATGCAGCATCAGTATGCGATTGTATTCTTTAGTTAGAGACAACAAGAGATTCTTTTGCATTTCAGAAACTCTTAAAAGAATCATTAAGAAGAAGGGTAATGTGATTGATTCATTATAGTATTGAAATATTAAACTTCATATATAATTTTCCACATTATATAAGCAAGTTGTAGTTATAGCTCCTTTAAATATTAAAAAGAGGTGTAAGTATATCTTATCTTGTCTTTCTATCTTAAAGCGTTAAATAGTAATTTTTAGTTATTTCAAGTTACTCAATAATTAGCTGGATACATCAAAAAAATTAAAAGGCAGTAAGGTCAAAAGTTCTAGAGTAACTCACTGGGAAGTAGGTACTTACCTCGAAACACTTTAAAAATTATGTACTCTTTCAATGGAAGTACCACATCAATTAGAACTAGTAGATTATAACATATGGCCTGTAGTAGAAGCAAGATGCTAAGATAAAGAAAAGTTAAGATAAGAGATAATAGAATAATTGAAACATAGCTCATTAAAGAAATTTAGTCATATAAGATTTCTTCAATCCAGTTCTACTCGAGCAAAGATGCAACCAATACTAATGAAAGAAAGTAAAATATTAAACACAATAATTAACTCAATCCTTTCAACTTTAAAAGAGAAGGCGCAGGCTAAAAACTGATGGGTGACTTGCATGAATTTTCTATTTAGCTCTTTCGAAGTCCGAGGTGTTATAGCTTACTTGTCACCTAAGTAAAATCATAAATATTATTTAATGAAGAATAGATTTCGTCCATATATCAGTTACTTGATGGACGTACCAGATTAAGTTTCTACCTCTATTAATTGGTCATCCCTCCATCCATTAGGGTTACCACATATTCTCTACATTATTCTAATCTACATCCGTCGGCGATGGAAATCATGTAGAGAATATATGGTAACCCTAATGGGTGGAGGTAGAAATCAATTTATAGAGATTAAGACTTAATCTGGTACGTCCATCAAATAACCGATTTATGGATGAGATCTATTCTTTATTAAATATTTTTATTGTTTTACTTGGATCAAAAGTAAATTTTGGTCATAAGTCAGATATTATTCTTACATTAATAAGAACACCTTATTTCAACATATAATTACTCTCTATTGTATAGTGAATTAGTTAATGACTTAGAATATTTTTCTTTGTCTCAACTCTCTCTTTCACTATACAAAAGTTGAGACCAAAAAAAATATTCTTAGTCTTCAACTAATTCACTATACAAAAGAGAGCAATTATATGTTGAAGGAATGTGTCTTTTTGTGGAGTTTTGGACTCTTCAATTAATCTGGGGTTGTTTGAGTTTGTACGATGTTGTTGGACTATAGTATTCTAGAAGGAACAAGAAGAAGCGGTTCACCAGCCACTACATCTGTAGATCCCACCAAATCATTAAACCTGGCGGCTGCTCGCTCTTTGATCAGTGATTCACCGGCCACTAGATCGATGTAGAATCTCTCCAAAATCTGCTCTTTGATCAGTGATTCACCGGCCACTAGATCCAGGAATCCCAGCTTATGGGGTCAAATCAATACGTTGTAAGAAGAAAGATTGGAATATCAATCTCATCGAGATCATCGATCTCATACCAAATCCCATCAATAGAATCACTTTTTCGAGAAAATACAGCCTAAACGGCATTGAGGATGAGTCCACCGGTCGACAAACGGCTTCTATCTACAAGTCAAGAGTTATACCGCTAGATCGGTGTAGATTATGTCTCAGTGGACGTGAATGTCCATAAAGAGAATGAGATATTCGCCCCTCAACCTGAATACTTTTTTTATTCATTTTTGTCATTTTATTTTTAACGATAATTTATTGTAATTTGTGGTATGTACATCAACATAAACTTTGAATAATGTTTAAAATGCACATTTTTCACCGTATTGGTATGAAAATAATTGCATCTTGTATTATTTTTTGTATATTTTTTAAATATCTAAATTTTAATTCAAAATTAAATCAATATAATTCAAATTAGCTTCAAACTCTTCGAAGGAGAATACACTCACAGGTGCAATATTGCTCCTGCGACACTCACTTGGCAAACGATGAGGTCCACCCGATTATATCTCAAAATCATACTATAAAAAATATTTGTATCTTAGAAAACTTCATTCCCTAATTGTGCATAAAAATATTTTTAATATAATTATTTTGTATATAATTTAACTATTAAAGACTTCAAAAGTTAATTTATAATATATAGTTTCATAGTTGCCGTTATTGGCAACTCTAGAATTTTGATAAAAGTTTTCAAAGGTTTTAGTATATAAACAGTAATTTTTTACTTAAATGTATATAATACAATTTTTATGTTTATCTGACTAGATTATATCTTAACTGTTACAAGATGAAATATATTAGCAATCTTTACACTTGTCGATAAATTTAAATTAGACAATCAGATTATAGCTTTTCCCAATTGAGCATCTAAACCAAAAAAAAAATTCAATTTTTCTAAAAACATGAAGACTTTAAAAACAACATTAAACATGTCACTCATCAGCCTAATTGGAACATGAATGAGTTTTTATGACTTATTAAGGCTAATGTATATAATTAAAGAAGATAAAATTTTAAGAGGTTAACTTATTTACGTAATACGCACTTGAGAACAAACGCAAAAGCTTTTTCAATATTTATGTCACAAATGTTTATTAGAAATACTTTATTGTTTATTCCAATGCAATATAAATTCAAAAGAACATTTCAATATTGTTATTTCAAATTCAGAGGTTAATCGTACTATGACAACTTCACGTAAGATAGAATTTGTTTTTTTTGGGTGATAGTGAAAAAGGTGACTAAAAGTTGACAGATAAGTTACCTTTATTGTCACTCCACAGAAAACTACATCAGATTTTCACCTCAAACGGCTCCTTGTTTAATTTTTTCATATTCATTGGATCCTCTTTGTGTTTGAGTATCCTCCTTCTACTCCGCCCCGAAGAGTATCTAGGACCAATTCACTCACGTTTTCATGTTCTATTTGAACACTGTCCATTTTTTTTATTATTTTCAAAGTATAAGATTATGCCCTTTACCGAATATATGCAGATCCAATTACAATTTTATATATAAGAAGAACAAAAAGATCTTTCTTGATCAATCTATTTACCCCTCGTTCTTCAATAATAAAAAAGATCATTTTCAAGTTTGAATTTGTTCATTTGAAATTTAGGTTCTTCTACTTCATATTTATTTAATATGAATATTTTCTTGCTTAGATGTATGCCCTTTTTCTATTGACACTATCTCAATTGGTCACTTGAATGACACTATATGTCAATTTTGATCTTTTTTATCATTTATTTTAGTTTAATGTTTATCACAGAGATGTACTCTCTTAATTATAAAATCATCTCTTAGATAATTTGATTGTGTAAAGATTTTTTTTATCGATATCATAACTTAAACTCTATTGTTAACTATTTTAATTGTTATCCATTTGACTTTCTATTGCATCTGAAGAAATGATCAAGTGTTTATGTTAGACACTTTTGATACAAATACTGAAAATGCTTCTATGTGTATTCCCAAGTACCAACTCATGGAGAAATTAACCACTTAAATCCTTACCTTATTTAGTTATATATACTAGCCTCAATAACCAAACAACCCAATTCATGCTCCAATTTAGATTGATGTGTGACATACTGTGTTTGGCTAACTAATCAACATAATGAGAGTTTGAGAATATGAGCCGAAGCTTTCCAAAAGTTTGAGTAAGAAGATTTTGTTAAGATGCTTAATCAGGATTATCTATAACTCTAGTGTTTAAATAAAATTTATCAATATATTAAAAGGTTGTCGATACATTCATCTTATAAAAATTTGGCTATAAAGGATGATCGGATGAATATAAAAATTATATTACACAAGCGAATATCTTGAATACTTTTATAAATCTTCTTAAGTTGCCAATGACGGCAACTATGAGACTATATATTATAAACAGATTTCTTGGATTTTTATTAGTTGACAATATACAAAAATAATTATGTTAAAAATATTGTCTTTATGCATAATTAGGAGTGGATTTTATTTAAGACAAAAATACCCAACAACTATATATATCTCAAAATCATACTATAATGAACGTATATTTGGCAAAGTTAAACTACTATGTTGCTTTGACAAATTATACATTGTACTGTCTAGATAGGCTGCTATAATACTTCGGAGGCCTAGTTTCAAAGTCCAAATGAACCAGTAGTTTTGTAAATATCACATTTAGTCAAATATAATTTTCAATCTAAGACCAGAAAATATCGATTCCAAATAAAACTTGGTAATTAAAGTAAAATGTTGTTATAGAGAGTGTTTCTCATTGAAAGGTAAGACTATATTTCATAATTTAAGTATTTAAAGTTATCCAAACTGTTGAAACCCTAATCATAATTTAAACACAATTTTGAATACTTTTCCCCTTCTACAATCTAATTTTTTCTATGTTGTTTAATATTCAATACTATCTTTTTAATTATATCATTTTCATATTTAATATTTATTTTTTAATTATTTTTTACTTGCCAAGTTCCTTCATATATGCTTTAGTTATATGGATCGATATAATTGAGTCTCCAAAAAATTTAAACGAATCAAGAAATTCTGAAAATTATGTGAATAATTTGAAATATAATTAAATAAACATGTGACTTACCTCTTTTGAGAATTATCGTGATCCATGTGCACTTAACTTGATGGCAATTTCATGTGTTTGAAAGTACTTAAATCAGTTGTGAAAAAGTTGAACTTGTTCAATTGAATCTACATAATCAATTAGGATAATTCATCCAATTGAGTTTCTGGCTGCATCAGAAATTACCAAGTCTTAGAGATCGCATATAAATCTTCGCTTAATCACAATATTCATTGAGTAGACAAATTTAATAACACATCTTCACAAAAGGAACATGAAGCTACATTTATCCTCTTATAAGAACACAGAGATTTATAACAAAAAGCATACAAAGTTAGGAGTCTTACTTCTAAAATTTGATTGCCTACGATACACAACACATAGGACCTCGAGTGTTGATCACCTAGAGAAAAAGGAAAATCATACACCGTTTAGGAACCTCGTCTTCTTTACCATCTTAGAAGAACACTGGATGCTGCGGCGGAGAACAAGAGGTTTCCTTTTGAAACCCTTACCAGATACAGAGAATATATAGATAGACCCATATGATCCAATCTTGTCCTAGTTCCTTTCTTCTTGTTTCTGTTTTCTTTCCGTTTTGGGCCCATATTGGGCCTTGACTTGTTTTGTTAATTTTTTTATTATTAATAAAATCCAGCCTGACGATTTAATTCACTGGGCCATGCGAACCCCTACTCTAACACCTAAGTAGGAATTACTCCCATTTTAAATCATGCAATGCAAAAATGAATCATAGTTAAACTAGGCACCATATTTATATATATAGAAATACTCCAAATTTATCACATAAGGTATATTTGTAAAGAAATATATTGAACCCTCCCAATGAACTATCCTAAACAGATATAAGATCTTCTAAGAGATTACAAGGTCCAGAATACACAACTCTCACCATAAGGAAAGAGAGGTAAAAGTTGCCAGAGATCATATTCGTCTCCGCCTAAGAACATCACTGATCATGTAATCAGACTATACCAAGTGGCATATCAAGACTAGTATCAGTACAAACAATACGTACTAGTAGATATCACTGATTGACTATAATCCACTACATAATAACACATATATAATCAAACAAACATGAATCTTGGGATATAATTAGGACCTTGATCCTTCAACCCCCCACCTTTACGACCAAGTAATACTAGCCTTGAACTC
Source organism: Solanum verrucosum (assembly GCF_900185275.1). NCBI lineage: Eukaryota > Viridiplantae > Streptophyta > Magnoliopsida > Solanales > Solanaceae > Solanum > Solanum verrucosum. The sequence goes on from NW_026020329.1 coordinate 3,311,417, forward strand.
ATACACTCTATCTCAATTCACCTTATCTCATTCTATTACCAACTCAACCAACCAGGCCACTCCACCCCCCAAACCTATTATAGCTTAACCCTTCTATCACATAAAGACTTTATGGAATTATCCATCTTACCAACACCAGAATTTCTCTATTGTTTTCATTCCCTCTTCCAAAACCACTACTGACTCTATCAACTAATACTCTCCCTTAAGCTCCCATGCCAATATCTTGGCCCTTGACCAACTTAGTGAACCAACTACAATGACTCTTAACTCCACAATCCACGGGATAGGTCCACAACCCCCATAACATAAAACAAGCCATACTTAATTCATCACACCTTTCAAGTGCGCGGACCCTCAAAGATTCCTAATATGTCATTTACAGTGTTTAACATGCAATTTCGTTCTACACGAAAATCATCACAACATTTAAACACAAATTTCAACTACTCATGGACCAATAGTGTGACAACTACAATATAAGAAGTAAATATGATTCGCTCATGGAACAATATGCAAGGAAAGAGTCAAGCATGTACCATGCGTGGTATCCGAGCAACCCATTAATAGCTTATATCAGACGGGTACTCGAGCCAGCCAATAGTATCTCGTATCAGGCGTGGTATCCTAAATAACTATTAGTAAATTGTATTAGTATGATATTCATGAAGCGCGCCACATCTATAATTAGGAGGCTGCAACATTTAGGAACTACCTCAATTCTTTCATACTTATTTCGTGCGACAAAGTTCATCTCTATAAAAGTTTCTCTCTAATTTGTGTTTGCGTGTATCTTTCTAATCATGCTTCCATGAAGAGCTGTCAGAGGTCGTCCTGCTAGGAGGAATGTTGAGGATCAAGGGGTACCTAATGCACCAGAAGTGCAACCCCAAGGAGAGGTCACTAATGCGGAGTTCAGTGAAGCTATTCGAATGTTGAGCCAAGTTGTGACCAACCAAGTTGGGCAACAAAGAGAGAATCGACAAGAAGTGGTTGATACTTCTAGGATCTGTGAGTTCTTAAGGATGAATCCTTCAAGCTTCACTGGTTCAAGTGTCACTGAGGATCTGAAAAACTTTGTAGAGGAACTACAAAAAGTATTTGAGGTTATGCATGTTTCTGATGTGGAGCGAGTGGAACTAGCTGCATACCAACTGAAAAGTGTTGCTAGGATTTGGTTTGACCATTGGAAGAAGGGTAGAGTTGAAGGTGCGCCAATTGTGAGCTGGGTTGTGTTCGAGAGTGCCTTCATAGGGAGTTTCTTTCCCTGTGAGCTAAGAGAGGTAAAGGTAAGAGAATTCCTCACTATTAAGAAGGAATCTATGAGTGTGCATGAGTATAGCCTTAAGTTCACCAACTTTCCCGTTATGCTTCGGATGGTTGCTAACATGAGGAGCATGATGAGTCTGTTTGTTGTTGGGTTGTCTCGTCTGTCAAGTATGGAGTGCAAGGCAACTATCACACCCCGAGCCTACACCCTTGGCAGGACTGGCACTCGAGAACCATTGCTGGCCCCAAGCGAACCCTTGGCCTGGCTCACTTACTCAGTGAAAGACTTAACTCATGAAGAAAGTACTTTAAAAAGTAAATTGAACAACTCAAATAGATACTTAGAATGTATTAAAATAACATTCACTCGCCAAAGTGGCACCTCAACTCTCCACCATCAAAATAGGAAATAGAAAGACTCAAGAACTAACATCTGACTATCTATGAAGCCTCTAAACAACTGAGGTGGACGTCGGGACAGGACCCACGGCATCCTAATGAACTAATAATACTGAAAGCAATAAAAGGGGATCCTCCAAAAAGCAAAGAGGCTCACCACAAGACTCTGAGTGCTCAACTAGATCAACGATGCACTGAATGCTGATATTGGTTACTTGTATATGCATCATAAAATGATGCAGGCTAAATGGCATCAGTACATTGAATGTATGAGCATGCAATAGGAATTCTAAAACAAAACATAATCTAGGAACTGAAAGAACATACCTGGCTCAACTTAACTCAACTTAACTATACTCATTTCTATATAAAGCAGTATAAATAAGTTCAGTATAAAGAAAAGCTTTTAAAACATGGATAACAACTCTGTGTATTTAGAAATACAATAGTAACTTGGTATGTATACAGATACAATAAAAATCTAGATGTATATAAAAAATATAACATACTTATGTGTTTATAAGAATACAAAATACTTATGTGGGAGTTTCTCTAACCAACAACCATCACTTAAGAGCTATCGTGATGGTACATCATTTTGCCTCATGCTACCAGGGCCGTCCTATACCTTTCCAGGGGTATAGAACCTGACTACTAAGTGGATGCACTAGTCTATGCTAAAAAGGACTAAGGAATCATCTAGAAAGTTTGACCCTTTTCTACCCATGGTGGCTACATGGTTTATGGGGGCTGAGATTGTCTAAACTCTCCCCCATATCGGTGCTCAATACTACTCCCAAAATATGATACTTATGTTTAAAAACATATTTCTTTTTGTGGTTTGAAATAATAACTCAAAACTTATCTGAAAGGCTCCTCTTGGAAATCAAAGTTTCCTCTTTTGTTTAATCGTGAAAGCATTTACTCTTTAATTGAAAACTAGCTCAAAGGCTCTTTTGGAAATCAAGGCTTCCTTTCTTCTTTAAATGTGAAAACATTTTACTCTTTGGGAATACATAGTCCCAATATACTCTTTTGAAGAAATGAATTTCAAACTTTACTCTTTACTCAACTCAAAACTCAAGTCTTAAAACAAAGTTAAAACATTTGTAAAAGACTTTTGGAAGACTCTATGAACTTCTCTTGACTTGGCTCTTAACTTCTCTTGACTAGACTCTTAACTTTCCTTGAATTGAATTATGGATTCAAGGGTTGTGATTTGTGATAGGAAAGATCTCATGATATTTAGGAGTGTTTTCAGATAGTTAAAAATGAGAAAAGATCAAGAAATCACTGTCTGGAAGCAAGTCCACAACGCGGAGATGCATTTAATTATTTGGTCGCAAAATAAATGTTGAGGTAGAAAGGTCCGTGACCACTCCGCGAAGCGGAGAAAATTTTGTCAATTCTGAGGAACAGGTCCGCGTCGTACCCATATTTGCCCTACTTGTTCTTTCCTCGTTTTCTGACCCCAATTCGCCTAAACTCGGTTCTTTTTTTCAAATTCTCTTTAGATTTAGATACTCAGTATGTATACACAAGAATCTAACTCAAACAACTCAAGTAAAAAACATTATAACTTCAAGGAACTCTTCAAACTCAACCTAACTCAAGAACGAAGGCCAATTTCAAGAACACCATTCAAGATTCATCAACTTTCAACTTTCTAGAATGAATTTTGCTGAAATAAACATGATTGGTGCATGGGTGAACGAACCCAACGCTATGAAAGTCTCACATACCTTGTAGGGATCCACCCTTGGAGAAATCCACAAACAAAAACCTCAAGAACGACGAACTTTGGTTCTTTCTCCTCTTTTCTCTTGCGTTCTTTCTCTAAAAACCCTAGCGTGAAATCCTTGAGTGCTTAAATTGAACAAATTCAGTTTAGACCCCTACGTAATTAACAAAAAGGAAATAATTTAATTGGGTAGTGAAAAGTCCATAATACCCTTCTAAAACCCGATTTTGACTTTTCTTATCTAGACAACCCAACTTCAAATAGGTATATCTCCCTCATACAAACTCAAAATCACGCAAACTCAGCGGCGTTTGAAAGATAATTCAAAGATATTTCCAACGTTATCTTGAAGTACACCTAAATAATCCCGATCTAGGAGTTATAATCATATGAAGTTGACCCAAAACTCATACTTAGCTTAATTTTGTCTAATTTCCAGATTTTTCATTCTTTCCAGAAATGACTTTCTAATTCTAGCTCTTTCTAGTTGCGGGTTGTTACAATATCTCTCCCTTAGGACCATTCGTCCTCGAATGAGATCAATCTTAGCAGGCTAAGAGTGTAAAATCTAACATTCAGTTCAAACACCTAACAAGCAAACTGCAAATACAACATGCCAACTTATAATTAAATTCCAACAAAAGGATTAGTACCTTAATTTGGAACTTCTCCGGGTTCGAAGAGATGTGGGTATCTCTTCTTCATATCCTTCTCAGCTTCCCAAGTAGCTTCCCCAACAAACTGTTTTTTCTACAGAACTTTGATTGATACCTCTTTTGTTCTCAACTTGCAAACTTGGCGGTCTAAAACATGAACAGGGATCTCCTCATAAGATAAGCTATTATTGATACCAATATCTTCAGTAGGTATGATAAGTGAAGGGTCTCATATGCCCTTCTTCAACATGGAATTATGAAATATCGGATGGACAACTGCTAACTCTTGCAGTACCTCTAACTCATAAGCTACATTACCAATCCTCTTGGATATTCTGTAAGGACCAATATACTGGGGACTAATCTTCCCCTTCTTACCAAATCTCATAACACCCTTCATGGGTGAAACTTTCAAGTATACCCCATCATCTACTTCAAACTCTAGGTCTCTTCTCCTAACATTAGTGTGGGATTTCTGGCCACTCCGGGCTGTTTTCAATCTCTCTTGAATAACTTTCACATTCTTCATAGCTTGATGAACTAAGTCTGGTCTTATCAACCCAGCTTCACCAACTTCAAACCATCCAATAGGAGATCTGTATCTTCTCCCATAAATAGGTTCATAACGAGCCATCTGGATACTAGAGTGGTAACTATTGTTGTAAGCAAACTCAATGAGAGGTAGGTGATCATCCTAATTACCTTTGAAATCAATCACGCATGCCCTCAACATATCCTCTAAGGTCTGAATAGTGCGCTCTCATTGACCATCTGTCTGAGGATGAAAAGCGGTGCTTAAGTTCACCTTTGAACCCAAGCCTTTCCGGAATGACTTCCAAAACTGTGCAGTAAATTGCATACCTATGTCTGAAATAATTGAAACTGGCACCCCATGAAGTCTAACTACCTCTTGAAGATATAACTTGGCATAGTCCTCTATTGTATATGTAGTCTTTACCGGCAAGAAATTGGCTGATTTAGTCATTCGATCTACAATCACCCAAATCGAGTGATGTTGTCTGCAAGACCATGGTAAACCTGTGATGAAATCCATATTGATTATCTCCCACTTCCATTCCGGAAGTTCTATATTCTGAGCCATACCACCAGGCCTTTGGTGCTCTACTTTAACTTGTCGACAATTCGGGCACTTAGCAACAAACTCTGCAATGCCCTTCTTCATACTACTCCACCAATAAACTTCTCTCAAGTCACGATACATCCCTGTGGAACCCAGATGGATAGAATATTTGGAGCTATGAGCTTCCTCCATGATCCTCTCTTGAAGTTCATCACCCTTGGTACACACAATCTACCTTGATACCTCAATACGCCATCTCCCTCTTGTTCAAAAGTCATTACTTTTTTCTTATGAACATTTGCCTTCAATTCAAGCAAAATAGGATCTTGGTCTTGCTTTTCTTTCACTTTTGACACTAATGATGATTCAGCCCCATTCATCACCACTACCCCTCCTTCTGTGGAATCCATTAGGCGAACTCCCAATCGTGCAAGCCTATGCACATCTTTTACTATTTCTTTCTAATCTTCCTCAATATGAGAAGTACTACCCATAGATAATCTATTCAACACATCAACAACAACAATAGCCTTACCTGGGTGATATAGAATACTTATGTCATAATCTTTGAGTAATTCTAACCACCTCATATGTTTGAGATTAAGCTCTTTCTGACTAAACACATACTGAAGGCTCTTGTGATCAGTGAATACATCTACATGAACACCATACAAATAATGACGTCATATTTTCAAAGCAAATACTACGGCAGCCAACTCTAAGTCATGGCTTGGGTAATTCTTCTTATGAACTTTCAACTGTCTGGAGGCTTAAGTTATAACTTTTACATTCTTTATCAACAGACAACCCAAACCAACTCTGGACGCATCACAATATACAACAAAGCCTTGCGTACCTTCTGGCAAGGTCAATACTAGGGTAGTAGTAAACCTCTTTTTCAATTCCTGAAATCTTTTCTCACAAGCTTCAGACTATTGAAACTTAACTGTCTTCTGAGTTATCTTGGTCAAAGAGGATGGAATAGATGAGAACCCCTCTATGAACCTCATATATTATCCAGCCAACCCCAAGAAACCCGTAATATCATTTGGAGATGTGGGTCTAGGACAATTCTACACTGCCTCTATTTTCTGAGTGTCAACTCTAATTCCATCACCGAAAACAATGTGGCCTAAGAATGCCACACACTCAAGACAAAACTTACACTTAGAGAACTTGGCATAGAACTCTCTATCCTTTAGAGTTTGGAGAACTATTCTGAGAAGGCTAGCATGATCTTCCTCATTACTCGAATAGATTAGTATGTCATCAACGAACACGATAACAAACATATCTAAATAAGGCTTGAATACTCTGTTCATAAGGTTCATGAAAGATGAAGGCGCATTAGTCAAACCAAACGACATGACCAAAAACACATAATGACTATAACGGGTCCTGAAAGCTGTCTTTGGAATATCAGATTCCCTTACCCTCAACTGATGGTAACCTGATCTGAGATCTATCTTGGATAAACAAGTGGCACCCTGAAGTTGATCGAAGAGATCATCAATTCTTGGAAGATGATACTTATTCTTAATGGTAACCTTGTTCAACTGACGGTAATCTATACACATTCTAAGGGAATCATCCTTCTTTCTCACAAATAAGATCGGAGCACCCCAAGGTGAGACACTTGGTCAAATAAAACTCTTCTCTAGGAGATCTTTCAACTGTTCATTCAACTCTTTTAACTCCGCAGGTACCATCCTATATGGCAGAATAGATATAGGATGAGTATTTGGAAGAAGGTCTATATTGAAGTCTATTTATCTCTCAGGAGGGACTCCGGGAAGATCATCTGGGAAGACTTCTGGAAACTCTTTTACTACTGGAACTGATTGAATATGAGGTATCTCAATACTAAAGTCATTAACTCGAACTAAGTGAGAAGCACACCCCTTGAAAACTAACTTCCTTGCCTTAAGGTATGAAATAAAACGACCCATAGGCATTGCTGAACTACTTTTCCACTTATGACTGGCTCATTTGGAAAATGGAACTTGATAACTCGAGTTCTACAATCAAATGGGGGATAATAGGCATGAAGTCAGTCCATACCAAGAATGACATTCAAAATCTACCATGTCTAACTCAAATAAATCAACCATGGTGCTCTTGTGATTGACGAAAATAGTACAATCACGATAGACTCTCTCTACTAGAATAGACTCACCAACAGGTGTAGAAACACTGAAGGGCTCACTAAGTTGCTCAGTAATAACATCAAAATTCATCGCAACAAAAAGAGTTACAAAGGATAAACTCGCTCATGGATCTAGCAAAGCATAAACATCAAAGTTAAAGACTTGGATCATACCGGTGACAACATCTGGAGAATCCTCTTGCTCTTGGAGACTAGTGATAGCATACAGACGGTTTCCTCCTCCGCCTGCCCTTGAAGTAGCTCCTCTAGATGCGGCTCTGTCTGGTGGAACAACTGAAGAAGACTGGGCTCTATTGCCCCTATTACAATTACCCTGCCTGTTCTTTGGACACTCTCTTATAAAATGACCATTGTGGCCACACATGAAACAACCAATGGAGCCATCACGACACATCCCTGAGTGGTTCCTACCATACTTAGCACATACATGAGGCTTGCTACCCTCTTGTGCCATACTACCATGAGAATAAACAAGCTTAGCTCTGAAATTCGAACTATTGTACTCACCTTTGTTCTTTGGTGTAGGTGCACTAGCAGATGATGGCGCAGGTCCCTTTTGTTTCTGTTGGAAGGATGACCTGTTGGCATTACTCTTCTACTGCCCGAACTCATTCCATGATGTTTAAGCCCTTTTATTCTTAAACTCGTCTTTATCCCTCAGCTTGTTCTCCTCAACTTGTTGCACATGGATCATTAGTCTTGATATGTTCATATCCCCCTATCAACATAGATGTCTTGCCTTCCTTGCTTGATAGACGAGACAACCCAGCAACAAATAAGCTCATCATCTTTCTCACGTTAGCAATCATTTTCGAAGCATAGTGGGAGAGTTGTGTGAACTTCAGACTGTACTCATGAACGCTCAAAGAATCCTACTTAAGATTGAGGAGCTCTCGTACCTTCGCCTCTCTCAATTCTTGGGGAAAAAAACACCCATAGAAGGCCTACTCTAAACAAGCCCAACTCATAGGTGGTGCACCCTCAGCTCGGTTCTTCTTCTATTGATCGAACCATATTCTAGCGATACCCTTCATTTGGTATGCAACTAGTTCTACCATTCAAGTATCAGCAACATGCATGATCTCAAAAACCTTTTGAAGCTCTTTAAGAAAAAAAAATTGATCCTCAGAAATACTTGAACCCGTGAAGCTTGGTGGGCTCATCCTCGAGAACTCACAGATCCTTGAAGTGTCAGCCACTTCCTGTCAATTTCCTCTCTATTACCCAGGTTGGTTGGTCACAATTTGGCTCAACATCCGGATAACTTCACAGAATTCTACATTAGTGACCTCTCATTGGGGTTGCACTTCTGGTGAATTAGGTACCCCTTGTTCCTGTGGCTCAACTTTCCTTTTAGTAACTCGGTATGTATGCAAAGATACAATAAAACTCTAGATGTATATAAAAATACAAGATACTTCTGTGTATATAAGAATACAAAATACTTTTGTAGGAGTTTCTCTAACCGACAATCATCACTTAAGAGCTATCATGATGATACAACATTTTGCCGAATACTGTCAAGGCTGTCTTATACCTTGTCAGGGGTATAGAACCTGACTACTAAGTGGATCCACTAGTCTACGCTAAAAAGCACTAAGGTATCATCTATAAAGTATGACCCTTTTCTACCCATGGTGGCTACATGGTTTATGGTGGCTGGGAGTTGTCTGAACTCTCCCATATATCGGTTCTCAATACTATTCTCAAAATATGATACTAGCTCTTATGTTTAAAAACACACTTCTTTTTGTGGTTAAAGATAATTGCTCAAAACTTAGTTCAAAGGCTCCTTTTGGAAATCAAAGTTTCCTATCTTGCTCAAATCGCACAAACTTGGCAGTGTTGGAGAGATAATTCAAAGATCTTTCCTACGGTATCTTGTAGCACACCTAATTCATCCCGAGTTAGGAGTTATGTTCATTTGAAGTTGACCCAAAACTCATACTTAGCTTAATTTTGTCAAATTTCCAGATTTTTCATTCTTTCCAAAAATGACTCTTTCTAATTCTAGATCTTTCTAGTTGTGGGGTGGTACAACAACTATGCTAATAGGGTATATGGACATAGAGAGGCTGATGATCCATGTGCAACAGAATAAAGAAGATAAGCTTAGAGAAAGGGAAGACTTCTGAAACAAGAAAGCTAAGACAAGGAATGAGTCTGGACAGCAGAAGAGTAATGCCAACCGGTCATCTTTACAACAGAAACATAAGGGACCTTCTCTATCATCTTCTAGTGCACCTGCACCAAGGAACAAAGGTGAGCTCAACAATCAGACTTCACAAACTTTCAAAGCTAGACTTGCACAGTCTCAAGGTAGTGTAGCATAAGGAGGAAATAGGACTCCTGCATGTGCTAAGTGTGGTAGGAACCACCTAGGAGCGTGTCATAATGGCTCCACTAGTTTCTTCAAGTGTGGTCAAAACAATCACTTTATGAAATAGTACCCTAAGAATAGATAAGGTAATGGAAATGGGGGCAATAGAGCCCAATCTTCTTCAATTGCTCCACCAGACAGAGTTGCACCTAGAGGAGCTACTTTAGGGATATGCGGAGGAGAAAACTGTCTGTATGTTATTACTTGTGGCCAAGAGCAAGAGGATTCGCCATATGTTGTCACTGGTATGATAGAAGTCTTTAATTTTGATATTTATGCTTTGTTAGATCTAAGAGCAGTTCTATCTTTTGTGACTTCTTATGTTGCGATGAATTTTGATATCCTTCCTGAGCAACTTCTTGAGCCCTTCAGTGCTTCTACACCTTTTGGTGAGTCTATTTTAGCTGAAAGAGTCTATCGTGATTGTACCATTTTCGTTAATCACAGCTGACTAGTTGAGTTAGATATGGTAGATTTTGATGTCATTCTAGGTATGTACTGACTTCATGACTGTTATGCCTCAGTCGATTGTAGAACTCGAGTTGTTAAGTTCTAGTTTCCTAATGAGCTAGTTATAGAGTGGAAGAGTAGTTCAGCATTGCTTAAGGGTCATTTCATTTCGTACCTTAAGGCGAGAAAGTTAGTTTCCAAGGGGTGTGTCTATCACTTAGTTCAAGTTAATGACTCTAGTATTGAGATACCTTCTATTCAGTCAGTTCCAGTAGTAAAAGAGTTTCTAGAAGTCTTTCTAGATGATCTTCCCGGAGTCCCTCCTAAGAGAGAAATAGACTTTGGTATAGATATTCTTCGTGATACTCATCTTATCTCTATTCTGCCATATAGAATGGAACCAACAGAGTTGAAAGACCTAAAAGAATAGTTGGTAGATCTTCTTGAGAAAGGTTTTATTCGACCAAATGTCTCACATTGGGGCACTCCGGTCTTATTTGTGAGGAAGAAGGATGGTTCTCTTAGAATGTGCATAGATTACCATCAATTGAACAAGGTTACTATCAAGAATAAGTATTCTCTTCCGAGAATTGATGATCTCTTCGATCAACTTCAGTGTGCCACATTTTTTTCTAAGATAGACCTCAGATCAGGCTATCATCAGTTGAGAGTAAGAGAAAGTGATACCCCTAAAATAACTTTCAGGACCCGTTATGGTCATTATGAGTTTTTGGTCATGTCGTGGTTTGACTAATGTGCCTGCAGCGTTCATGGACCTTATGAACAGAGTATTCAAGCCTTATTTAGATATGTTTGTTATCATATTCATTGATGACATTTTAATATATTCAAGGAATAATGAAGATCATGTTTGTCAGCTCAGAGTAGTTCTACAAACTCTCAAGGATAGAGAGTTGTATGCTAAATTCTCTAAGTGTGAGTTTTGGCTTGAGTCTGTGGCATTCTTAGGCCACATTGTTTCCGGTTAGGTAATTAGAGTTGATACTCAGAAAATAGAGGTAGTGAAGAATTGGCCTAGAGCCACTTCTCCAACTGATATTAGGAGTTTCTTGGGGTTGGCCGGATATTATAAAAGGTTCATCGAGGGGTTCTCATCTACTTCATCCCCTTTGACTAAGTTAACTCAGAAAACTGTAAAGTTTCAATGGTCTGAAGCTTGTGAGAAAAATTTTCAGGAATTGAAAAATAGGTTGACTACTGCCCTGTGTTGACCTTGCCAGAAGATACGCAAGGTTTCGTGGTTTATTGTGATGCGTCTAGAGTTTGACTGGGTTGTGTATTAATACAAAATGCCAAGGTTATAGCTTATGCCTCCAGACAGCTTAAGGTTCACGAAAAGAATTACCCAACCCATGATCTAGAGTTGGCTACTGTAGTGTTCGCTTTGAAGATCTGGCGTCACTATCTTATGGTGTTCATGTAGATGTGTCCACCGATCACAAGAGTCTTCAGTATATGTTTAGTTGGAGAGAAATTAATCTCAAACAGAGGAGGTGGTTAGAGTTACTCAAGAATTATGACATGAGTATTCTATACCACCCAGGTAAGACTAATGTTGTTGTTGATGCTTTGAGTAGGCTGTCTATGGGTAGTACCGCCCATGTTGAAAAAGAAAAGAGAGAGTTAGCGAAAGATGTGCACAAACTTGCACGATTAAGAGTTCGACTAATGGATTCCAACAAATGAGGAGTGGTGGTTATGAATGGGGCTGAATCATCATTAGTGTCTGAAGTGAAAGAGAAACAAGACCAAGATCCTATTTTGCTTAAATTAAAGGAAAATGTTCATAAGCAAAAAGTTATGGTTTTTTAACAAGGGGGAGATGGTGTATTGAGGTATCAAGGTAGATTGAGTCTACCAAAGATGGATTAATTCCAAGAGAGAATCATAGAAGAAGCTCATAGCTCCAGATATTCTATCTATACGAGTTCCACAAAGATGTATCGTGACTTGAGAAAAGTATATTGGTGGAATAGTATGAAGAAATGTATCACAGAGTTCGTTGCTAAATGCCTGAATCACCAAAAAGTTAAGGTAGAGCACCAAAGGCCCAACGGTATGGCCCAAACTATAGAGATTTCAAAATGGAAGTGGGAGATGATTAATATGGACTTTATTACTGGTTTACCACGGTCTCACAGACAACATGATTCTATATGGGTGATTATAGATCAAATGACTAAATCAACCCATTTTTTGCCTGTAAAGACTACCCATTCAACAAAGCATTATGCCAAGTTATATCTTCAAGAGGTAGTTAGACTTCATGGAGTTCCAGTGTCCATCATTTCAAATAGAGGTGCATAATTTACTGCATAATTCTGGAAGTCTTTCCCGAAAGGTTTGGGTTCAAAGGTGAACTTGAGTACTGCTTTTAATCCTCAGAAAGATGGTCAAGCAGAGCGCACTATTAAGGCTTTGGAAGATATGTTGAGGGCTTGTGTGATTGATTTCAAAGGTAATTGGGATGATCACTTACCTCTCATAGAGTTAACTTGCAACAATAGTTATCACTCTAGAAACCAGATGGCTCCTTATGAAGCTCTTTATAGGAGAAAATGCAGATCTCCTATTGGATGGTTTAAGGTTGGTGAAGCTGGGTTGATAGTACCAGACTTAGTTCATCAAGCTATGAAGAAAGTGAAAGTTATTCAACAAAGCTTGAAAACAACACAGAGTCGTCAAAAATCCTACACTGATCTTAGGAGAAGAGACTTAGAGTTTGAAGTAGATGATTTGGTATACCTGAAGGTTTCACCCATGAAAGGTGTCATGAGATTTGGTAAGAAGGGGAAGCTTAGTCCTCGGTATATTGGTCCATACAGGATACCCAAAAGGATTGGTAATGTAGCTTATGAGTTGGAGCTACCGCAAGAGTTAGCAACAGTTCATCTAGTGTTTCACATTTCCATGTTGAAGAAGTGTATGGGCGATCCTTCACTAGTTATACCAACTGAAGATATTGGTATTAAGGATAGCTTATCTTACGAGGAGATTCCTGTTCAGATTTTAGATCACCTGGTCCGCAAGTTGAGAACCAAGGAAGTAGCATCAGTCAATGTCTTATGGAGAAATTAGTTTGTTGAGGAAGCTACTTGGGAAGCTGAGGAGGATATGAAGAAGAGATACCCACATCTTTTCGAATCTGGAGAAATTCCAAATTAAGGTAATAATCATTTTCTTGGCATTTATTTTAAGTTGGCTTGTTGTATTATATATTGCGTGTTCGATGTTTGAGCTGAATGTTTGATGTTACACCCTTAGTCTACTTAGAGTAATCTCATTCGAGGAAGAATGTTCCCAAGGGGGAGATACTATAACATCCCTCCCTCAAAAGAACTAATTTTGGAAAGAATAAATTTGGAAATTTTGGCAAGTTATGCTAAGTATGAGTTTTGGGTCAACTTCAAACGACTATAACTTTCAGTACAAAAGAATTTAGGTGGCCGATAAGATATCAAATGAAAGGTCTTGGAATACTCTTTCCAACGCCACCGAGTTTGCTAATTTTCGAGCTCGTATGAGGGAGATATGCCCGTTTGAAATTGGGTTGTCTAGTTAATGAAAGTTACCCGGATTTAAGAGGAGTATTTGGTCTTTTCCTTACCAAATTAACTTAAAACGAAATTTGTTAATATCTAGGGTCTAAACTAATTTGGTTCATTTTTGCAAATCCAAATTTATGCTAGGGTTTTGAGAGAAGTTCAAGAAGAGGAGAAGAGGAGAAGAGGAGAAAAAGTGAAGTGTTCGTACAGTTCTTAAGGATTTTCATTGTGAATTTCACCAAGGGTTTGATCACTAAAATGTATGTGAGTTCACATAGTGTTGGGTTCATTCACCCACGTACCAATCATGATTTATTCAGCGTAATTTCGCTCTTGAAAGTAAAGAATTTGAGTTCTTGATGAGTTTTGTTATAGTTTCCTTAATAATCTTGATTGTTGAGGTTTTGATGAGTTCTTGAGGTAATCATATGAGTTTTAAGGTTGTTTTTGGAGTATATTCTTGTGCACTATTGTTGGGTAATCGAATCATACTGATTGGGGAAGAAACCATTCGATTCTAGGTGAATTGGGGGTTAGAAAATGAGTAAGAAAATTCATCAAGTTTCTGGGCAGGGGGCTGGCGCACTGCGCCACTCAGTGCCCCAGCGAAGAGTGTCTGTAGTTTGGGCTCTGGGGCGCCATGCCACTTAGTGCGCCCCAACCCAGGTCCTGTAGTTCAGGGTCTGGAGCCCTGCACTACTCAGTACACCAGGTCATCTACCATTTCCCACTTCTTTCCGTTTGAGTTCCCTCAAATTGTACCTATGTTTTCTAATTGATTTCTACACTCTAAGGTACGTCTAAACATCATGAGATCATCGTTAACATGAAATCATAACCCTTTAATCCATAATTCAAATTCAAGGTAGAGCTAAGAGTCAAGGCTAGAGAGTTCTTTAAGTCTTTTTAAAAAGTCTTTTACAAATATTTTAACCTTGTTTTGAGACTTCAACATTGAGTTGAGGAAGAGTAGAGTCGATGTTCATTTCTTTAAAATGATATATGAGAACTAAGTATTCCCAAGTGTAAATGTTTTCATATTTAAGATGAGAGGAAACACTGATTTCCAAAAGAGTTTTCATGAGCCGTTTTAGTACCATCTCTTTTAAGAAAAAGATTTTTGAGTAATAATCTCAAACCACAGAGAAACTTATATTTTTAAACATATGATTTGGTTACACTTTGGGAGTAGTATTGAGCACCGATATGGGGACGAGTTCAGATAACTCAAAGTCTCTATAAACCATGTAGCCAACGTGGGTAGAAAGGGTCATACTTTTTAGATGATTCCTTAATGTTTTTTAGCATAGACTACTGGATCAACATAGTGATTAGTCCTATACACCAGCAAAGTATATGAC
Source organism: Solanum verrucosum (assembly GCF_900185275.1). NCBI lineage: Eukaryota > Viridiplantae > Streptophyta > Magnoliopsida > Solanales > Solanaceae > Solanum > Solanum verrucosum. Next base: position 3,326,487 of record NW_026020329.1, read on the forward strand.
AGTTTTGGCAGCGTGGACGAGACGTTGTATTATCACATAGCTCATAGTGATGGTTGTCGGTTAGAGAATCTCCCACAGAGTTACTTGTATTTTAATATACAAAACTAAGTTACTATTGTATTTTTCAATACACTGAATTGTTATCTACATGTTTTAAAGATTTTGTTTATACTGCATCTTTATTACTGCTTTATATTGAAATGAGTTGAGTTGAGTTGAGTTGAGACGAGGTAAGTTTCTTCGGTTCCCTTTCAAGCTTATGTCTTGTTTTAGAATTCCCCTCACATGCTCATACATTCCATGTACTAACACCAATTGGCCTGCATCTTTTATGATGCAAATACAGGTAACCAAGATCAACATCCAGTGCTTAGTTGATCCAGTTGAGCTTTAGAGTTGTTGGTGAGCCTCTTTACTTTCGGAGGACCCATTTTATTTGCTTTATCAGTCTAGTTTTATTAAGATATCGTGGGTCTTGTCCCGACGTACATCTTAGTTATTAGAGGCTTCATAGATAGATAGATATAGTTCATGAGTCTTTTCATTTTCATTCGGTTATGTTAAGACTTGAGTTGCCACTTTGGCTAGTTGAATGTTTATTTATAAAACATTCTAAGTTATCATTTGAGTTACAGTTTACTTTTGAAGTGCTTTTATTATGAGTAAGTCTTCTGCTAAAAGTTAATCCAAGCTAAGCGTTCGCTTGGGGCCAGCAATGGTTCTCAAGTGCTGGCCAAATCCAAGGTGTAGGCTCGGGGAGTGACACTCAGTAACACTTGAACCGGTGAAGTCTGGAGGATTCATCCTAAGAACTCACGGATCCTTGATGTATAAGCCACATTCTGTTGATTCCCTCTTTGTTGTCCATCTTGGTCGGTCACCACTTGACTCAACATCCGGAGAGCATCACGGAACTCAACATTTGTGACCTCTTCTTGGGGTTGCACTTCTGGTGCATTGGGTACCCCTTGATCCCGAGGATCAACATTCCTCGTAGCAGAACGACCTCAAACAGCTCTTCGTGAAGGCATGATCTGAAAGATATGCGCATGCATGAATTAGAAAGAAACTTTATAGAGTTAAAATCTATCGCACGTAAAGAGTATGAAAGACGGGAAGTGTTTCCTAAATGTCACAGCCTCCTAATTATAGGTGTGGCGCGATTCACACCGATAACTAGGTCTCTACAGAAACGGCTTGATAGACACCCTAGGACTCTTGAACTCTGTGCTCTGATACCAAATTTGTCACCCCCTGAGCCTACACTCTGGACGCGACTGCCACTCGAGAACCATTGTTGGCCCCAAGCAAACACTTGGCCTGGCTCAACTCTCAAAAGTAGAAACTTTAACTCAAATGTCTCAAAATAATAAACTCAAAATGTCTAAGAACATTCAACTGGCCAAAAGAAGGCAACTCGAGTCTCAAACATTAACAATGGAAATTAAAAAGACTCATAAACTACTACTGTCTATCTATGAAGCCTCTAATACTATGAATTGTCATAGATACTCATATTATATGAAATCAATAAGATAAATGTTTTCATCTTGGGCATTCTTACTTTCAATAAGTGAAGTATAAAGAAATTTTAATGAAAACATATATAAGATCTTTAAAATTGTTTATAAAAACAATATATTAAGTATGTATATTAACAAAATATATGTATATAATTCATCGGTTCGGTTAGGTTATTTCTTCAATTTTTTTGAATAAAACCATAACCAAACCAAATACTACCGGTTTTTAAAAATCTAAAACCAAACCAAACCAAACCCAAATAAAATCAGTTTTATTTTATCGATTTGGTTTGGTTTTTCGGTTTGGATCGGTTTTTATCCAAACCGTGAACACCCCTAACAATGAGAGATGTCGGGACAAGACTCCTGATCATCCTAACAAAACTTAAATAATAGAAATAAATAAGGGATCCTTCGGAAGCAAGGAAGCTCACCAAAAAACTCTGGAACTACAAATGGTATCAATGAATAGCCTGTTGATGACCCTGATCTCCTGTATCCGCATCATGAAATATGCAGGACAAATGGCGTCAGTACATGGAATGTATGAGCATGCAAGGGGAAATCTAAAACATGACATAAGCTTGAACTGGAACTGAAGAAACATACTCACCTCATCTCAACTCAATGATACTTAAGGATACTCAAAGGTGTTCAAGATACTCAAACTCAGAAATACTCAACTCAGTTTAATATAAAAGCAACAATAGAGATGCATTATAAAGAATGTTTTTAAAATAGTAGATAACAACTTAATGTATTTAAAAATACAATAATAACTCAGTTTGTATGTAAAGATACAAAATAACACAATTTGGGAGATTCTCTAACCGACAACCATCATTATGAGCTATCTGATGATACAACGTGTCACCCATGTTGCAAGAACTGTCTTATAACTTGCCGGAGTATAAGACATCCTCAACTAAGTGGATCCACTAAGCTAATGCTTAAAAATCAATAAGGAATCGTCTAAAAGTATGACCCCTTTTATCCACGTTGACTACATGGTTTATGAGAACTTTGAGTTATTTGAACTCATTCCATATCGGTGTTCAATACTACTCCCAAAATATAACTCAGCTCATATGTTTAAAAACATTTCCTCATCCTCAAACTTTGAGATTATTACTTAAAATATTTCTCTTAAAAGAGATAGTACTCAGAACTCCTCATGAACTCATTTGGAAATTGATGTTTCCCCTCATTTTAAATGTAAAATCATTTACTCTTTGGGAATACTTAGTTCCCATATATACATTTTTAAAAATGAAACTCAACTCTACTCATCCTCATACTCGAGTACTCAAGTCTTAAAACAAGTTCTAAGTGATTGTAAAAGACTTTTCAAAATGACTCGAAAGAACTCTCAAGACTTTACTCTTAGCTCTACCTTGAATTTTAATTATGAATTCAAGGGTTATAATTCATGTTATGAAGGATATCTCGATGTTTAGATGTATTTTAGAGTACTAAGAATCAGAAAGGAGTGAAGATACAATTTAATAGAACTTAGACGGAGCAAACGATTGAAAACAGGACGGGGCATAAGCGACTTCGTGGCACACTGCTGGCGCGGCGCGCCTGCCCCTTGCCTAGAAAATCCGACAAATTTTGTTTCTCATTTTCTGACCCTAATTCGCCTAAAATCGATTGTTTTCCTCAAATTTTCCTTAGATTCAATTACCCAATACAAGTACACAAAAATCTACTCACTTTTCCTCAAGAAGAACCCTCAACAATTGAAATCGTCACCTCAAAATTCATCAAACTCCATAAACCAAGCATGAAAAACAAAATCTGAAGGACACCTATCAAGAATTCAAATCATTCAACCTCAAGAACGAAATTACGGGTGAAATTTATATGATTGGTGTGTGGGTGAATGAACCCAACACTATGAAAACTTACATACCTCGATTGGCGAAACAAATCCTCGATTCGCAAGAAATCTTGACAGTTCTTCCTTTTCTCCTCTTGAACTCTCTTTTAAAATCATAAGCGTAATTTAGGACTGTGAAGACTGATCCAAATCAGTTTAGACCCCTTAAATATTACCAAAAATGTTTAAAACTGATGGGGTAAGGAAAAGACCAAAACACCCTTCATTAATTCGGGTAAATTCTCTTAACTGGACAGGTTGACTTCAAACGGGCATATCTCTCTCATCCGAACTTGAAATTTAGCAAACTCGATGGCGTTGGAAAAAGGATTCAAAGACATTTAATTTGATATCTTATGGTCCATCTAACGTATCCTTTACTGAATGCTATGTTAATTAGAAGTTGACCCAAAACTTACAACTTAAACATGACTTGCCAACTTCTCAATTTCACTCTTTCCAAATTAGTTCTTTCTAAAAATAGCTCGTTCCAAGACCGAGGTGTTACATCATCTTCATCATCATCGTCGTCGTCGTCATCATCATCATCATCATCATCATCATCATCATCGTCATCGTCCTTGTCATCACCATCGTCGTCGTCATCATCGTTATTGTTATTGTTGGTGTATGTTATTGTTATTGTTATTGTTATTGTTATTGTTGTTGTTATTGTGTTTGTTATTGTTGTTGTTGTTGTTATTATTGTTGTTGTTGTTGTTATTGTTAATGATGTTATATTTATAATTATAAGGGAAAAAGGACAAATATACTCCTGAACTTTCAAAAATGGTATGTATATACCCTTTGTTATACTTTGAGACTGTATATACCCTTGCCGTCTTATTTTTGGGTCATATATATCCTTACAACAAATGGAGAAACACTTGGCAACATCTCAACAATTGACTCTATTTTATTTTATTTTTCACCTACAAAACTAAAAACCCACTCAAATACTTTAAACCCACCCGGTTATCCAATTTTATTTCTACATCGTCCCCATTCACTAGCTCCGATAACTTTCTCAAAACTATCGCTGCCGCCACCCAGTCATAAACTACATTCAATTTTATCCCTTCTCGATCGATTTCTCGTTTTCTAATCGATAAATTATCACGCAAAACACTCTAACAACATGAAGAAGAACACATCTTCTTAGTTTGAATTCAAAACCCTGACAACCTCTTGTTATTTTGTCTCCTTTTCTTGGTACAATAACAAAGCAATATTCAATACTCCATAGTGTATTATCTTCATAACCCAATGTAATGCGAAAACTCCGGCAGAGTCTTGCCGTCAGCTTAATGCGAGCCAACTTAGACATTTTACTTCATCCCCAAATCATACATATAAACATTGATTGGCCGCAACGATTGATTAGAACGTACTGTTACCCGACGGATATGAAAAAAGCAGAAATTTCAGTTTATTATGAATAGTTCGATCACTATACAAAAGATGTGAAGAAAAACTATTTGTAATCAATAGTTTGATCTTTGCCAAAAGTTATTGAAATTTTGAAATGGATTTCTACAGCCAAATGAATTTTCCACCATGGAAACATATGATCTGATTATTGGGAATAGGAAAAGAGGAATAGATGAAGATGGAATCAAGTGATTTGCTGCACTGTAAAGGTGTTTTAGATTGGGTCAAGTTTTTTTTAATACGGGTCGGGTAAAATAAATTAATAGTTGGTGAGTGGGTTTTTAAACTTTCAACAAAATAAAATAAAATTGAGACAATTGTTGAGATGTTGCCACGTGTTTCTCCGTTTGTTGTAAGGATATATATGACCCAAAAACATGACGGCAAGGGTATACACAGTCTCAAAGTATAACGAAGGGTATATACATACCATTTTTAAAAGTTTGGGGGTATATTTGTCGCTTTTCCCTAATTATAATTATAATTATAATAATTATTATTATTATAATAATAATAATAATAATAATTATTATTATTATTATTATTGTTATTATTGTTATTGTTATTGTTATTGTTGTTGTTGTTGTTGTTGTGACAACATTATTATGTGTCTGAAGGTAATATTTTTAGCGACGAGATGAAAATAGTGATAACATTATTATGTCTATGAAGGTGATATTTTTAGCGACGAGATGAAAGTTTTGGCTACAAATTTAAAATTGTCGCTTATTTATTTATTTAGCGATGAAACATTTTTTTGATATAGAAATTTGCCGCCTGGAATACAAGTAAAACTTAATACACTAATTTGGAAATCACTAAGGTTTTGGCTCATAATTTAACAAATTGATCAATTAGCCTGTTTGCTCAAACTCTTGGCACGTTAAAAATACTTATTTGTTTAAAAAAAGATATGTTTACCAAACTTTTAGAAGAAAATAAACTTTTATTCAAAAGCTTTTTTTGTTTTTTTTTTTTTTGAAAAGATACACTTTTAGAAGCATTTTAAAAAAATTAGTCAAACATTTATTGTTGCTCAAAATGTTTTTAAATTTATTCGTGAACATTTCTTGACCAATTCTATGAGGCTGCCTAGTTTTAAAAAAATTTCCATCACAGACAATTACAAATTAAATGTACTTTTTTACTTTTTTTTATAAACACTAAGCCAATAATTGGAGCTAGTATTAGATGGAAGCTTAAATATATTTTTCCTTCAATTGCTTCTCAAGTCTCACGGGATGCACTCATACATAAATTATTTTAGAAAAGTTAGGCAAAAGATTAATTCTGTTTAGGCTCTAAACTAGTACAAGGTACATTGTATACTATAATAAACTAGATAATACAATATCCTAACATCATACCACAATATTTAATAACAATTACTACTACTTTGGTCTCAATTTATGTGACACGCTTTTTTTTAATCAGCAAAAAAGAATGATATATTTTCTTTTACAAATATTTAATTACACTATTAATATTTTACCTATGTTCGGCTCCACTTATTTGACAAAAAAGTCTACAAAATCGTACTTTCCTATTTAAAAATTCATTTACTTTTAGGGAAGTCTTGTAACAACCCAAAATTTTCATATATTTCTTAGGCGGAATGACTTGAGAGACCCTTATACTTGATTTGAATTGTCACCTAGATCCTTCTACTCATAACTTTACCAAGTGAATCTTAAAGTTATTAAAACACATTATTTTAAATCCCTTTGACTATTAATCAAAGTTGCATGATATTTATTTAGCTGAATCATATGAAATGCATGAATACATTCGTTTAAAAGCGAGTGTAGACAATAATTTTAATTTAAAATATTAAAATTAAAAAGAAAAAAATATAACAATCAAAATAAAAGAGAAAGCATCCCATCCCCATCTACCATTATGAATCAGCAGAGTCATAGATGAATTATTATTTTGCAAAAGTTAGGCAATAGACTTGTGATTAGGCTCTAAACTACAAGGTACACTGTACATACACTGTATGATCATTGCTTTCAATTAGTTACCATATATATATATATATATATATGGCAAATTGACAAACACCTTCGTTGGGAATATTTTCATTTTGAAGAAATTTAAATATATATATATATATATATATATATATATATATATATATGGCAAATTGACAAACACCTTCGTTGGGAATATTTTCATTTTGAAGAAATTTAAATGATATAAAAACCTCTCAGCCTTTTTAAGAACGGAGCAAAATATTTTCTAAAAAATGTTAGTCTATTTTTTCATGTTTCAACACTATCGGAGACCTTTTCTCTAACAGAAAAATAAGTTCCTTAAAAATTATTATATATTTAGTAAAAAGTGAGAAAAATTAGGTTTATCAAGTGACATTCCATACGAATTATCTAAATACTCATCATCCACCCAACAGTTGCGTAGCCACATGTACTTAAGGGGGACATCCCTTTGTCGAAAAATTATATTGTATAGTTAGGTAAAAATCATATTTTATATTTCATATTGACATTCCTTAACTTCTTCGTGAATTTAGTTCTTTATATTTTGACATTCCTTAATAAAAATCTTGGCTCCACTACTGCCACCCCACCCCCAGCCCTTGCCCGCCACTCCACACTGTATAACTCACTATGTTAACCTTAATAGTATTTGACTAGATTATATACAAATTCTTTTGAAATAATATTTTTTATTTATTTACCAAATATCAGAAAATAAGTAAACACCCATCCAAAAAAAGAAATCCTTCAAACCAAACACACCCTATGTAAATAAATTAGTCATTCCCTACGTTATAGCAATTGCATTATTACACCATGTGGTGGGATTGCCTAACTTTGTAAGCATGCCAATATATAGAGACGATAGTGTACATTCTTATTGGCAAATGTGAGTTCATTTTAAGACATAAAAAGGTATACATATATTTTTTTTTAAAATTGTCATATTTTTCAAAATAGTGGTAGAATTTTGCCAACATATGCTCTTATTATATAGTGTTGAATATTATTCAACTTGTTAATTTCCCTAACACAGTTGACTTTTTTTATGTTCTCAGTTGGGACAATGGTGGCAACAAGATCCTTCAAACTTGTTTTGTTACTCCTTTGTTCATTGACCTTTTTATTAGCAGAAAGTACACCTAATCAACAAAAGGACACATATAATTATGATGAATACTTTGTTGAGAAAACAATCCTTAAGAATGCTGTGTCTAAAGGAGCAGGTAAAATCCTTCACTTATACAACTCAAAGCCGAGGTGAAGTCAAAATTTTAAATTTATGACTGTTTTAAATTTTATAACCATAATTTCAAGTGTTAATAATTGAGTTCTTAACTTAATATTTACATATTTAATAAACTTCTTAATATAAATGCACTATTTAAGTTCGGAATTCTGTTTACTCACTTTAAATTGAGTATTCCTTCCCCTCCCTTTCCTACTAGGATTGGAATTTTTTTATTTTACATATCCAAACGATTGAATATATATATGTCTATTGACTTATTTTAGATCATAATTTTTTAAAAGAAAATAACTTGGTGCTCAATCAAAGGATATCACATAAAATAAATAATATAGAAGAAAATAATATTCTCCAAACCTACCTATATCCTATTTTAAAAGTGTCTTCTAGTGTTGTAACCTCATTTAGATGCAGTTTGCTTGGATGGAAGCCCACCAGCATACTACATGGATAGAGGATTTGAAGAAGGTGCTCAAAGCTGGATGATTCACCTCTCTGTAAGTTTCGGAGGATTAATGATTGTCTATTTATTAACTTAGTCTATTTTAACAACATAATTCAAGACGTTAAAATGAAATTTGTCTAAATTATATATAAATATTCTTTGTGATAGTACGTACGTACCAAAATCAAACACCAGAAATAACATTTTTTGTCACACCCTAGAATTTGTGCATTTTTTGTTTGTTATTTTTAGGGAGGAGGATGGTGTAGAGACGTGAGAGAGTGCCAAAATCGTTCAACTACTTCTTTTGGTTCTTCAAAACATATGCCTCCATTCAAATTTAGAGGTCACTTTAGCAACAATAAAAATGCTAATCCAGGTAATTAAACACCAATTTTATTTTATTTTATTATCTGTGCTATTTTTGGTTACAAAATTAGAAGGAATTAATTAATCACTAACAGCCACTTATATTAATGTGATTATAAGTCTTCCACTTAATAGGTGTAAGTTCGATTCTCACTATCGGAAGATATTTTAATTTATATTTGTGGTTAATTTTGCAGAACAATTAATAACCTTTACAATGCAAAACATGCAGATTTGTTCAACTGGAACAAAGTTATGGTTGCATATTGTGATGGAGGAGCATTCACTGGAGATGTTGAAACAGTTGATCCTGTATGTTATTATAAAGCAACATTATCTTATAATTTTATTCATATTAATTATCATATAGTTTTATTTTTTTGTCTTTCTAGGCTACCAACCTTTACTTTAGAGGTGCAAGGATTTTTTCTGCAGTGATGGAGGATTTGTTATCAAAAGGATTAAAGGATGCCAAAAATGTATGTCAACTTACTTTACTTAATTATTATACAAAGTATAAATAACTCTGTCGCTGAACTCTTGAAAATATCAATAAATATATGTCAAATACTCTGTAAATATGCATTTTGGAGAATCCGAGCAACATAGGTAAAAAAAATATTGTGTCTAGACATACTAATAAGTCGATGTTTAATTTTATTGTACTACTAGGCCCTTCTTATTGGAAGTTCTGCTGGCGCATATCCAGCAATGTTATATTGTGATCGCTTCAGCAAACTATTGCCTAATACTCCTAGAATAAAATGCTTGACCGATAGTGGTTATTTCATTGATGTGTAAGACATTTTTATCGTGTTATATGATCAATTTTTGAAGAACGATTCATATGTTTATGAATTACATTATACAATTTGTTCTTTTATTTCAGCAACAAGAATCTTCAGAAGGGAAAAGGCTTCGAAACAATCTATAAAGCACTTGTTACATTACATGTACATAATCTCCTTTCGTATTTCTTCTTGTTTCATTTTATATTACTCAAACAGACAATTCTCGTGACTAAAGGTGTCAAATGAACGAGTCAAAAATAAATTGATGAGTTCATATATGCAGGGGTCTGCCAAAGCACTACCAAAATCCTGCACTTCAAGAATGAAGCCAGAATTGGTACAAATTGTTACTTGATTAATTTTTATTCTTGTGGATTAATGTTGATAATATTACTGAAAATTATTGCGATACATTTTTCCAGTGTTTCTTTCCACAAAACATGCAACAATATATCAAAACGCCACTTTATACAATCATGTCACCATTCGATATAGTTCAGGTAATTATATTATATACACTTGTCATGTTTTTTTCTCCGAGAGTCAAACTACATGAATTTTGACCAATAAATTGTATTGCAGGTTGGAACTTCATTGGGTGATTATTACAATGCCATTAAACAGAATAATTGCTCTGCTAATCAAAAGAAAAACCTTAGAGGTCAGATTAATTTTTTTTTTATTTTTTCCCAAAGTACAAATTTGTAATTTTCTAATTATTTGAATTATTTTATTCCAGAACTTAGAATGGAGTTGTTAAGTAAATTGCCCAATGCAAGTGACACAAAATCAAGAGGAGGTTTTATTGACTCTCAATTTCATCATACTAGACTTCAGAATTACTGGAAGCCACAGAATGTCAGTGTGGTGAATAATGTGGTATGACATTATTTAGTCTGTCGTCTCAAAAAAGATGCCATGTTTTAAAAAAATAACTCAACTTTCAAAAGCATCTTTTTTTCATAAACTTTGTGTCTAGTCTAATGGTGCCACGTAACGCTTATTAATGAAGGCTTTTATGCAGACAATGATAAAGGCATTTGGAGATTGGTACTTTGACAGGCAGTATTATTATCTCATAGACAAGCATGACTTGCCAATCCCATAAAATAAGCTCCTTGGATCATGCTGCTGGGGTTACTTAAACACATGAAAACTGCAAAATGGCATGTAATATATTAAAAAGTTGTGAAATAAAGCATATGTTAATTATTCAAGTACTTGATACATGTATTTTGCAGCAAGTTTCTAATATATATAATAGATAACAAATTCAACAGATGTTCTTACAATACATTACTACTAGGAGTGGTCTTCCTCTATTTTAATACTTTTCAGTCTTTCAGAAGCTAAAACAAACATAGTATCATAAGAGTCAGTTTCTCTATTAAGTGCACAATGGACATGAACCACTTCATCGAGGTCGAAATTGTAGTACATGAAGCTCTCTTTTGAGTTTAACTCGCTGGAACAGCCACTGCATTTGATAACTGCCATCTCACCATCATATGGATACGAATAGAGAAGTTTATAAGAAACTTTCTTGTTTGTGCCAAGGGTAAATGTCATGGGAGCACCAGCACAGCAACGATGGAGACTGAATTTACAAGTAGAGCAACGGTATTTTGCACCTTCTTCATGACCACAAGCTCTGCATTTGGACTTTGGGGGATCGTTATAGCTAGCGAGTATGAGGGGGTGATTTGGGTGAAAATGGTGTTGTATCCTTCGCGGAAGAGGGAAACAAGTCTCGTCGATGAAATAATTGCATAGCTGGCAAATGTAACCGGATAAAGCCTGGTTTGAACACATGCAGCAATTCATGATTGACGCCTTATTCGTTTGTTTAATTGCTTTCAACGGGTGGCGGTGGCTGAAGTGTATAACTTCTCCTAGCTTTTCGAGTTTCTGTTGTTGGCCAGAACAACTTTTTTGGAGGAGCAAGGATTTCTGGACTTCAGATAGGAAACTTTGATCCCCTATAACTCCAACCTCTTCTTCAGCAGCACACTCGAAATGACAGATGTAATCAAACTCGCGATTATAGAAAAGCCAAGCGGATTGCCTATTCATAACTTGGTTACAAATACAACATAACAGGGTTGCCCCTTCACTTTTTAGTGGAAAGGAAGTGAAGAGATCAAGAGGGTATTTTACCTTATGGATCAATTTCGTCGTCACAGAAGCACATTCAAGATGAAGATCAAATTTACACAAATCACAATGATAGTAAAATGAAAACAATGAGTTGTCATAACCACATGCCACACAACAGAATTCACTTTCCACTTTCGAATGCCAAAGAGCGATTGAAGGAATGGGAAGAAGAGTGATTGAGTGCATAGGATGAAAATCATGTCGAATTCTTTTAGGAATGTTAGAACATACCTCATGGAGAAAGTAACGACAACAATCGCAGCCATAAGCTACCCCGGAAATTATAATAGTACACATGTTGCATCTTATAACGTCTGTTCCTTTAAGATGAAATCTTAGCAAAGGATGTCTGTGGCTGAAATGCACCAGATCACCATCACGAAGACGAGGAGGCATTTTTGACACACAAATTTCCTCTTCCTTATCAATCAATTTAGAACAGCTTGTTATTTCTGTTTGTATCTTTTTGTGCCTCAGCCTAAATCTGTACAGAACAGCTTGTTTGCCTTTTGCTTCATCCAACTGATCTGAAGCATCTGATTTTTCGTTCGTAACGATTTCTATCTCTCTTTTTTTGGGCTGAGACATATGTTGAGGATGATGAATTAGCAATTGAAGAATAAATTTGAGCAGACAATAAACCAGAACAATAGTTGGCAGCAATATAGAAAGGCCCTGTAAATAACTGAATTCCAAATTGTTATCATCAAATTGTAAACATAGCATCTTCTTGTCGTCCGGCATCAATTGATATTACTAGCTACTTGATTATTTTTCTTTAAGACTTGATTATAATCTTTGAAATAGCATACGACAAGTGAAATTATTGAAAAAGCAAAAAGCTAAAGAAGCCAAAAAGTCAAAAGTGAAAAAGGCAAAAAAGTAGAGAAACAAAGAAAGATTCTTGTTCTACAGTAGCTTGCCTTTTGGAAAGAAAATAAGTTGTTTATCTTTGTTTTAATAGGATGTCAATTCCAAATTCTACTATACAATTTTGTTTTGAAAATGAATAGTTTTTACCTTTTCCTCTCTTGTGTTTCAATAATTCATAGGCCAAAATGACATTTTAGATGAAGCCTTGGGTTTTCTAGTAAATTTCTCATATAGTAACTAAGTAAAAGAAAAGTGGATAATTTGTATACACCTTAGATCAAATATGAACTCTAAGATTAACTTAAAATAAACACTCTAGCTATATTTGAACTCAGGTCTCACAAGTGGATTCTCTAACTTGTACCAATAGCACAACGGCACTCCTATGATTTTCATGGGTGCACTTTTAATTATATCTTAGTTTTTGTCAGTTTCTCAAGATAGATATACATACATATACATGATATTTTTTGAAGTTAATGGGTGCACGTGCACCCCCACCTAGAGGGGTGGACCCGCCTCTGTCCGTAATCATCAACCAACAACACTAACCACCATCATAATCATCACTATCATTACCATTGTCAACCACCACTTCTTGGAGCAATAATACAATGATACATTGACATAATTATTAAAAATGAAACGCTCCAAAGTATGAGGTTGAATCACTATTTTACTCCTCCATTAAATTATAAAATAATTAAATACAAATATTTCAATTACATAATAACATAATTTGAAGTTTAACAACTGCACTTTAATACTTTTGTTATGACATTAAAATTCTCTTAGTTATTACACTACGGAATGTTAGTACATTCAATTACAATGAAAATAAAATGGCTAAATGCTTTATTGTTTGTTAAAATAATACTACATCTTGTAACACCCCAGAATTTTTTTTAGCTAAGACTTGAATCATCCTTCGTTGTGAGTAGGATTTTATCAAAGAATTTAAAATTTCTTAAGTATTAAGGTCAGGTCACTAGATGTAGCACCTTGAGTTCCAAAAAGAACTAAATTTGGAAATAGCAAAATCTGAAGTTTTGCAAGTTATGAGTTTTGGGTCAACTTCAAACGACCATAACTCTTAGTACATGATGAGTTAGGCGGGCTACAAGATAACTAATGAAAGGTCTTTGAATTATCTTTCCAACGCCACTGAGTTTGCTAAGTTTCAAGTTCGTATGAGTGAGATATTCCCTTTTGAAGTTAGGCTGTCCGGTTAAGGCAAGTTACCCGAAAATAGTAAGGGGTATTTTGGTCTTTTCCAAACCCAATTAGATTTAATTCATTTTTAGTATGTTTTTAAGGATCTAATCCGATTAGGTTCAGCTTTATAATCCTAATATACGCCTAGGGTTTTAGTTGAGAGTTCAAGAAGAGAAAAGAAGAGAAAAGAGGAAAGGATCAAGGCGTTCGTCGAGGTTCGTGAGTTTTGTTGCGAATTTTCGCCATGAGTTTGATTCCTAAGAGGTATGTAAGTTTCCATAGTGTTGGGTTTGTTCACCCACATGCCAATCATGTTAATTTCAGCGTTAAATTCGTTCTAGAAAGTTGAAGGTTTGATGTTCTTGATATGTGTTCTTGAATTTACTTTCGTTCTTGAATTGGGCTGAGATTGAGGAGTTCTTGAGATTATTGCATCGATTTATGGAGTTGTTTTGATTTATATTCTAGTGTACATGTATTGGGTATTTGAATCTAAAGAGAAGTTGAGCAAAAGAATCAAATTTAGACGAATTGGGGTTAGAAAACGAAGAAGGAAAAAGTCGGGCGAATATGGCAACCCAATCCGCGTCGCGGACCTGCCTTCCCATTTCATAAAAACTTTCTTCGCGTCACGGAGTGGTCACCGACCCCTCTGCCTCAAAAGTTATTTCGCGACCAAATATTAAAATGCATCTCCGCGTCGCAGACTTGCTTCCAGACAATGATTTCTTGATCTTTTCTCAGGTTTAACTATCTAAAATCACCTCTAAACATCACAAGATCTTTCATATCACAAATGACAACCTTGAATTCATAAATCAAATTCAAGGTAGAGTTGAGAGTCAAGTTTGAGAGTTCTTTCAAACATTTTTGAGAAAGTCCTTTTGAGTCTTTTTGAGGAGTCTTCTACAATTTCTAATAACTTGTTTCAAGACTCAAGCAAGTGAGTATGAGAGTGAGGAGAATGTATTCATAAGTCTACTTGATCATCGTGAGATCCTTCATGTCATGAACCATAACACTTGAATTCATAATTCACATTCAAGAGAGAGTTAAGAATAGAGTTCAAGAAAGTCTTTGAGTTCAATTGTGAAGCCTTTGAGATCAACTATCGATTTTGAGCTAAGTTTTGAGGAAGTAAGTATGAGAATGAGAAGAATCCTATACATGAGTTCCATACTGTTATGTAGACCCTTGGGCCGAGTCGTTCATGCTCATAAATTACGCATGAACTCCATACATTGAGTGTCTTCGAGAGGAGTAGCATCTTCGAGTTCTAAGTCATTGAGCATTGAGTCCTAATTCTTTGAGATTTTATTCCTAATCATGGACCATTTACATATTATCCATGGGGTCCATGAGTTGAGTTGTTCATGCCCATAATTCCGCAGGAACCCTACGAGTTGAACATTCTTGAGATGAGTATGTCACGCTCGGAGCCTACACTCCAGACGTGGCTGGCACTCGAGAACCATTGATGGCCCCAAGCGAACCCTTGGCCTGGCATACTTACTCAGCGGAAGGCTCTAAGCATTATTACAATGATCAAATGCACTTACTCAATGGTTTAGTAAAATAATTTAGAATGTTTAAAAGTCAACATTCAACTTGGCCAAAATGGCAACTCAAGTCTTAACATATGAAATGACAATGTAAAGACAGCTAAACTACTAACTATCTATGAAACCTCTAAAACAAAAAGGGATGTCGGGACAAGACCCCCGATCATCCTAACAATGAAATACTGAAAGCAAATGATAAAAAGAGTCCTCCGGAATGCAAGGAAGCTCGCCAACTGACTCTAACTGCTCAACTAGATCAACGAGGCGCTGGATGCTGATCATGGTTACCTGCGTCTACATTATCATAAGATGCAGGCCAACTGGCATCAGTACATTGAATGTACGAGTATGCGAGTTGTAATGCTAAACATAACTTAAGCTTAAAAAGAATTTGAAAGAAACACTTACGTTGGCCTTACTCAACTCCTGAATAACTTAACTCAATATAAAGCAATAAAACACATGCAATACATATAAAGCCTTTAAAACAACAGAAAACAACTTAATTCGTTAAAGAAAATGCAATAACAAACTCAAATTTACTCATATAATAAACTAATATAGTTTCTATGGGAGTTTCTCTAACCGACAATCACCACTATGATCCTAAATGGTGATACAACGTCTTGCCCATGCTGCCAGTACTGTCCTATACTTTGCCGTCATATAGAACGCCTTAACTAAGTGGATCCTCTCGTCTATGCTAAAAGCATCTTAATGTGTCATATAAAAAGTATGATCCTTTACTACCCATGATGGCTACACAGTTTATGGAGACTTGAGTTAATATGAACTCGCATCCTCATATCAGTGCTCAATACTACTCGCAAAATATACTTAACTCATATGATTTAAAATCAAAACTTCTTTCTTTGGTTTGAGATAATTACTCAAAACTTTAGCTTAAAAGCTCTCTTGGAAAGCGATGTTACCCTTTCTTGTTCAAATGTGAAAACATATTAAACTCTTGGGAATACTTAGTTCCCTTATAGATTTTTGAGAAATGAACTCAACTCTTTACTCTTTGATTAACTTGAAACTTAAGTCTTAAAACAAAGTTAAAACGTTTGTGAAAGACTTTTGAAAACTTTATAAACTTCTCTTGACTTGCTTCTTTACTTCTAGACTTGACTCTTAAGTTTCCTTGAATTGAATTATGGATTCAAGGTTCATGATCTCATGTTTAGGGATGATTTCATGATGTTTAGATGTACCTAAGAGTGTTGGAATCAACTAAGAAACATAGGTACATTGCTAAGGAACAAGTATGAAAAGATGGGGGACGAATGGGGAGAACTGGCGTTCTTGGCGCTCTAAGAGGCGCGGGGCGCCAGCCCTCAAAATTCAAAGACTGGTCTGGGGCGCGCTGGCTGGCGCGACACCCCAAGGGTGAAAATCCAGAAACCCTTTTGGGGCGCGCTGGCTAGCGCGACTCCCCACCCTTTTCCCAGCTGTTTTACAATTTTTCTTGCTCGTTTTTCATCTCTAAACCCTCTAAACTTCAATGGTTCTTTTCACAAATATTTAGAATCGACTAAACCATCCAAATACATCAGATTCTACTTGAAATCACAACTAATTACATGAATTAGAATCAAACAATTCCTCAACAATTTCAACGAATCAAGAATTCAAAGGAACTTCAACAAACCCATCAAGAATTCAATTTCTAAACTTTCAAAGACTCAATTCACTGAAATAAAACATGATTTGGCGCGTGGGTGAATTGAACCAATGCTATGTGACATACCTTGTAGGGATCACCCCTTGACGAAATCCACAAGCTTAACTCGAACGTTCTTAACGATTTCTCCTTTGTCCTCTTTTCTCTTTTCTCCAAGCCCTAGCGTGAACTTCAAATTTTATAAACTGACTAAAATCTGAATTTACCCCAATTAAACTCCTAAAAATGAATTATAACAATTGGGTAAGGAAAAGACTAAATTACCCTTCCAAAATCCGAATTGGACTTTCCTTATCCGAACAACCCAACTTCCAAAGGGAATATCTCACTCATAAGAACTCGGAATCACGCAAACTCGGCGGCGTTGGAAAGATTATTCCAAGATATTTCGTACCATATCTGGAAGTACACCTAACTCATCCTGAGCTAGGAGTTATGGCCATTTGAAGTTGATCAAAACTCAACTTATTCTAACTTAACAAAATTTCCAGATTTTCATTCTTTCCAAAAACGACTATTTCCAATTATTTACTCCTTCCTAGTTATTTCAATTTATGAGATGTTACAATATCTCCCCCTTGGGAACATTCGTCCTTGAATGAGATTACTCTTACTAGGCTAAAGGTGTAACATATAACATTTAGCTCAAACACCCAACAAGCAAAGCAATTTCAACATGTTAACTTATAAATGAAAGAGTCCTAAGAATATAATTAGTACCTTGGTCTGGAACTTCTACGGTTTCAAAGAGATGTGGATATCTCTTCTTCATATCCTCCTCGGCTTCCCAAGTAGCTTCCTCAACAAATTGGTTCCTCCAAAGGACTTTGACTGATGCTACTTCTTTTGTTCTCAACTTGCGAACTTGGCGATCTAAAATCTGAACAGGATCTCCTCATAAGACAAGATATCCTTAATCCCAATATCTTCGGCTGGTATGATCAATGAAGGATCACCCATGCATTTCTTCAACATAGAGATGTGAAGTACCAGATGAACCGCTGCTAACTCTTGTGGTAGCTCCAATTCATAAGCTACTTTGCCAATCCTCTTGACTATTCAATAAGGTTCAATATACCGAGGACTAAGTTTCCCCTTCTTACCAAATCTCGCAATGCCCTTCATGGGTGAAACTTTCAAATACACCCAATCGTCTACTTCAAACTATAATTCCCTTCTCCTAACATCAATGTAGGATTTCTGACGACTCTGTGCGTTTTCAACCTCTCTTGAATCACTTTCACCTTCTCCATAACTTGATGAACTAAATCTGGTCCTATCTGCCCTGCTTCACCAACTTCAAACCATCCAATAGGAGATCTGCATCTTCTCCCATAAAGAGCTTCATAAGGAGCCATTTGGATGCTAGAGTGGTAATTATTGTTGTAAGCAAATTCGATGAGGGGTAGATGATCATGCCAATTACCTTTGAAGTCAATCACACAAGCCTTCAACATATCCTCTAAGGTCTGAATAGTGCGCTCTGTTTGCCCATCAGTCTGAGGATGAAATACGGTACTTAAGTTCACATTTGAACCCAAGCCTCTTTTGAATGACTTCCAAAACTATGCAGTAAATTGCGCACCTCTGTCTGAAATAATGGAGATCGGAACCCCATGAAGTCTTACCACCTCTTGAAGATACAACTTAGCATAATCTTCTGCTGATTTTGTCATTCTGTAGACAATCACCTAAATAGAATCATGCTGCCTGCGAGACCTTGGTAAACCTGTGATGAAATCCATATTATTCATGTCCCACTTCCATTTCGGAAGTTCTATATTCTGGACCAAATCACTGGGCCTTTGATGCTCAACGTTAACTTGTTGGCAATTCGGACACTTAGCAACAAATTCTGCAATGCCCTTTTTTCATGCTGCTCCACCAATAGAGTTCTCTCAAATCGCAATACATATTTGTGGAACCCGGATGAATGGAATATCTGGAGCTATGAGCTTCCTCCATGATCCTCTCTTGGAGTCCATCCACCATTCGTACACATAATCTACCTTGATATCTTAATACACCACCTCCCCCTTGTTCAAAAGCTAATACTTTTTTATTATGAATATTTGCCTTCAATTCGAGCAAAATAGGATCTTTCTCTTGGTTTGCTTTCACTCCTGACACTAATGAAGATTCAGCCCCATTCATTACCACTACTCCTCCTTCTGTGGAATCCATTAGTTGGACTCCTAAGCGTGCAAGTCTACGTACATCTCTCGCTAACTCTCTCTTTTATTCTTCAACATGGACGGTACTACCCATAGAAAACCTGCTTAAAGCATCAGCAACCACATTAGCCTTACATAGGTGATAAAGAATACTCATGTCATAGTCCTTGAGTAATTCCAACCACCTCTTTTGTCTGAGATTAAGCTCTTTCTGAGTAAACACATACTGAAGACTCTCGTGATCAGTGAATACATCAACATGAACACCGTACAAATAATGACGCCATATCTTTAAAGCAAATACTACATCAACCAACTCTAAGTCATGGGTTGGGTAATTCTTCTGATAAATTTTCAACTGTCTGGAGGCATAGGCTATAACCTTGCCATTCTACATTAACACGCAACCCAAACCAACTCTAGATGTATTACAATACATCATAAAACCTTGAGTACCTTATGGTAAGGTCAAAACTTGGGTAGTAGTCAACCTCTTTTTCAATTCCTGAAAGCTTTTCTCACAAGCTTCATACGATTGAAACTTCACTGTCTTCTGAGTCAACGTGGTCAAAAGGGATGAAATAGATGAGAACCCCTCTACGAACCTTCTGTAATTGCCAGCCAAACCAAAGAAACTCCTAATATCAGTTGGAGATGTGGGTCTAGGCCAACTCTGCACTGCCTTTATCTTTTGGGTATCAACTCTAATTCCATCACCGGAAACTATGTGGCCCAAGAACACCACAGACTCAAGCCAAAACTCACATTTAAAGAATTTAGCATATAACTCCTTATCCTTCAAAGTTTAAAGAACTATTCTTAGATGACTAGAATGATCTTTTTCATTCCTTGAATAGATTAGTATGTCATCAATGAACACGATAACAAATATATCTAAATAAGGCTTGAAAACTTTATTCATAAGGTCCATAAACATTGCAGGTGCATTGGTTAAACCGAACGACATGACCAGAAACTTATAATGACCATAACGGGTCCTAAATGTTATCTTGGGATTATCACACTCCCTTACTTTCAACTGATGGTAGCCAGATCTGAGGTCAATCTTAGAAAAACAAGAAGCACCCTGAAGTTGATCGAAAAGATCATCAATTCTCGGAAGAGGATACTTACTCTTGATAGTAACCTTGTTCAATTGGTGGTAATCTATACACATACTAAGGGAACCATCTTACTTTCTCACAAATAAGACCGGAGTGCCCCAAGGTGCGACACTTGGTCGAATAAAGCCCTTATCAAGGAGATCTTTCAACTGCTCTTTAAGCTCTTTCAACTCAGCTGGTGCCATTCTATATGGCGGAATAGAGATAGGACGAGTATCTGGAAGAATGTCTATGCCGAAGTCTATTTCTCTCTTAGGAGGGACTCTGGGTAAATCATCTGGAAAGACTTCTGGAAACTCTTTTACTATAGGAACTGACTGAATATGAGGTATCTCAACACTAGAGTCATTAACTCGGACCAAGTGATAGACACAACCCTTGGAAACTAACTTTCTTTCCTTAAGGTACGAAATGAAATTACCCTTAGGCATTGTTGAACTACTTTTCCACTCTAAGACTGACTCATTAGGAATTTGGAACTTGACAACTCGAGTTCTATAATCTATTGACGCATAGCAGGCATGAAGTCAATCCATACCTAGAATGACATCAAAATCTACCATGTCTAACTCAATTAAATCAACCATGGTGTCTTTGTGGTTGATAGAAATGACACAATCACGATAAACTCACTCAGCTAGAATAGACTCCCCAACAGGTGTAGAAACACAAAAAGGTTCACAGAGTTTCTCAGGAAGAGCATCAAACTTATTTGCAACATAAGGGGTTACAAAAGATAAACTTGCTCCTGGGTCTAGCAAAGCATAAACATTAAAAGTAAAGACTTTGATCATACAAGTGACAACATCTGGAGAGTTCTCTTGCTCATGACGACTAATGATTGCATAGAGGAGGTTTGCTCCTCCGCTAGTATCGGAAGTAGCTCTTCTAGGTGTAGCCCTGTCTGGTGGAGCAACTGATGAAAATTAGGCTCTATTGCCCTGATTTCCACTACCTTGACTGTTCTTAGGGCACACTTTCATGAAGTGACCCTCTTGCCTACACTTGAAATAAACTGACTGGCCATCACGACACTTACCTAGGTGGGTTCTACCATACTTAGCTCATGCAGGAGCCCAATTACCTCCTTGTGCTACACTACTCTGAGACTGCGCAGGTCTAGCTCTGAAGTTATGCAAATTCTGACCATTATACTCATCTTTGTTTCTGGGTGTAGGTGCACTAGCAGATGATGGAGCATGTCCCTTTTGCTTTTGCTGAAAGGACGAATGGTTCACATTACTTTTCTATTGCCTGAACTCATTACCTATCTTAGCTTTCTTATTTCTAAACTTCTCCCTATCCCTCAACTTCTCTTCTTCAACCTGCAGCACATAGACCATTAACCTTGATATATCCATGTCCCCAATTAGCATCGTTGCCATGCCCTCTTTGCTTGATAGACGGGCAACCCAGCAACAAACAGACTCATTCTACTCCTCATATCTGCAACCATCTCCGGAGCATAACGGGATAGTTGGGTGAACTTCAACTCACACTCATGAACACTCAAGGAATCCTGCTTAAGGGTAAGAAATTCTCGTACCTTAGCCTCTTTCAGTTCTCGGGGAAAGAAACGCCCCAATAAGGCCTCCTCAAAACATGCACAACTCGCAGGTGGTGCATCCTCAACTCTACCCTCTTTCCACTGGTCAAACCAAGTCCTTGCAATATTCTTCAGTTGATATGCAACTAGTTCAACTCTCTCAGTATCGGCAACATGCATAACCTCAAATACCTTTTTCAGTTCCTCAACAAAACTCTCTGGATCCTCAGTAGTGCTTGAACCCGTGAAACTTGGAGGATTCATCCTCAAGAACTCTCGGATCCTCAAAGTATCAGTCACTTCCTGTCTAGCTCCTCTTTGTTACCCAACTTGGTAAGTCACAACTTGGCTCAACATCCGGATAGCCTCACATAACTCAACATTGGTAATCTCTTCTTAGGGTTGCACTTCAAGTGCATTAGGTACTCCTTACTCCTCAACATTACGCCTAGTAAGACGACCTCTGACAACTCTTCATAGAGGTATGATTATTTGAAAACACGCGCAAGCACGAATTATAAAGAAACTTTTTAGAGATAAAACTCTAATGCACGAAATGATTGTGAAATAAGTGAGAAAATTTCCTTGCAGCCTCCTAGTTATAGATGTGGCGCGCTTCACACTGATAACTAGGACTCTACAGACACGACTTCATATACTCCCTAGGACTCTTGAACTATGTGCTCTAATACCAAGTTTGTCACGCTCCGAGCCTACACCCCGAAAGTGGTTGACACTCGAGAACCATTGTTGGCCCCAAGCGAACCCTTGGTCTGGCTTACTTACTCAGCGGAAGACTCTAAGCATTATTACAATGATCAAATGCACTTACTCAATGGTTTAATAAAATAACTTAGAATGTTTAAAAGTCAATATTCAACTTGGCCAAAATGGCAACTCAAGTCTTAACATATGAAATGATAATGTAAAGACAATTGAACTACTAACTGTCTATGAAGCCTATAAAATAAAGAGGGATGTCGGGACAAGACCCCCGATCATCCTAACAATGAAATATTGAAAGCAAATGATAAAAAGAGTCCTCTGAAATGCAAGGAGGCTCACTAATTGACTTTGAGTGCTCAACTGGATCAACGAGGCACTGGATGTTGATCCTTTTTTCCTCCATCTGCATCATAATAAGATGCAGGCCAACTGGCTAATACATTGAATGTACGAGTATGGGAGTGGGAATGCTAAACATAACTTAAGCTTGAAAAGAATCTAAAAGAAACATTTACCTTGGCCTTACTCAACTCCTGAATAACTTAACTCCATAAAAATAAATAAAACACATGCAATATATAGAAAGCCTTTAAAATAGTAGAAAACAACTTAGTTAGTTAAACAAAATGCAATAACAACCTCAACTTTACTCATATCATAAAGTAATATAGTTTATGTGGGAGTTTCTCTAACCGACAACCACCACTATGAGCCTAAGTGGTGATACAATGTCTTCCCCACTCTTCCAGAACTGTCCTATACTTTACCGTCATATAGAACGCCTTAACTAAGTGGATCCACTAGTCTATGCTAAAAGCATCTTAAGGAGACATCTAAAAGGTATGATCCTTTACTACCCATGATGGCTACACAGTTTATGGAGACTTGAGTTAATATGAACTCGCATCCTCATATCAGTGCTCAATACTACTCGCAAAATATACTTAACTCATATGATTTAAAATCAAAACTTCTTTCTTTGGTTTGAGATAATTACTCAAAACTTTAGCTTAAAAGCTCTCTTGGAAATCGGTGTTTCCCTTTCTTGTTCAAATGTGAAAACATTTTAAACTCCTGGGAATACTTAGCTCTCTTATAGCTTTTTAAGAAATGAACTCAACTCTTTACTCTTTCCTTAACTTGAAACTTAAGTCTTAAAACAAAGTTAAAACGTTTGTCAAAAACTTTTGAAAACTTTATAAACTTGTCACGACCTGATTTCTCGAGTCATGATGGCACGTACTATACCCTACCAGTACGTAAGCCAACCCGTAACCCAGAATATCAACCAATGAGCGAAAGGGCAGAAACTAACGAAAACAATAATCTAAACAAGAATAACAAGGCGGAAGCAACCCAAAATAAATATATACAGAAATCTCTCCCAGAACCTGGAAGTCACTAGTACAGAGCTATCTAATAAAGAGTACAAGTCCCAAAAGTGGACCACAACAGAGCGTGTCTCAAAGGCAACAAGACTAGCTAAAACAAAAGAAGGAGACAAAACAAACCCCAAAACGCCAAGTGCTCGCCCTCGTCTCCGAATCACAGATGCAAAAGAAGGCTGGAACTAATCACCGCTGGTAATTGGTACTGGGACCTGCATCACGAAATAGATGCAGAGCGTAGCATGAGTACCAACACAACAGGTACTCAGTAGGCATCATAGGCCGACTGAGCAAAAAGGGTAAAAACAATAAGAAATGATAGAATCTAGACACAGAGAGGTCAAAACGGATAAGAAAAGAAAGTACACGAGCATACCAGAAACAAACTAAGTACAACTAAACAAAACCTAATTAGACCCCATATGCCCAGAAGGTACACTCGTGCGCAAGCTCAAATAAAACTTGAACAAACCCCCATAAGCCCGACATGTACACAGAAAAGCTAAGTCTACTGAGAAAGAAGAAAATCAGACTCCCAGCCCAAAGTAACTAAGATAATCCATCAGACTCCACCCAGCCAGCAGTGCACTCCCAGCCCAGCTAGAAAGAATGACCCTAGGGGGCACCCAACCAAACAGTCCACTCCTAGCCCAGCTAGAAAGAGGGACCCGTGAGTGAGATAGATATTGCGAGTCGTCCTACCAGGCAGTCAGCTCCCAGCACAACTAGAAAGAGCGACCGAGGGACACCCAGCCAGCAGCACACTCCCAGCCCAGCTAGAAAGACAGGCCCGGGGGCGATCGCCGATATCACCGAGTCTACTCAGCCAACGATACGTTCCCAGCCTAGCTAGAAAGAATGACCCCGGGAGTGATGGTATCTCCAATAGGATTCAATCCAACAACAACCACCGTGGAACGCCGTCCACTCTAAGACATCACAGAAAAGGCTCCAAGCCTATACTATCTCAATCCCACGCCTCGAGTGATGCACCAAACCTTCGAGAATGCATCGGAACCGCAGAATGAGATGGAGAAGATACAAAAGTTCAGCAAGTAGTGATAACGCCTAATCTAAGGCTCAAACTATCAGACTCAAGTCTGCTATTTTAGTCTACAAAGAGCTAAGTCATCCGAACGATGTCGGCAGCAAGTCAAGGCTATCCAGCCCACACTGTCATAAGTCTAAGGAAATGTTAGCCTAACCTAGACTAAGGACATCATGCTTACAGTTAAGGATGAACAAGGCATGCAATACATAGCATACAAGCATACAATAATATTTAGCACATAAGCATGCAACTCTACTAAACCGGCTAACATGATACTATACTCAAAATGTGGTCAATTGATCCTAACATAAGGTATCTAATCAAAGTAAGGTAGTAAATTGGTACCCACCCCCAATTCACTCCAATCGACATGTTTTTACACAATTAAGCTCAATCTAAAAGAAAGGAAGTCGTAGCCTACCTTAAAGCCGATCGCGCGCTCTCCAAATCACTTTACTGGAGCTTTTTCTTCCCAAATGACCCTTCCGGAGCTGATAGAATCGTCAGAATTGGATTTCGATGTCATCTTCTTAAACTTTTGATCGAAAATGATCGTTCAAGGTTCATAAGCTCCAAAACACAAAAACTCGCACCAAGACCAAACGAACGACCAGGTGACCGAACTGTCAGTCCCAACAGGTCATAAATGACTTGGGGTCGCTACAGGAACACTCTAAATGACAAACACAAAAGGCAAGACATAGAAATGACCTGGAGGGTCATTACAAAACTTCTTTTGACTTGCTTCTTAACTTCTAGACTTGACTCTTAACTTTACTTATATTGAATTATGGATTCAAGTTTCATGATCTCATATTTATGGATGATTTCATGATGTTTAAATGTACCTAAGAGTGTTGGAATCAACTAAGAAACATAGGTACATTGCTAAGGAACAAGTACAAAAAGATGGGAGGACGAATGGGGGGACGAATGGAGAGAACTGGCGTTCTTGGCGCTCTGAGTGGCGCGGGGAGCTAGACCTCCAAATTCAGAGACTGGTCTGGGGGAGTCTGGCTGGCGCAACGCCCTAAGGGTGAAAATTCAGAAACCCTTTTGGGCCGCGCTGGCTGGCGCAACGTCCTACCCTTTTCCCTAGTTGTTTGACGACTTTTCTTGCTCGATTTTCATCTCTAAACCCTCTAAACTTCAATGGTTCTTTCCCCAAATATTTAGAATCGACTAAACCATCCAAATACATCAGATCTACTCGAAATCACAACTAATTACATGAATTAGGATCAAAGAACTCCTCAACAATTTCAATGAATCAAGAATTCAAAGGAACTTGAACAAACCAATCAAGAATTCAATTTCTAAACTTTCAAAGACTTAATTCGCTGAAATAAAACATGATTTGGCGCGTGGCTGAACTAACCAAACGCTATGTGATCTCACATACCTCATAGGGATCACCCCTTGACGAAATCCACAAGCTAAACTCGAACGTTCTTGACAATTTCTTGATTTCTCTTCTCCTTTCTCCTCTTTTCTCTTTTCTCCAAGCCCTAGAGTGAACTTCAACTTTTCTAAACTGACTTAAAATCTGACTTTACCCCAATTAAACTCCTAAAAACGAATTAAAACAATTGGGTAAGGAAAAGACTAAATTACCCTTCCAAAATCCGGATTGGACTTTTCTTATCCGAACAACCCAACTTCCGAAGGGTATATCTCACTCATACGAACTCAGAATCATGCAAACTCGGTGGCGTTGGAAAGACTATTTCAAGAGATTTCCTACCATATCTGGAATTACACCTAAATCATCTTGAGCTATGAGTTATGGCCATTTGAAGTTGACCAAAACTCAACTTATTTTAACTTAACAAAACTTCCAGATTTTCATTCTTTCCAAAAATGACTACTTCCAATTATTAACTCCTTCCTAGTTATTTCAATTTGCGAGATGTTACAGAGTAGTATCCTGAAGTCCATGAGTTGAGTTGCTCATGCCCATAACTCTGCATGAACCCTCGGAGTTGAGCATTCTTGAAGTAAGTAGTATGTTTGAAGTTCTTAAGTTTTGAGTTGTCGAGTTTCGAGTATTGAGTTCTATGCATGGTTATTGAAAACCTTGAATTGAGTCGTTCACGTCCATAATTCGGCATGAACCTTATTTTGAGAAGTCTTTTTACAATTTTTTCTAAAGAGCACTTGAGTTGAGAAAGAGTAGAGTTGAGTTCATTTTCTTTAAAATGATATATGAGAACTAAGTATTCCCAAGAGTAAATGTTTTCACATTTAAAAGAGGAGGAAACTGAGATTTCCAAAAGAATTTTGAGCTGGTTGAGTAACATCTCTTTTAAGAGAAAGATTTTTGAGTAATAATCTCAAAACACAGAAAAAGTTATGTTTTTAAACATATGAGCTGAGTATATTTTGGGAGCAGTAGTAAGCACCGATATGGGGACGAGTTCAGATAACTCAAGTCTCCATAAACCATATAGCCAACGTAGGTAGAAAGGGTCGTACTTTTTAGATGATTCCTTAGTGCTTTTTCGCATAGACTAGTGGATCCACTTAGTTGAAGAGTTCTATATACTGGCAAAGTATAAAACAGTTCTGGCAGCGTGGGCGAGTCATTGTATCATCATATAGTTCATAGTGATGGTTGTCGGTTAGAGAAACTCCCACAGAGTTATATTATATTTTATTATATATAAATTGAGTTGTTATTATATTCTTCAATACACTGAGTTGTTGTCTACTGTTTTAAAAGTTTTCCATATATTGCATGTGTATTGTTGCTTTATATTGAGTTAAGTATTTCGAGTTGAGTATCCTGAGTTGAGTACCTCCGAGTTGAGTATCTTGAGTTGATATGTGCTTCATTGTGTCAAGTACCTTATTGTTGAATTTCACTGAGTTGAGAACCTTATTACTGAGTTGAGTATCTTATCCTTGAGTACTTCTGAGTTGAGTAAGTTTGAGTACTTCTGAGTTGAGTAAGTTTGAGTATCCTTGAGTTGAGTAAGTTTGAAAAGAGGTAAGCATCTTATTCTTGAGTACTTCTAAGTGGGTCCTCTGCAGCCATAAATTAGCCATGGGATTTTCACTTCCCATCGAGTTTGAAAAATTTGTGGTTGTATGACTTCCCTCTGTTGTTCGATTTACTATCAACAATAGTGAGACTGCCCAACCTTGAAGAGTTGATCCTTTATCGTACAATCATCCATGGGAAAGAATTGAACATGGGGGAGGAAGACACCTTTGAGAATCTCAAATGTCTGAAGTTGCATAGAGTGACTCTTTCCAAGTGGGAGGTTGGAGAGAAATCCTTTCTCGCGCTTGAGAAATTAAAACTGGAGGGATGTTGTGATATTGAGGAGATTTCACCTAGTTTTGGGGAAATTTATTCATTGAAAATTATCAAACTTGTAGAGAGCCCTCATCTTGAAGATTCCGCTATGAAGGTAAAGGAAATGCTGAAGATATGAGGGGAGGAGACGAGCTTCAAGTTGTTGGCCGAAAGAATATCCCGTTATTTAAGTAGCATTATGTGTGAACAGGTTCTTCTCCATTTTTTGTTGTTCTGATTCTTGTTAAAAAATGTCTAAAATGTGTTTGATGAAAGTCCATCTGAACTGTCTGTTTTTGAATACTAAGTAGAAATATCATTGTTATAAACAAGTTTGAGAAATATATTTGAAATATACATGGCCTTATATTATGTCTCGACAATATACATCTGCCCTTGACCTATATCGTTATAGGTTTTGTTTCCTTTTTCATCTTATAAACTACTCTTCTTCTCTTTTTTGTGTGTCTAAATCAACATTGTGGGATAATGTTTTGTAAGCGCCATTTGATCAATATATTGAAAATGATTTTTTATATGTCCGACTTATCTGCAGAATTGTGAGATTTACCGACTAGTTTTGGAGTCATTTATTCATTAAAAATTATCACAGTTGAATGAAGATATGATGTGAGAAGACAAGCTTCAGGTGTTTATTACTTCTTCCCTTTTTCTTCATTTTGTGTTCCAAGATTTGTTCTTTCAAGTTATTTGCATATCATGTGTTTACTCTTCAAGTCCGGCTACATCAGGATTCTCTGTACTATATGAAAATTATTCTATATCTCAGTTTTTTCAAGATTTTGTATATCTTTCAAGATATACATTTGTGGTTTATTCTTTGGTGCTTCTGATATACAAATTTGACATTGTGGATTCACTTTGAACATAACATATGGAAAAAAAACTATGTTACAAATATAGTTGTTGTTGCAGTTAACTCTACATGAGGATAAAATTGTTAAACAACAGAAGACAAACTTGAGTGACGGCAAGGCCTAAGCCAGTGTCTGCTTAGAAACCAAAATATGTGTGTTTTTCAGATTAATTTAGTCGTTTACAGTCTTTTGTGAGTCCTACTTATGGTACCATGGCGATTATCATTCCTAATCAGAAAGGGTTTTTGTTTGCGTGGATTACCTAGTTGAACATAGTTTTAACCCATTCAGCTGTCATGTTTTTATTTGATTTTGCTTTCAGCAACCATCCTCCCTGATGTATCTCTTCCTGGAAGTGAGAACTCTGCTGCCCGACCAAGGAAATAAGGAGAAGATTGAAAGGGTTATGAATTCCATTGAGTTAGTCCTCCTTGACCGAATCAGCCAGGCGGAAATTGACACCGACGTTGAAATATGTCTGTAAGTGATGAATGTCTCAACTGAACTATTTGTGAATATTATGTAGAATTTGAGTAGATAAACATGTGTTGTTTTATGCTCTTTTTCTTGTCATCATTTTATTTGTATAAAAATATTTTTAGATTAAAAAAATATGTATATATAAATTATAACAGGTTATTCTGAAGCACATTGCAACACTTAAAAGATTTTGATTAATTGAGCCTAAAATAACTTGAGCTAAGAAGCTCCCATTTTGTTCGTTGTCTATATCTTATAGTCCAACTATTATTACCTAGCTGGTATTAGTACAATTATGAACCAAATTACTCTACGAACTTACTGTCTAGTGCACTCAAGCAACTATTTATCACTCAAAACTCTTCACAGAAAATATTAAATCATCGTTCGCCATGTGGACAAAATGGTCTTGCAAAATCAGATGGATTTCTGTTAATCCATTAATCCATAATGACATAAATAAGTTTTTTCTCATACGAAAATATCATAGATGAGCCAAACTTTATAATAATGACATAGATGAGATTTTTTTTTTCAAATTTCGTATATTTAAGCCTATTCCCCATTAATATATGATGTAAATTTTAGAATGAAGATCAAAAATATATCTGAACTATCATTTTTTCACGAGTCAACAATTCTTTTTTTCTATTTAAACTATCACAATTTATATATTAAAACATATTTCAAAATTGATTAGACCAACGATCAATTGATAAGCACCAAAACAGGTCCTTGTTCATTTTTGCACAATTGTTTTTGCTGTTGTGATTCTTGTAGAAAAGATGCCCACAATGTGTTTGATCAAAGTCTCCACTAAACTGTTGGTTTGTTTCTTCTTCTCTTTCCGATTATTTTTTTAGACTTTTAGACTTATGTTTTCTGGTTGGGGTTGCATCCCCTTTATTCTAGATACTTTAGAGTTTTGGTACTATGACTTTCAGGTTCTAGGGAGTTAAATTCCGCAAAAGATTTTATTAAATGAATGAGTTTATGAGAACTTGATTCTTTGATTGTTTTAAATTGTTTCCTAGCATCTTATATTATGATTTTGCTTCTTAAATGCTTACTAGCTAGGTTAGTTTGGGGTTCTCCCACCGAAGGATTAGTGTGGGTGTCACTCACGGCGGTTTGGATCGTGACAAAAGGATACTATATAGTGATGGACAACTCTGATATGGCTGTTTTGAGTTGTCAATTTGAAAAATCTGTTGTATTATTTCATTGGTGAATTTTGTGTTGGATTTTGAATGTGTAACCTTTGTCAATGAATGCCTATGTCCTAATATATAGTTTGTTGGAAGTATTATAGTCATACACAAAAACAGATAAAAACCATGTGAGATTTTTCATCAACTAATATTGGGACATCTCTATTTGGAATACAGGAGAAAAACAGACAGGAGTAGAACAATCATCTCATCAACTAAAAAGGTTAGTCGTCTTTAATAATATAACTAAAATTAAAGTGTGTTTTATTTATGAAATTGTATGCTTCTTTCTTTGTTTTTCTCGTGATAGAGTTTTTATCTACTTTTTATACATCAGATCCGGAGAATTTGAGCAGTGAAACTTAAAGAGTCATGGAAAATGAAGGAGAAAGAGAGAAAGGGGAAGCAAACAACTTTGCGGTATGTCACTCAACTTTTTTAATGGAGGGTATATCTGGACCTTTTCCCATCGCTTAATTTGTGTTATTTGAAATTTTTAGTAGAAGATAAAGTATATAACAAGTATCCGATAATTTTAGATGAAGTATTAGGTCAAATAGATAACATGAATTTTCATAAGATATTCCTAAAGGATGGCTCTTCAAATTCACGTAAAATAACATTTGATTATTTGGAAGGAATCATTTTCTGCTGGCAAGGACATTGACGATGTTCTTGATTTCCTAGAGAGATTAAAGAATGAAGAATATCAAAATGCTGTTGACGTGGCCGATCAAATTGAAACGCTGAAATCAGAGCTGGCATTTATTTGTACATACGTCCAGCTTTCTTATTCCTATTTGGAGCAGTTTGAAGATGTAATGGCTGTCAAAGGACAAGAGGTTGAGAATCTGTTTCGATCAATTTTGTATGATGTTGACAACAACGTTGAGTGTAAATACGACATGCATCATGTCCTTCCTAGCATCAGGGATAATATCGATCATTGTATCAGCTCACAACATCGTTCTACATCAAGCGCCACCATGACTGAGGAACAGTTGAACTTCCTCCTCCTGAATCTCCATCACCTATCCAAGTTTCTTGCTGAGCACAAGTTTCCAATAGTGACTCAGTATGAGATTCTTCAGAATGTGTGTGGCAACATGAAAGATTTACATAGGTTGATCGTGAATGGTTGCGTTGAGCACGAGATTGCTGAATATGTCTTACCTCAGTTTCAACTCATGACTGAGAGAGTAGGACACTTCATTTGGGATGATCATATTGATAGAATTTCTCGTCTCTTCAAGCTAGTTCATCTATTCTTGAAGATTATTCCAATTGATCTGGATACACATGTTATACAAATTTGAAAGCTTCAACTTCAGAAAAAGTTGGATGCTTCATTAAGCAGCTCCTAGAAACCTCTCCGAATATTCTTCGGGAATAGCCTATTCTTCGGGAATAGCCTATTCATTTACAAGAGCACATGGTAACTGTTACTACCCCTAGCAGTTTTAGGGCTCGAAACATTTATGTCATGATTGAGTTCCTATTAATTATTCTTTTTGATATGCAAACGGACTCTATTCATCATGACAAACTTTTTTATCTATTGGCTCGTGTTGGAGAACTTACCAGGGAGGTATCAACTCTTGTTAGCGACTTAGAAGAGAAATCAAGGAATAAAGAGAGTACCGATGAGACAAATCGTGCCACTCTAGACTTGTAGGAAAATATTGAACTCCTCAAGAAAGATCTCAAACATGTTTATCTGAAAGCCCCGGACTCATCTCAATGTTGCTTCCCCATGAGTGATGGACCCCTCTTCATGCATCTACTACACATACACTTACATGATTTGCTAGATTCTAATGGTTATTCAATTGCTTTGATAAAGGAACAAATTGGGCTGGTGAAAGAAGACTTGGAATTCATAAGATCTTTTTTTGCGAATATTGAGCAAGGATTGTATAAAGATCTCTGGGCACGTGTTTTAAATGTGGCATATGAGTCAAAAAATGTCATTGATTCAATTATTGTTCGAGACAATGGTCTCTTACATCTTATTTTCTCACTTCCCATTACCATAAAGAAGATCAAGCTTATCAAAGAAGAGGTCTCAGATTTACATGAGAAGATTCCCAAGAACAGAGGTCTCATCGTTGTGAACTCTCCCATGCAGGGGCGGACCCACGTGTTGTCGAGGGGGTTCACCCGAACCCCCTCGATAAAAAATTACACTGTATATATAAGGTGAATTTTTTGGATTTATGTGGATATATATATTTTGAACCCCCTCAATGACAAGGTGAAGGAGATAGCCCAGCGGTAGCTCCCTTCAATATTAAGCCTGACGTCCAGGGATCGAATCCCTGGGGTTAGCGTCTTTTTTTTAGTTTTTTACTTTCAGTTTTTTTTTTTTAGTTCCAGTTTCAATTTTCATGTTTTTTTAAGTTTTTTTTTTTTTAATAAAAAGTGCTAAAATGTGGTGTTAAACCCAAAAAATTCAAGGGTCCCATACTCCCATTCCTAAAAGCTAATAACTTTTTCACTTTTCAAATCCCTAAATCACTTTCTTGTTCTTCCCAACACTCAAAACTCAAATATTAAAATCATCTCCCATAATATTCTATTGTTGATTTGACATATTTTAAAGGGCTAACTTTTTGTTTCACTGTAATCACTTATGTTAGTTTCAGATTTCTTGTAACGAAACTAACTTTTTGTACCTATAAACTATATACTACTACTTCATAGAAATTTATTTTTTTTGGCTTATTTACACGTTTATACTTTTATTTTTCGAACCCCCTGAACGAAAATCCTGGGTCCGCCACTACTCCCATGAAGCCAGTTAAAAACAAGTCATCATCGGCTGGTAAAATAATTGTAGGTTTCGAGGAGGAGACAAATTAGCTAATGAGAAAGCTCACCAGTGGACCGACAGATGTCATTTTGATCACTGGTATGCCGGGTTCTGGTAAAACTACTTTGGCGTACAAAGTATACAATGATAAGTCAGTTTCTAGTCATTTCGACCTTCGTGCATGGTGCACAGTTGACCAAGAACATGACGAGAAGAAGTTGTTGGGTACAATTTTTAATCAAGTTAGTGATTCAAATTCAAAATTGAGTGAGAATCTTGATGTTGCTGATAAGCTACGGAGACAACTGTATGGAAAGAGGTTTCTTATTGTCTTAGATGACGTGTGGGTTACTACTACATGGGATGAGTTAACAAGACCTTTTCCAGAAGTTAAGAAAGGAAGTAGAATCATTGTGACGACTCGAGAACAGGAAGTGACTTTGCATGGAAAGGTATACATTGATCCTCTTAACCTTCGATTGCTAAAACCCGAAGAAAGTTGGGAGTTATTAGAGAAAAGGGCATTTGGAAACGAGAGTTGCCCTGATGAACTATTGGATGTTGGTAAAGTAATAGCCCATAATTGTAAAGGGCTTCCTTTGGTGGTGGATCTGATTGCTGGAGTCATTGCTGGGAGGGAAAAGAAAAAGACTGTGTGGCTAGAAGTTCAAACTAATTTGATTCCTTTATTTTGAACAGTGAAGTGGAAGTGATGAAGGTTATAGAATTAAGTTATGTCCATTTACTACATCAAGTAAAGCCATTCTTTACCTTGCAAGTTTTCCAAAGGACAGACCTATAATAATCTCTGAGTTAATAGATGTATAGCGTGCTGAAGGACTTGTGGAACAGACAGAGAAAATGAGTGTGGAAGAGGTGATGAAGGTTTATTTGGATAACTTAATTTCCAGTAGCTTGTTAATTTTTTTCAATGAGATAGGTGATTACCCTACTTGCCAACTTCATGATCTTGTGCATGACTTTTGTTTGATAAAAGCAAGAAAGGAAAAGTTGTTTGACAAGATAAGTTCAAGTTCTCTATCTTCTTCTTCAAATTTGATGCCACGTATAGTGAACATTCATTACAACAGAAAGTTCTTTGGGCTTAACAATTTTGTCCTGTTTGGTTCAAATGAGAAAGGCCTTTCTGGTAAACACATGTATTCTTTGGGGATAATTGGAGACTGTCGTTTTGATACATTTCACCTAAGACACTTGAGGCTTCTTAGAGCACGTTGTACCTGGATCCCTCTTTTATCATGGTGAAAGATTCTTTGCTGGATGAAATATGCATGTTGAATCATTTGAGGTACATAAGAATTGGGACAGAAGTTATTGTCTTTCTCAAGCCTCTGGAATCTAGAAATCATGTGGGTGGATAACGAAGAATCAACCCTGATACTATTACCGAGAATTTGGGATCTTGTAAAGTTGCAAGTGCTGGTCATGACTGCTTGTTCTTTCTTTGATATGGATGCAGACGAATCAATACTGATAGCAGAGGACACAAAGTTAGAGAACTTGAGACATTTACACAAACTCGTGCTTTCGTATTGGAAAGATACAGAGGATATTTTCAAAAGGCTTCCCAATCTTCAATTGCTTCAATTTGATCTCAAGGAATCATTGGATTATTCAACAGAGCAATACTGGTTCCCGAAACTGGATTGCCTAACTTGAACTAGAAGACCTCACTGTAAATTTTGAAAGTTCAAACACAAATGACAGTGGGTCCTCTCCAGCCACAAATCGGCCATGGGATTTTCACTTCCCTTCAAGTTTGAAATGTTTGCAGCTGTATCACTTTCCTCTAACATCCGATTCTCTATCAACAATAGCGAGACTGCCCAACCCTGAAGAGTTGTTCCTTTATCGTACAATCATTGAGGGGGGAGAATGGAACATGGGGAAGGAAGACACCTTTGAGAATCTCAAATGCTTGACGTTAAATAAAGTGACTCTTGCCAAGTGGGAGGTTGGAGAGGAATCCTTTCCCGCGCTTGAGAAATTAAAACTGTGGGGATGTCGTAAGCTTGAGGAGATTCCGCCTAGTTTTGGGGATATTTATTCATTGAAAATTATCAAACTTGTAAAGAGCCCTCAACTTGAAGATTCTGCTCTCACGATTAAGGAATACACTGAAGATATGAGGGGAGGGGACGAGCTTCAAGTTGTTGGCCGGAAGAATATCCCGTTATTGAAGTAGCTCTTAAGAATTATGTGTGAACAGGCTTTTCTCCACTCTTTTGCTATTCTGATTCTTGTTAAAAGATGTCTACAATGTGTTTGATCAAGGTCTCAACTGAACTGTCTGTTTTTGAATACTAAGTAGAAATATCATTGTTATAAACAAATTTGACTATATTTGAAACATACATGGGATTATATTTGTTTCTAAGACTGTCTGCTTAGAAACCAAAATATATGTGTTTCTCTGATAAATTCAGTCGTTTACAGTCTTCTGTGAGTCCCTACTTATGGTACCACTGCCATTATCATCCCTAATCAGAAAGGGTTTTTGTTTTCACGAATTTATCCAGTTCACTCAAGCAGCTATTTATTACCCAAAACTTCCCTCTTTGATATTTCTTCTGTAAAGGATTCATTGGGTGTTTATAATTTGGGTGCGTTTATAGTTTATTCTTAAAAAATGGTAAATTCAAATGGATTTAAAAAATTTAGCTGATTTTTTTTTTTTTTTTTTAATAATAATGATGTGGTGGCCGAATCATCATCTCCATGTGGACAAAATAATTTTTGAAAATTGGATGGTTTTTCCGTTAATCCATAATGACATAGATGAGTCTTTTCTCAAACGAAAATATCATAGATGAACCAAATTTTTAACGGATAACATAGATGGTTCTTTTTTGAAAGTTCGATCACATATTTGAGTCTTTTCCCAGTAATATATAATGTAAATTTTAGAGTTTAATGATAAAAAAAAAAATATACCTGAACCATCATTAAAACACATCTTAAAGTCTTTGTACATGTGTGTTCAAGTCCTCTTCTTTTGATACTTGGGGTATTGGCTTCTGCAAGTTGTGTGCTTTGTGGTTAGATTCTAGATTGTAATACAATTAAGAAATTCTATGTCAAAAGGTGAAGATTATGTTTAGGTCTCTTATCATCTATCCAAGCATTGTGTTGGAAAGGTGTTTCCATTAGTGACTCAATATGAGGTTCTTCAGAAAGTATATGGCAACGTAAGAGATTTCCATGGGTTGATAGTGAATGGTTGCATTAAGCATGTGATGGTTGAGAATGTCTTACCTCTGCTTCAACTGATGGCTGAGAGAGTAGGAGATCAGATTAATGATGGAGACTCTCGACTTTTCGAGGTAGGTGAGGATGATCAAACTCATGAAGATGCTCAACTCTCCGAGGTAGATGAGAATGATCAGACTGTTGAAGTCTCTCGACTCTCCGAGCAAGATGAGGATGACCGTGGTGTCTGGGTCAACTTTCACGCACCTCGACTAATTCCACGGGATATATGTCACCTCCCACTAGCAACAAGATATTAGGTAACTCTGTCTACCAATGATATAACAGATGGGAAGAATCATCTGGTGTTTTTACCTCGGGATTTGAACCTAAGACCTTAGGAATCTCAACCACTTCATTGACTACAAACGGAGAGTATTGAAAGTTTGATTAACTTTCTTATATGTTTCCTTTGTGGCAGACAAGCATACTTGTGTACAAGTTAAAGGTCATAGTTGTTTTCTGAAGCCTAGTTAAGGGTCTTGTTAATGTGTTATGCCTAAAAAGAATGAATATAACTTGGAAACAAAAAGTAAATCAAATATATTCTAGAGGATAAATTGGCAGCACCAACAGGATCTTACACCTTTTTACTGTTCTGAAATTGGTAATGTTAAAAGATGTCTACAATGTGTTTGATGATTGAACTATTAAGTAGATGATATGATCCTTCTAACTCTTAGCAGATGAGGTTACTAAAATAACAAGCAACCAAAGCAGTTTAGAGAGATCACGAGATTTTTCTAGTAAGGTTTTAACTAGGCATATTATCTACTAATGGACATCCAGTGTTGTAAAATATCATGCTAAGAGTTACTACTTTGGTTTGCTCATTATTATTGAACATTGCTTTCATATAGTGAGTTAGTATCATTATTTGTTTGACGACACTATACAAATTCAATTTAGATTACTCTGGGTAAACAAGCCATATAGTACAACTTAAATAGCTCATCCTTTCAGCTATTAATATTTCTAGTTGAGAATGAATGCCTGTACAGTCCCAATGTCAGCTGACTGATTGACTTGTTCAAACATATTTTTTTTGATTTTCTTACTATCTTCTCCTCCACACAAATCTTATCAACCTAATAAATACTTTGTTGGAAGGACTATAGTCATACACACAAACAGACAACACCCATATCAGATTATAAGTGTGTGCTTAAACTTGTTATCTACATCAGATCCGGAGAATTACTGTCATGGAAAGAAGCAACTAAGAGGTATCTTATATTTACTTGGATCATTATCTTATTATAATATATAATCAAATTCAAAGTAGAAATAAAATAAAATACTGCACGTAGATTCTCGAGTTAATTTCACCCATGATCAATGAACTTTACTTGTGTATATGTAAAATTCTAAAAACTAATTTTCGTCTTACTAGATTCACTGAACCTTATGTGCTGTATCAATATAGCCACAAAATTAACTTTTGAATCATTAAATTCACTGAACTGTTTGTTAGTTACCCAGAAAGTATAATTCATCGGAAAGTCAAATATTTGGGCACTGAAATATAACATGTCAGCAGTTATTTTAAAAAATCTTACTGCAATGAAAATGCATTCCTTGAGAAATGGAAAATTTTAACCACCAAATTGTCGATAAACCCCACTAGATGCCTAGAGAAATCGAAAAAACCAACTGAACGGACATATTATGCTTCAAGAACCAATGGAGCTGATCACCAATAAGTACATAGGAATTGTACGGTATGTAATATGGCAGAATGAAACATGAAACATAACTAAAAGAGAAACAGGACGTCCAATAGAATCATAATCATAACATAGGAGGGAACATGAGTGGCATATGAGTATAAAAGGGGAACCATAAAAGCTACAATAGAGGAAGCAAACAACTCATCGGTATGGTAGGTGCCTAAGTAGAATAACATATAGCATGGTAGAAATGTGGCTTCGTAAATTTAATAGGACTAGGAGAATAACAGTTGGTCTTTTGGCAGGTGTCATTTTTTGCTCTTCACAAGGACGTTGACAATGTTCTGGATTTCATGGAGAGATTAAAGAATGAAGAAGATCAAAAGGCTGTTGATGTGGATCTAATTGAAAAGCTGAAATTGAAGCTGACATTTCTTTGTACATATATCCAGCTTTCTTATTCCGATTTGGAGCAGTTTGAAGATATAATGACTAGAAAAACACAAGAGGTTGAGAATCTGCTTCAACCAATTTTGGATGATGATGGCAACAAATTCGGGTGTAAATATGTCCTTACTAGCCTCGCCGGTAATATGGATGACTGTATCAGCTCGCATCATCGTTCTAAATCGGATGCCACCATGATGGATGAGCAATTGGACTTCCTCCTCTTGAATCTCTATCATCTATCCAAGAATCATGCTGAAAAAATGTTTCCTGGAGTGACTCAATATGAGGTTCTTCAGAATGTATGTGGCAATGTCAGAGATTTCCATGGGTTGATAGTGAATGGTTGCATTAAGCATGAGATGGTTGAGAATGTCATACCTCAGTTTCAACTC
The DNA here is from genome assembly GCF_900185275.1 of Solanum verrucosum. Classification (NCBI taxonomy): domain Eukaryota; kingdom Viridiplantae; phylum Streptophyta; class Magnoliopsida; order Solanales; family Solanaceae; genus Solanum; species Solanum verrucosum. Next base: position 3,366,141 of record NW_026020329.1, read on the forward strand.
ATGGCTGAGAGAGTAGGACACTTCCTATGAAGCCTCTCAACTCTCCGAGCTAGCTAAGGATGATCAAACTGATGAAGACAAAGATGATCAGACTGATGTGTCAGTTTTGCTGAATGCCTCTCAAAGTGAGAGTCTTTCCATTATAGAGAGAATAAAGATTACACATCCCTAAAGATCCGTCATTCCTATTCCTAAAGATCAGCTATTCTATCTCTACAAATATGCTATTCAATCCCTCTAAATCTGCTTTGCTATCCCTCCTAATCAGCTAATCTATCACAATATTTATTCCTTTGATTCTACAACAAATCTATTTGATCATGTTATTTTATATCACTACATAATTACATTAATATATACAATTGTTTAGATGTCCACCATGCTAACATCCCCTCTCAAATTAATGTTGGTGGATCAAGAAGCATCAATTTGCCTACTAGAAACTGATGGTGTTGCTGTGCCATGGATTTTGCAAACACATCAGCTATTTGAAGGTCACTGGACACATGTGGAAGAGTAACAATTCCTTTATCTACAACTTCTCGTTTATAATGACAATCTACTTTGATGTGTTTGGTCCTCTCATGAAAAACTGGATTAGTAGCAATCTGAATAGCACTTGTATTATCAGCATGGAGAGGAGTAGGATGAGATTGAGGAAATCCAATCTCAGCAAGTAATCCACGAAGCCATACAACCTCGGAGCAAGAAGTAGACATGGATCGATATTCAGCCTCTGTTAAAGATTTTGACACACGATCTTGCTTTTTACTCTTCCAAGATATCAATGACTCTCCAAGAAACATGCACCAACCAGTGACTGAACGACGAGTATCAGGACATCACGCCCAGTCAGAATCACTAAAAGCCACTTGGAAAGAACAATCCACGAGTAGATGTTCCTAGAAGATACCGAATGATGCGACGAATAGCCACCAAGTGGAGATGACGGGGAGCTTGCATAAATTGACTAACTTGTTGCACTGCAAAAGAGATATCAGGCCGAGTAATAGTAAGGTAATTTAGACTCCCAACTAATTGTCGAAACATAGTTGGATCAGGAAGAAGATCGCCTTCCTCACGACGATACTTCACATTCAATTCCAATGGAGTATCTACAGAGGAGAAGTCTTGAAGACCAGCCAAAGAAATCAAATCCTGAGTATATTTGTGTTGGTTTAGAAACACACCTGAAGCAACATTATGAACTTCCAAACCCAAAAAATATGTAAGAGTACCAAGATCTTTCATATGAAAAGAATATTTAAGTTGTTGTTGGAGGCTAGTGATTAGTGAAGAATCAGTTCCTATGATGATAATGTCATCTACATACACCAAAAGAAGAACACAACCTGTAGATGTTTTTCGAAGAAACAAAGATGAGTCATATTTGCTCTGCTCAAAAGAAAATTGTAGCAAAGTAGACCGAAACTTATCAAACCAAGCTCTTGGAGCTTGTTTTAAACCATACAAAGACCGCTTCAACTTGCATACATCTGATGTAGGTGATGGGAATAAACCAGGTGGAGGTTTCATATATATATGTCTTCTTTGAGATCACCATGGAGAAAAACATTTTTTACATCCATTTGATAAAGAAAGCAGTTTTGTGAAGCAGCAATGGCAATAATAGTTCGCACCGTAGTCATTTTTGCTACGGGTGCAAAAGTCTCATCATAGTCCACCCCATACTTTTGTATGTTACCAAGAACAACCAATCGAGCTTTGTACCGATCAAGAGTTCCATCAGAATGAAGTTTAATTGAATAAACCGATTTACATCCAATAGGGCGGACATTTGAAGAACATGAAACAATGTCCCATGTGTCATTTTCTTTAAGAGCCAAAAGTTCCTCCTCCATTGCTTTTTGCCAACATTCAAGCTTGGAGGCTTGTGAGTAACATGTTGGAATCGAGATGGTGGATAAAGTAGAAGAAAAATCATACCGTTTAGGAGTTTGAGACACTCTAGTAGATCGCCGAGGAGGCTCAAGAAGAGCAGACCTTGAAAAAATCTCAGATTCTGATTGTGGAGCAATCTCAGGTGGCGGATCTGTTTCAGGATGGGGTAAAGTTGGCCGACGTCATTCATACACAAATCCTGGTTTGAAACGCTTAGAAGACAATGACAAATCCTCAAAAGTAGGAAGAAGAGGAGAAACATAAGATGACTTAATATGAGTAGGAAAGAAATACTGATTCTCAAAGAAAATAACATTTCTAGAAACACGAAATTTGTTAGAACTTGGATCATAGCAAATAAATCCTTTCTGTGAAGTACTATAGCCCATAAAAGCACATTTAATAGACTGAACAGAGAGTTTATTGCGTTGAAAATGAGGCAGGTGCACAAAACAAACACAACCAAATGTATGAAAACTATGATAGCTAGGATGCTTGTGAAAAAGACAATAATATGGAGACTCAATGTTTAACACTTTAGATGGAAGTCTATTAATCAAATAGACAGAAGTAGACAAAGCTTCAACCCAATATTTAGATGGAACAGAGGACTCAATCAATAAAGTACGAATGATATCCAAAAGATGACGGTTTTTAAGCTCAGCAACCCCATTTTGTTGTGGCGTATATGGGCAAGAGCATTGTGATACAATTCCTTTCTCAAGCAAAAAATTATTGAATTCATGAGACATATATTCTCCACCAGAATCAGATCTTAATATTTTGATGCATGTGGAAAATTGAGTCTCAACGTAAGCCAAAAATTTCTTGAATATGGAAAACACTTCAGATTTAGATCGAAGAAAATACACCCATGTAAACCGACTATAGTCATCTATAAATGTCACAAAATACTTGAAATGAGCATGAGAAATAACTGGTGAAATGCCCCAAACATCAATATGAATGACATTAAAACACTTTGCAGCATGACTACCAAAATTAGGAAAAGGAAGAGTTTTACTTTTGCCTAATTTACAAGTAGAACAATCAAAGAAAGAAGCTGAAAATTGATTTTTATTTCCCAATAATCCAAAATTGGACAAATGAGACAAGCAATAGAATTTGGATGTCCTAGACGTTTATGCCAAACCTCATTCTTAGTAGTGGTAGAAGAAAAAGCTAGAACACGAGGAATAGAAAAATGTATAGGAAACAATCTGCCAACTTTAGGCCCCTTTGCGATTATCATCCCCGACACCTGATCCTGCACAAGGCAACCATTACGAGAAAAATTCACATTACAATTGTTATCTACCAATTGGCCAACTGAAATAAGACTAGTGGAGAGCTTTGGTGATACAAAAACATTCTTGAAAGTTTCAGTAATATCCCCAACCTTGGTAATGGATAAATTACTACCATTGGCAACCTGAATTTGTGTTGGACCACTATACTCACGAATGTTTTTAAGTATATTAGTTGAGTTGGTCATATGATTGGAAGCGCCAGAATCAACAAGCCAAAATTTAGATATTACATCATTACCTTGTAGTCCCAAAGTTGAAAATGCTGACAAGATCATTTGTTGTACCGTTTCAGGAGTAAGAACTTGTCCTACTGAAGACAAGTTATCTGTAGTGGAACCATTTATCCCAACTTGAAAAGCCTTTGCCCTACGATTTTGAGGATGTGTGGGACACAGTTTGATAATGTGTCCTTGTTGTTTACAATAATTACTGTAACATCCGGCAATTTGAAATATCTATGAAGAGGCTTAAAAATCGGAAATAGTCATTTTTGGAAGGAATTCAAAAAAATTAGAAATTTGGCTAAGTGTGGAAATCAGTGAGTTTTGGCCAACTTTGAGCAGTCATAACTCCTAGCTCCGGATGAGTTAGGAGTAGTTACAGTTATGTTTGGAAATCCCTTGGAATAATCTTTCCAACGCCGCCGAGTTTGCTCGATCCCAAGTTCGTATTAGCGAGTTATGCCCTTTGAAAGTTGGGCAGTTGGCAGGGAATCCGTCCGGAAAATTTAAGGGCATTTTGGTCTTTTCCCTAGCCATTTCTTTTGGGATTATATTGTGGTGTTAGGCTGATTTTTGGATAATTTTGTCCCATTTTAAAAGAGTGAGAGCTAGGGCTTGAGAATGAAGAGGAGAAGAAGAGGAGAAAGAGAAGATCAAGCAAGGAGTTTCCGTCAAGGATCGTCGGGGGTGATCCCTACTAGGTATGTGAGTTCTTAGTGTGGGTTGATCCTTTCCCCCACACACCAAAATCATTATTATTGAGAAAGATTGGATATGTTGTTGAAGTTGTTGGGTTGTGTTGTTGATGTTGTTGATTGTGTTGTTGAAGTTATTGTTAGTTGTGGGACATGATTTGGTTGTGTGTTTGAGCTGAATCTCTAGTATATTGGGGGGTTTTATGATCCTTAGTGTTTGGGGTTGAATCCATTGAGGTTAGAGAGGTTTAGAGTTGGAGAAAAGAGGGAGAAAAGTCGGGTTTTCTGGGGAAGGGTCTGGCGCGTCGCGCCAGCCAGCACGCCCCAAAGGGGACTCTGAAGTCCAGCCCTTGGGGCGGCGCACCTCTCAGAGTGCCAGTAGGTGCCTTCTGAGCTTCGAGGACTGGTGCTTCGTGCCTTGCAGAGCGCCAAGGACGCCATGTTCTCCCTTTCTTTCCACACTTTCTCATGCATGTTCCTAGGTATTGTACCTATGTTTCCTACTTGTTTCCAACACTCTAATGTACATTTAAACCTCCCGAACTCATCTATAAACATGCGATCATATACCTTGAATCCATGATTCAATTCGAGGCGAGTTTGGATCAAAGTCAAGTGAAGTTAGAGTCAAGTTAAGCAAGTTAAGAAGTAAGTCCAAGCAAGTCTTTAGAGTTGTTAAAGAGTCTTTATTGAACGTTTTAACTTCATTTTAAGGCTCAAGTTTCAAGTCGAGTAAAGAATATAGAGTTTCAAGTTAAGTCAAGAACATAAAGTTGAGTTCATTTCTCAAAGTTATTAGGGAACTATGTATTCCCAAAGAAGTTTTAAAGAAATGTTTTTACATTTAAACAAGGTTGGAAACTGAGATTTCCAAAGAGCCTTCGGGCTAGTTTTTGAGTAATTATCTCAATCAGCAGAAAGACATATGTTTTAAAAAACATAAGAGCAGTACATTTTTGGGAGTAGTATCGAGCAACGAATTGGGGGAGTGTTCAAAGAACCCACAGCCCCCATAGAACCATGTTAGCCACCATGGGTAGAAAAAGGGTCATACTTTTTAGATAAACCCTTTTCCAGATAGACTAGTGGATCCATTAGGCAGTTCAAGTCTTATACCTTTGGCCGGGTGTAAGATGCTCTGGCAGCGTGAGGTCGATCGTCGTATCATCACTATAGCTCTTAAGTGATGCTTGTCGGTTAGAGAAATTCCCACAGCAGTTATTGTATTTTCATACACAGAAATTATTGTATTTTTATATACATTAGTTCATTGTATATCTATATACATCTCAGGCTTATTGTAACTTTGTATACACACAGAGTTTATAATATGTTTTAAACAGTCTTTCTTTATATCGCACTTGCTTTAAATTGCCTTATATTGAAAGAAGTCAGTCAGGTTGAGTTGAGTTGAGCCAGGTAAGATATTCAGTTTCTTCCAGATTTCCTTCTAGCCTTTGTTGCTTAGTTTTCCAACTCGCATACTCGTACATTCCATGTACTGATGTCAGTTGGCCTGCATCTTATGACGATGCAGATACAGGTACCCCGGATCAGCATCCTGCATGTCGTTGATCCAGCTGAGCACTCTAGAGTCAGTGGTGAGCCTCCTTGCATTCCGGAGGACTCAATTATTTTGTATTCTTAGTTTTGTTTTATTTGGATGTTGCGGGGTCTGTCCCAACATCCATCTCAGTATTTTAGAGGCTTCATAGACAGTCAGTCAGTTAGTTTTGAGTCTCTCATCTACGTATATATGTAAATATTCTATTTTTAGATTCGAGTTGCCTTTGTGGCCAGATTTCATAAGTTAAGTTGTTTTGTATCAGAGCAAAAAGTTCTAGAGTCCTAGGGAGTCTATCAAGAGTCCTAGGGTGTAGGCTCGGGGTGTGAAAAACTTGGTATCAGAGCATAGAGTTCAAGAGTCCTAGGGAGTCTATGAAGTCGTGTATGTAGAGTCCTAGTTATCTATGTGAAGCGCGCCACATCTATAATTAGGAGGCTACAACATTTAAGAAGATTTCTCATTTCTTTCACACTCATCTCGTGCATTAGAGTTGATCTCTAAAAAGCTTCCTTTTAATCTGTGCTTGCACGTGTTTTCAGATAGTCATGTCTCCACGAAGAGTTGGTAGAGGGCGTCTTCCTAGACGTTATGTGGATGAGCAAGAGTTACTTTATGCCCCTGGAGTGCAAGATCAAGGGGAAGTTTCTAATGCCGAGTTCAGAGAGGCAATTAGAATTCTGAGTCAAGCTGTAACTAATCAGATTGGTCAGCAAAGGGGAGCTCGACAGGAAGGAGCTAACACTTCTAGGATCCGTGAGTTCTTGGGGATGAATCCTCCGAGTTTCATGGGTTCGAGTACTACTGAGGATCCAGAGGACTTCATTGAGGAGTTGAAGATTTTTTATGTGATGCATGTGGCAGATACTGAGCGGGTTGAACTAGCTGCGTATCAATTGAAGGATGTTGCTAGAACTTGGTTCGACCAGTGGAAAGAGGGCAGAGCTGAGAATGCACCACCTGCGAGTTGGGCTGATTTTGAGGAAGCTTTCTTGGAGCATTTCTTTCCTCGAGAATTGAGAGAGGCCAAGGTACGTGAGTTCCTCACACTTAAGCAGGAGTCTTTGAGTGTTCATGAGTACAGTCTGAAGTTCACCCAACTATCCCGCTATGCTCCGGAGATGGTGGCGGATATGAGAAATAGAATGAGCTTGTTTGTTGCTGGACTGTCTCGGTTGTCAAGTAAGGAAGGTAGGGCTGCAATGCTTATCGGGGATATGGACATATCCAAGTTAATGGTCTATGTACAGCAGGTTGAGGATGAGAAGCTGAGGGACAGAGAAGAGTTCATAAGTAAGAGAGCCAAGATCGGTAATGAGTCCGGGCAGCAGAAAGGTAATTCAAACCGTTCCTCCTTTCAGCAAAGGCAAAAGGGACCTGCTCCATCATCTGCTAGAGCACATGCACCCAGATACAAAGGTGAATTTTATGGCCAGAATTCAAAGGACTTCAGGGCTAGACCAGCACAATCTTCGGGTAGTGTGGTACAAGGGAGTAGTAAGCCTCCTGCCTGCGCCAAATGTGGTAGGAACCACTCAGGTATTTGTCGAGAGGGCTCCATTGGTTGTTTCAGGTGTGGTCAGAATGGACATTTCATGCGAGAGTGTCCAAAGAATAGGCAGGGTAATGGGGACAATAAAGCACAGTCTTCTTCAGTTGTTCCACAAGACAGGACGGCACCTAGAGGAGCTACTTCTAGTGTAGGTGGAGGAGCAAACCACCTCTATGCAATCACTAGTCGCCAGGAGCAAGAGAACTCTCCTAATGTTGTCACTGGTATGATCAAAGTCTTTGCTTTTGATGTGTATGCTTTGCTAGACCCAGGAGCAAGTTTATCTTTTGTAACTCCTTATATTGCAAATAAGTTTGATGTTCTTCCTGATAGACTTTGTGAACCCTTTTGTGTTTCTACAGCTGTTGGGGAGTCTATTCTAGCGGAAAGAGTCTATCGTGATTGTCCTGTTTCTATCAATCACAAGAGCACCATGGCTGATTTGGTTGAGTTAGACATGGTAGACTTTGATGTCATTCTAGGTATGGATTGGCTTCATGCCTGTTATGCATCATTAGACTGTAGGACCCGAGTGGTCATGTTTCAGTTTCCGAATGAGCCAGTCTTAGAGTGGAGTAGTAGTTCAGCAGTGCCTAAAGGTCGTTTCATTTCATACCTTAAGGCAAGAAAGTTAGTTTCAAAGGGTTGTATCTATCACTTAGTCTGAGTTAATGACTCTAGTGTTGAGGTACCTCCTTTTCAGTTACTTCCTATAGTAAGAGATTTTCCAGAAGTTTTCCCTGATGATCTACCCGAAATTCCTCCTGAGAGAGAAATAGATTTCGGCATAGATCTCATTCCAGATACTCGTCCTATCTCTATTCCGCCATATAGAATGGCACCAGCGGAGTTGAAAGAGTTGAAAGAACAATTGAAAGATCTCCTAGAAAAGGGTTTCATTCGATCGAGTGTCTCGCATTGTGGTGCTCCGGTCTTGTTTGTGAGAAAGAAAGATGGTTCCCTTAGGATGTGTATAGATTACCTCCAGTTGAATAAGGTTACCATCAAGAACAAGTACCCTCTCCCGAAGATTGATGATCTTTTCGATCAGCTTTAGCGTGCCACTTGTTTTTCGAAGATTGACCTCAGATCAGGCTATCATCAGTTAAGAGTAAGGGAATGTGATATTCCGAAGACAGCCTTCAGAACCAGTTATGGTCATTTTGAGTTTTTGGTCATGTCCTTTGGTTTGACCAATGCACCGGCAGCTTTCATGGACTTGATGAATAGAGTCTTCAAACCTTATTTAGATACATTTGTAATCGTCTTCATTGACGACATACTAGTCTATTCAACGAATGAAGAAGATCATGCTAGTCATCTCATAACAGTTCTTAAGATTTTGAAAAACAAGGAGTTGTATGCCAAGTTCTCTAAGTGTGAGTTTTGGCTTTAGTCTGTGGCATTCCTAGGCCACAGTGTGTCCGGTGACGGAATTAAAGTAGATACTCGGAAGATTGAGGCAGTGCAGAATTGGCCTAGACCCACATCTCCAACTGAAATTAGGAGTTTCTTGGGTTTAGCTGGCTATTATAGAAGGTTTGTTGAGGGGTTCTCGTCTATTGCATCTCCTTTGACAAAGTTGACTCAGAAAGCAGTGAAATTTCAATGGTCTGAAGCTTGTGAGAAAAGCTTTCAGGAATTGAAAAAGAGGTTGATTACAGCTCCAGTTTTGACGCTACCAGAAGGTACTCAAGGTCTTGTGGTGTATTGTGATGCATCTAGAATTGGTTTGGGCTGTGTCTTAATGCAGAATGGCAAGGTTATAGCTTATGCCTCCAGACAGTTGAAAGTTCATGAGAAGAATTACCCAACCCATGACTTAGAGTTAGCGGCTATAGTGTTCGCTTTGAAGATATGGCATCATTACTTGTATGGTGTGCATGTTGATATATTCACTGATCACAAGAGCCTTCAGTATGTGCTTACTCAGAAAGAGCTTAATCTCAGACAGAGGAGGTGGTTAGAATTACTCAAGGACTATGACCTGAGTATTCTTTACCACCCAGGTAAGGCTAATGTTGTTGCTGATTCTTTGAGCAGGTTGTCTATGGTTAGCACCGCCCATATTGAAGGAGGAAGGAGAGAGTTAGCAAAAGATGTACACAAACTGGCATGCTTGGGAGTCAGATTTACAGATTCCGCAGAAGGAGGAATAGCGGTGGCGAACGGGGCCGAGTCATCCCTAGTGTCAGAAGTGAAAGAGAAACAAGATCAAGATCCCATTTTGCTTGAGTTGAAGGAAAATGTTCAAAAGCAAAGAGTATTAGCTTTTGAACAAGGGGGAGATGGTGTTTTGAGGTATCAAGGTAGATTGTGCGTACATATGGTAGATGGACTCCAAGAAAGGATTATGGAGGAAGCTCATAGCTCCAGATATTCCATTCATCCGGGTTCCACGAAGATGTATCATGACTTGAGAGAAGTTTATTGGTGGAATGGCATGAAGAAGGGCATTGCAGAGTTTGTTGCTAAGTGTCCAAATTGCCAACAAGTGAAAGTTGAACACCAAAAGCCCGTTAGTTTAGCTCAGAGGATAGAACTTCCAGAATGGAAGAGGGAGATGATCAACATGGATTTCATCATAGGGTTGCCAAAGCCTCGCAGACATCATGATTTTATTTGGGTAATTGTCGATAGAATGACAAAGTCAGCCCATTTTCTACCGGTAAAGACTACCAATTCAGCAGAAGATTATGCCAAGTTATATGTTCAAGAGATAGTGAGACTTCATGGAATTCCAATCTCCATTATTTCAGATAGAGGTGCACAGTTCACTGCACAGTTCTGGAAATCTTTTCAGAAAGGCTTGGGTTCGAAGGTGAACTTAAGTACTGCCTTTCATCCTCAGACTGATGGGCAAGCAGAGCATACTATTCAAACTTTAGAAGATATGTTGAGGGCTTGTGTGATCGATTTCAAAGGTAATTGGGATGATCACCTACCTCTCATTGAGTTTGCCTACAATAACAGTTATCACTCTAGCATCCAGATGGCTCCATATAAAGCTCTTTATGGGAGAAGATATAGATCTCCTATAGGATGGTTTGAAGTTGGTGAAGCATAGTTGATAGGACCAGATTTAGTTCACCAAGCTATGGAGAAGGTGAAGGTGATTCAAGAGAGGTTGAAAATGGCACAGAGTCGTCAAAAATCCTACACTGATGTTAGGAGAAGGGCGTTAGAGTTCGAGGTAGACGATTGGGTATATTTAAAAGTTTCCCCCATGAAAGGGGTTATGAGGTTTGGAAAGAAGGGGAAACTTAGTCCCTGGTATATTGGACCTTACCGCATAGCCAAGAGAATTGACAATGTTGCTTATGAGTTGGAGTTACCACAGGAACTAGCAGCGGTTCATCCGGTATTTCATATCTCCATGTCGAAGAAGTGCATAGGTGATCCTTCATCGATCCTGCCAACAAAAAGTGTTAGGATCAAGGATAACTTATCTTATGAGGAGATTCCTGTGCAAATTTTAGACCGTCAAGTTCGTGGGTTGAGAACGAAGGATGTAGCCTCAGTTAAGGTCCTTTGGAGGAACCAATTTGTTAAGAAAGCCATTTGGGAAGCCGAAGAGGACATGAAGAAGAGATACCCATATCTCTTTGAATCCGGAGGAAATGTAGACCAAGGTACTAATTTCTTTCTTAGTGCTCTTTAAATTTTTGTGAGCATGTTGTTGCTTGTTGTTGTTTGCATGAATTGCTTGTTGGGTGTTTGAGTTTGATGTTACACCCTTAGCCTTGTTAGAGTAATCTCATTCGAGGACGAATATTCCCAAGGGGGAGATATTGTAACATCCGGCAATTTGAAATATCTATGAAAAGGCTTAAAAATCGGAAATAGTCATTTTTGGAAGGAATTCAAAAAAATCTGGAAATTTGGCTAAGTGTGGAAATCAGTGAGTTTTGGCCAACTTTGAGCAGTCATACCTCCTAGCTCCGGATGAGTTAGGAGTAGTTCCAGTTATGTTTAGAAATCCCTTGGAATAATCTTTCCAACGCCACCAAGTTTGCTCGATTCCGAGTTCGTATGAGCCAGTTATGCCCTTTGAAAGTTGGGCAGTTGGCAGGGAATCCGTCCGGAAAATTTAAGGGCATTTTGGTCTTTTCCCTAGTCATTTCTTTTGGGATTATATTGTGGTGTTAGGCTGATTTTTGGATCATTTTGTCCCATTTTAAAAGAGTGAGAGCTAGGGCTTGAGAGTGAAGAGGAGAAGAAGAGGAGAAAGAGAAGATCAAGCAAGGAGTTTCCGTCAAGGATCATCGTGGATATCGTCGGGGGTGATCCCTACTAGGTATGTGAGTTCTTAGTGTGGGTTGATCCTTTCCCCGATACACCAAACTCATTATTATTGAGAAAGATTGGATATGTTGTTGAAGTTGTTGGGTTGAGTTGTTGATGTTGTTGATTGTGTTGTTGAAGTTATTGTTAGTTGTGGGATATGATTTGGTTGTGTGTTTGAGCTGAATCTCTAGTATATTGGGGGGTTTTATGATCCTTAGTGTTTGGGGTTGAATCCATTGAGGTTAGAGATGTTTAGAGTTGGAGAAAAGAGGGAGAAAAGTCAGGTTTTCTGGGGAAGGGTCCGGCGCGTCACGCCTGCCAGCGCGCCCCAAAGGGGACTCTGAACTCCAGATCTTAGGGCGGCGCGCCTCTCAGAGTGCCAGCAGGTGCCTTCTGAGCTTGGAGGGCTGGCGCTCTACGCCTTGCAAAGCGCCAAGGATGCCATGTTCTCCTTTTCTTTCCACACTTTCTCATGCATGTTCCTAGGTATTGTACCTATGTTTCATACTTGTTTCCAACACTCTAATGTACATTTAAACCTCCCGAACTCATCTATAAACATGCGATCATATACCTTGAATCCATGATTCAATTCGAGGCGAGTTTGCATCAAACTCAAGTGAACTTAGAGTCAAGTTAAGCAAGTTAAGAAGTAAGTCCAAGCAAGTCTTTAGAGTTGTTCAAGAGTCTTTATTGAACATTTTAACTTCATTCTAAGGCTCAAGTTTCAAGTCGAGTAAAGAGTATAGAGTTTCAAGTTAAGTCAAGAACATAAAGTTGAGTTCATTTCTCAAAGTTATTAGGGAACTATGTATTCCCAAAGAAGTATTAAGGAAATGTTTTTACATTTAAACAAGGTCGGAAACTGAGATTTCCAAAGAGCCTTCGGGCTAGTTTTTGAGTAATTATCTCAATCAGCAGGAAGACATATGTTTTAAAAAACATAAGAGCCAGTGCATTTTTGGGAGTAGTATCGAGCAACGAATTGGGGGATCATTCAAAGAACCCACAGCCCCCATAGAACCATGTTAGCCACCATGGGTAGAAAAGTGAAACGACCCCAAAAATGCCCGAAAATGTGCTTCGGAAACACCTATAATTGTAATTTCCATATATCTCAAAATCCATTTCGTTTTTCGAAAATCCGACTTCATATTCTTGTTTAGGGGGTCAAATTGAGTGGGAAATGGGTCTAACCCAAATTTTAGAGCAACCGTATCAAAATCCAAAATTTCCAAGTGAAGCCTTTTTCGAGGGTCTACTTTGGAGGGTCATATCTCCTAGCACACAAATTATTTGGTGGCCAATAATATATCCATGGAAATCCCTTTGAGTTAGCTATCTAACGCACTTCGTTTCACCTCATTCGGAGTTCGGACGAAGAAGTTATGCCCATTTTCGTAAAATCTTTCCGGCAGAAAAAGACAATTTCCAGTAGCTAATTTTACTGTTCACCCGCCCCATTTTTTTTTCTAAGTGTTGGACGATTTTCTTCCAAAGGGCATATGTTATTTCCTATATAGCATTAGTTCAAATTTCATCTCTAAAACATTTCCAAAACACCTCTCCCATACTTAGACACATTTTCTCTCAAGTTCTCTCAAGAACCCTAATCCAAAACCTTCCTCAAGATTGAAGAGACTCTTGTTCCAAGTTGCAAGCTTCCATTGAAGACACTCTCAAGACCTTCATAAGAACTCAAGGTATGTGGTGTTGAACTCATGGGTCCTTCCACCCATAGTGCCTAGACTCTATTCTACTCACTAATTCATGGTTTAAGTTAAGATTCATATATTAGTCTTGTTCTTTGTAATAATTTCCTACACATTGAATTTTAAACATGAAAAGTGATTGTTTTGAGCATGTTGTGACCCTAGAACTTGAACCTAAATTTGGAATGGATGTGGAGATTTTCATGTGGTATTGTGGGTGTTAAAAAGGTGTTGTTGTAGGTTGTTCATTGGTTTGGCTGCATAATTACTACCCTATTTCCCATGCTCTTTGATTCCATTACATGCCTTCAAGGTGTTTGACAAAATGTCCAACTATGGAGAATTGATAAATTGATGCTTTAAAGCTTGAGTTATGAGATGTATGGAACTCCAAAGATGTGTTGATGACAAACTAAGCTTGTGTATATGTTCATTCCATACGTGAGATTGCATTAGAGCCTAATGAGAATTTCCTATATAAAGTGTTGCATGACCATGTCCGGTCCGGGGGAAAAGAACCGGACAACCATGTGAGAGGTTTATATCTCACCACCTAGGATGCTTGGGGTGTGACCAACATCAACCATGTGAGAGGTTTATATCTCACCACCTAGGATGCTTGGGGTGTGACCAACATCAACCATGTGAGGGGTTTATACCTTGCCACCAGGGTGTCCGGGTGTGAACGGCATCCCCCATCCTAAGTTGGGGTTATAGATTGGTTGGATCATGCATACACATATGATATCTACTATTAGTATAGATTTACTTAAACATGTTTTGACTTCACTTTGATTATGCATCCTCATATTGTTATTCATAATGCCTATGAAACTATTTCTTGTATTTCGATTGTGTCCTTGTCTATTGTTGTGTTGCACCCCGCATACTTAGTACATTCCAAGTACTAACGCATATTTTGCCTACATGATGTCACCATGTAGGGATCGGAGCTACTCTTGATCCTTCTCTCCATTCACGTGGCTAGTACGACGCTTATCCGAGTTTGTTGGTGAGTCCTCAATAATTCGAGGGCTATGTTATGTTTCTTACTCCTATGTTTTGAGACTTTAGCTTGCAATTGTATTTTAACTATGAGGGGAGCCGGTAATATGTCATGGCCCCCGTCCTATCTATGTATGTAGAGGTGTGCGTTGGACAAGTATTTTGTAAACGAGCTTGACTCTTATTCTATGATGTCATTTTGAAATGGTTTGCCTTAGTCCCTATTTCCCGTTAATTAATGTTGAATGTACTTCCGCGATCGATGAAGTGTGATGACAAGTTTGAGAGGCTTGTTTGGGGTTCCTTCGGGTTCCTCATTCGCCATGTCACCTCTAGGCCCTAGGCTTGGGTCGTGACAAGCTTGGTATCAGAGCACTAGGTTGTTAAATCCTCGGAGTCCAACACACCGCGTTGAGTAGAGTCCTAATCATGGTTGTGAAGCGTGCCACGACTATGAATGGGAGGCTACAAAACGTTTTAGGAAAGGTTTCCCTTCTTCATGTTCTATGTCGTGCTTAGAGTGTGATAAGGTGATTCCTCCCTAACGCTTGTTCTTTGATTGCTAGATCATCATGCCAAACATGAGGGGAAGACGGGCCCGATCACCGGAAGAGCCACCCACCAATGGTGAGCTCCGTGATGCACTCACCATGCTTGCACAAGTGGTATCTAACCAAGTGCAACAAGGAGCCCAAGCTCCTCGAACTACCACCCCGGGGGAAAGGGTGAGAGATTTCATGAGGATGAACCCTCCGGTCTTCCATGGTTCAAAGGTAGATGAGGACCCGCAAGAGTTCATCGATGAGGTATGCAAAATCTTGACCATTATGGATGTTGGTGCTTGTGAGAAGGCGGAATTGGCGGCTTACCAACTCAAAGGGGTTGCTCAAATTTGGTTTGATCAATGGAAGGGTGAGAAAGGTAATGGCTATGTGGTGTTGTGGGAGGAGTTTAAAATTGCTTTCCTTAATAGGTTCTTCCCTCTTGAGCTTAGGGAGGCAAAGTTGGTGGAGTTCATGAACTTGAAGCAAGGAGCTATGAGTGTGAGGGAGTATGCCCTCAAATTTGTCCAACTCTCCAAGTATGCACCTCACTTGGTGGCCGACTCTAGGTCGAGGATGAACAAATTTGTGATGGGTGTATCCGACTTGGTTAGTGAGGAGTGTCGGTCCGCTATGCTCATTGGAGATATGGATTTGTCTCGGTTGATGACTTATGCCGAGCAAATGGAGGAGGAGAAATTGAGGAAGAGAAGGAGGCACGAGGCCAAGAGGGCCCGATTGGAGAATAGGTTCCCTAAGGGTGCTAGATTTCATCAAGGCCGAGGAAACCCTCATGTCAACCGGGGATTTGCTATCAATGTTCCTAGACCTCAAGGGGGAGGTGAAGTGGGTTCTATGGATGTATGCCCTAAGTGTGGGAGGAAGCATGGTGGTCCTTGCATGAAGGGTTCGGGTGCTTGCTTTGAATGTGGAGAAGTAGGTCATAAGAGGTTTGAATGTCCCAAGATCCGCAACAAGGTTCGAAGTGCTAACACTACTCCTTTGGGTAGAGGTGCTTCTCAAAGTGGTGCCCCAAGGAACAATCGATTTTATGCTTTGCATGGTAGACAAGGTGTTAATGAGACCCCGGATGTGGTGACCGGTATGTTGCAAATCTTTGATCTTGATGTTTATACTTTGATTGATCCGGGTGCCACCCTTTCCTTTGTTACCCCCTTAGTTGCTAGAAAATTTCATGTTGAGTCAGAATTGTTGCATGAGTCATATGAAGTATCTACTCCCATTGGTGTCTCTATTGTTGCTAGAAAAGTGTATAGAAATTGTCCGGTTTGCATATTGAATAAGTTGTTGCCTTGCGATCTTATTGAGTTGAACATGGTGGATTTTGATGTTATTCTTGGGATGGATTGGTTGCATGCATATTATGCTTCTATTGATTGTAGGACTCGTAAAGTCAAGTTCCGATTTCCTAATGAACCCGTCCTTGAGTGGGAGAGCCGGGATGTTGTGGTGAAGGGGAAATTCATTTCTTGCATTAAAGCCCATAGGTTGATTTCCAAAGGGTGCTTGTACCATATTGTGAGAGTCAATGATGTGGAGTCTAAAGTCCCTCCTATTGAGTCTATTCCGGTTGTTAATGAGTTTCTAGATGTCTTCCCAGAAGACGTTCCCGGTGTCCCTCCCGAAAGGGAGATAGATCTTGGTATAGACCTCCTTCCCGATACTCAATCTATTTCTATCCCCCCTTACCGTATGGCCCCGGCAGAGTTGAAAGAGCAATTAAAAGATTTGTTAGAGAAGGGATTTATTACACCTAGTCATTCTCCCTGGGGTGCTCCGGTTTTGTTTGTGAAGAAGAAAGATGGGTCTCTTAGAATGTGTATTGATTATCGACAACTTAATAGGGTCACCGTCAAGAATAGGTATCCTCTTCCAAGGATTGACGATTTATTTGACCAATTGCACGGGGCTAGTCACTTCTCTAAGATTGATCTTCGGTCAGGGTATCATCAAGTGAAGGTGAGGGAGTGTGATATTCCCAAGACGGCCTTTCGTACTAGGTATGGGCACTATGAGTTTGTGGTGATGTCTTTCGGGTTGACTAATGCTCCGGCTCTCTTTATGGATTTGATGAATAGGGTTTTCAAACCCTACCTTGATTCTTTTGTGGTGGTGTTTATAGATGACATCTTGATCTATTCTCGGGGTGAGGAAGAGCACAAGGGTCACTTGAGGGTGGTACTCCAAAGATTGAGGGAAGAGAAGTTGTACGCTAAATATGAAAAGTGTGAGTTTTGGTTGAAGGAAGTTGCTTTCCTAGGCCATGTGGTGTCGGGGGATGGTATTAAGGTGGATCCTAAGAAGACCGATGTTATTAGGAATTGGCCTAGACCTTTGACCCCGTCGGATATAAGGAGTTTCTTGGGTTTAGCGGGTTATTATAGGAGATTTGTAGAAGGGTTTTCTTCTCTTGCTTCTCCTATGACTAAGTTGACTCAAAAGAAGGCTAAATTTGTGTGGTCGGATGAGTGTGAGGAAAGCTTCCAAACTTTGAAAGAAAGGCTTGTGTCCGCTCCTATTTTGTCACTTCCGGATGGGTTAGAAGGTTTTGTTGTTTATTGTGATGCTTCCCATATTGGTTTGGGTTGTGTGTTGATGCAAAGTGGTAAGGTTATAGCCTATGCTTCTAGGCAACTTAAGGTTCATGAAAAAAATTACCCAACCCATGATCTTGAATTGGCCGCCGTGGTTTTTGCTTTAAAGATTTGGCGTCATTATTTGTATGGGGTGCATGTTGATATCTTCACCGACCATAAGAATCTCCAATATGTGTTCACACAAAAAGATCTTAACTTGAGACAAAGGAGGTGGTTAGAATTCCTTAAGGATTATGATATGAGTGTTCACTATCATCCGGGGAAAGCTAATATGGTGGCGGATGCATTGAGTAGAGTGTCCATGGGTAGCTTGGCTCATGTGGAGGAAGGTAGTAAAGAGTTGGCTAAGGAGGTCCATCGGTTGGCCAAATTGGGAGTTAGGTTAGAAGGGGTGGATAGTGGAGGAGTAGTTGTTGTTGATGGTTCAAGGTCTTCCTTGGTTGATGAGGTGATAGTCAAGCAAGATCTTGATCCTTCTTTGGTAGAATTAAAGGCTTCGGTGAGTAGTGGTAAGGTGGAGGTTTTCTCCCAAGGGGGAGATGGTGCCCTTAGGTACCAAGGTAGATTATGTGTTCCTTGTGTGGATGGTGTGAGGGAAAGAATCCTTGATGAGGCTCATAATTCTTCTTATTCTATTCATCCGGGGTCAACAAAGATGTATAGAGACTTGAGGGATGTGTATTGGTGGGGCGGTATGAAGAAGGACATTGCAAAATTTGTTTCGGGTTGCCATAGTTGTCAACAAGTCAAGGCTGAACATCAAAGGCCGGGTGGCCTAACTCAAGACATTGAGATACCTACTTGGAAGTGGGAAGAAATCAACATGGATTTTGTAGTGGGCTTACCCAAGGCTAGAAGAGGCTTTGATTCGGTTTGGGTGGTGGTTGATCGGATGACAAAGTCGGCTCATTTCCTACCGGTTAAAACTACTTACGGGGCTGAAGAGTATGCCAAGTTGTACATTCATGAATTGGTAAGGTTGCATGGGATTCCTTTGTCTATCATCTCGGATCGTGGTGCCCAATTCACTTCTCACTTTTGGAAGTCATTCCAAAGGGGTCTTGGTACAAAGGTAAAGCTTAGCACGGCCTTCCACCCTCAAACGGATGGCCAAGCCGAAAGAACAATTCAAACCTTGGAGGATATGCTTAGAGCTTGTGTATTGGAGTTGAAAGGTAGTTGGGATGATCATCTTCCTTTGATTTAATTTGCATACAACAATAGTTATCATTCTAGTATCGGTATGGCTCCTTTTGAGGCACTTTATGGTAGACGGTGTAGGTCACCGGTTGGGTGGTTTGAAGTCGGAGAGGTGGCCTTGTTGGGTCCGGATCTGGTCATGGATGCTCTTGAGAAGGTAAGGATGATTAGGGAGAGGTTGAAAACAGCCCAAAGTCGTCAAAGGTCTTATGTCGATGTGAGGAGACAGGATCTTGAATTCAAAGTGGGTGATTGGGTTTATTTGAAGGTTTCTCCAATGAAAGGTGTGGTTCGTTTTGGTAAGAAGGGGAAATTAAGTCCTAGGTATGTCGGTCCTTATGAGATAATAAGAAGGGTTGGTAAAGTAGCCTATGAGTTGGGGTATTCCATGTATCGATGTTGAGGAAATGTGTTGGTGATCCTAACGCTATTGTACCTCTTGAGGTTGTGGGTGTTGTAGAAGATAATTTGACGTATGAAGAAGTCCCGGTTCAGATCTTAGATAGACAAGTTAAAAGGTTGAGGAACAAAGAAGTGGCGTCTGTTAAGGTGCTTTGGAGAAATCAACAAGTGGAGAGTGCTACTTGGGAGGCCGAAGCGGACATGCAAAGACGTTATCCTTATCTATTCAACTCCACTCAAGCCTAAGGTATTAAATCAAGTCATTTGTACTCCATCGAGTCTTACATTTCAGCCTCTGAATCATTAATGTGCATACATGTTTAAATTGATGAGTTATGGATGCTTTACACTAAGTTTTGAAATCTTAAAGTGATGTTTAAATAAAAATTTTGCATTCATGTTGGGGCTGATATGTTCTTACTAAGTCTTGCCTTGTACGTCTCTTCCACATTCGGGGACGAATGTTCCCAAGGGGGAGATATTGAAACGACCCCAAAAATGCCCGAAAATGTGCTTCGGAAACACCTATAATTGTAATTTCCATATATCTCAAAATCCATTTCGTTTTTCGAAAATCCGACTTCATATTCTTGTTTAGGGGGTCAAATTGAGTGGGAAATGGGTCTAACCCAAATTTTAGAGCAACCGTATCAAAATCCAAAATTTCCAAGTGAAGCCTTTTTCGAGGGTCTACTTTGGAGGGTCATATCTCCTAGCACACAAATTATTTGGTGGCCAATAATATATCCATGGAAATCCCTTTGAGTTAGCTATCTAACGCACTTCGTTTCACCTCATTCGGAGTTCGGACGAAGAAGTTATGCCCATTTTCGTAAAATCTTTCCGGCAGAAAAAGACAATTTCCAGTAGCTAATTTTACTGTTCACCCGCCCATTTTTTTTTCTAAGTGTTGGACGATTTTCTTCCAAAGGGCATATGTTATTTCCTATATAGCATTAGTTCAAATTTCATCTCTAAAACATTTCCAAAACACCTCTCCCATACTTAGACACATTTTCTCTCAAGTTCTCTCAAGAACCCTAATCCAAAACCTTCCTCAAGATTGAAGAGACTCTTGTTCCAAGTTGCAAGCTTCCATTGAAGACACTCTCAAGACCTTCATAAGAACTCAAGGTATGTGGTGTTGAACTCATGGGTCCTTCCACCCATAGTGCCTAGACTCTATTCTACTCACTAATTCATGGTTTAAGTTAAGATTCATATATTAGTCTTGTTCTTTGTAATAATTTCCTACACATTGAATTTTAAACATGAAAAGTGATTGTTTTGAGCATGTTGTGACCCTAGAACTTGAACCTAAATTTGGAATGGATGTGGAGATTTTCATGTGGTATTGTGGGTGTTAAAAAGGTGTTGTTGTAGGTTGTTCATTGGTTTGGCTGCATAATTACTACCCTATTTCCCATGCTCTTTGATTCCATTACATGCCTTCAAGGTGTTTGACAAAATGTCCAACTATGGAGAATTGATAAATTGATGCTTTAAAGCTTGAGTTATGAGATGTATGGAACTCCAAAGATGTGTTGATGACAAACTAAGCTTGTGTATATGTTCATTCCATACGTGAGATTGCATTAGAGCCTAATGAGAATTTCCTATATAAAGTGTTGCATGACCATGTCCGGTCCGGGGGAAAAGAACCGGACAACCATGTGAGAGGTTTATATCTCACCACCTAGGATGCTTGGGGTGTGACCAACATCAACCATGTGAGAGGTTTATATCTCACCACCTAGGATGCTTGGGGTGTGACCAACATCAACCATGTGAGGGGTTTATACCTTGCCACCAGGGTGTCCGGGTGTGAACGGCATCCCCCATCCTAAGTTGGGGTTATAGATTGGTTGGATCATGCATACACATATGATATCTACTATTAGTATAGATTTACTTAAACATGTTTTGACTTCACTTTGATTATGCATCCTCATATTGTTATTCATAATGCCTATGAAACTATTTCTTGTATTTCGATTGTGTCCTTGTTTATTGTTGTGTTGCACCCCGCATACTTAGTACATTCCAAGTACTAACGCATATTTTGCCTACATGATGTCACCATGTAGGGACCGGAGCTACTCTTGATCCTTCTCTCCATTCACGTGGCTAGTACGACGCTTATCCGAGTTTGTTGGTGAGTCCTCAATAATTCGAGGGCTATGTTATGTTTCTTACTCCTATGTTTTGAGACTTTAGCTTGCAATTGTATTGTTACTATGAGGGGAGCCGGTAATATGTCATGGCCCCCGTCCTATCTATGTATGTAGAGGTGTGCGTTGGACAAGTATTTTGTAAACGAGCTTGACTCTTATTCTATGATGTCATTTTGAAATGGTTTGCCTTAGTCCCTATTTCCCGTTAATTAATGTTGAATGTACTTCCGCGACCGATGAAGTGTGATGACAAGTTTGAGAGGCTTGTTTGGGGTTCCTTCGGGTTCCTCATTCGCCATGTCACCTCTAGGCCCTAGGCTTGGGTCGTGACAAAAAGGGTCATACTTTTTAGATGAACCCTTTTCCAGATAGACTAGTGGATCCATTAGGCAGTTCAAGTCTTATATCTTTTGCCGGGTGTAAGATGCTCTGGCAGCGTGAGGTCGATCGTTGTATCATCACTATAGATCTTAAGTGATGGTTGTCGGTTAGAGAAACTTCCACAGCAATTATTGTATTTCATACATAGAAATTATTGTATTTTTATATACATCAGTTCATTGTATTTCTATATACATCTCAGGCTTATTGTATCTTTGTATACACACAGAGTTTATAGTATGTTTTAAACAGTCTTTCTTTATATCGCACTTGCTTTAAATTGCCTTATATTGAAAGAAGTCAGTCAGGTTGACTTGAGTTGAGCCAGGTAAGATATTCAGTTTCTTCCAGATTTCCTTCTAGCCTTTGTTGCTTAGTTTTCCAACTCGCATACTCGTACATTCCATGTACTGATGCCAGTTGGCCTGCATCTTATGACGATGCAGATACAAGTACCCCGGATCAGCATCCTGCACGTCGTTGATCCAACTGAGCACTCCAGAGTCAGTGGTGAGCCTCCTTGCATTCCGGAGGACTCAATTATTTTGTATTCTTAGTTTTGTTTTATTAGGATGTTGCGGGGTCTGTCCCAACATCCATCTCAGTATTTTAGAGGCTTCATAGACAGTCAGTCAGTTAGTTTTGAGTCTCTCATCTACGTATATATGTAAATATTATATTTTGAGATTCGAGTTGCCTTTGTGGCCAGATTTCATAAGTTAAGTTGTTTTGTAAATCTTGCATTTGCATTGAGTTTTTCTGTTGAGTTAGGTTTCCGCTGAGTTAAGAAATTCCGGCCAAGGGTTCGCTTAAGGCCAGCAATGGTCTCCTAGTGCCGGTCTCACCCAAGGAGTAGGCTCGGGGCGTGACAATTACAGAACTTCTTGCCACAATTGCTAGCAATATGACCATATTTCTTGCAAATGTAGCATTGAGTTCTAGCCATATTCATGCCATTTCCTTTCCCTTGAGCTGCAAATGTAGCCGTGACAACATTTCCTTGATGGAAAACATTTTGTGTGAAGAGACGCTGCTCTTCACGAAGTAATTCCCTAAAACAGACATTCAACGAGGGAGATGGATCACGGCTCATCAAGTTGGAGCGAACACTTTCAAAGTCAGATCGTAATTTCATCATGAATTGATCTCGCTTGCTTTGTTCATGAACTTCTTGAATGATGGAGAGAGATTCAAAAGGTATTTTAGCATAAACGATATCGGTAAATTCAGCCCATAAGTTCTGAAATCCAGAGAAATAATCTTGAATAGAGAGACCTCCTTTAGAATACATAGCAATTTTATTCTCTAACTGAAAGCGCCTTGCACTATGGTCTTGGTTGTAAACCTTTCGTAAATAATCCTACATGGTCTCTGTTGTCTTGTATGGCCTGAGATGAAGAACAATAAGAGGGTCAATTGACCCTAAAATCCATGTCATCACCCGAGCATCTTTAACCTTCCATTGACCGAGCTTTGTAGGATAGGTAGGAGTAGGATCGCTTCCATCTATATGTCCCCATAATCATTTTTCGGTGACAAATAGTTGGAATTGAAATTCCCAGACAGAGTAATTTTTTCCTGTGAAACGAACATGGAAGGACTCAAACTGATATGACACCATGATCTTGACAAGCTAAGGAAAATAGAAATGTAATGATGCAAAATAACCAGAATGACCAAGACTAAGATTCCAAGACACTTTGGACTAACTGTTGACTAACAGTAAGCAGAACCAAAACTTTCAAAAAAAATTCTAAAAGGAACCACATATGAAAGACACTAAGAATTTAAGCACTGAAAAAGGCTCTAATACCGTGTCAGTTTTGATGAATGCCTCTCAAAGTGAGAGTCTTTCCATTATATAGAGAGAATAAAGACTACACATCCCTATAGATCTGTCATTCCTATCCCTAAAGATCAGCTATTCTATCTCTACAAATTTGCTATTCAATCCCTCTAAATCTGCTTTGCTATCCCTCCAAATCAGCCAATCTATCACAATACATATTCCTTTGATTCTACAACAAATCTATTTGATCATGCTATTTTATTTCACTACATAATTACATTAATATATACAATTGTTTAGATGTCCATCATGCTAACATGATGAAGACAAGGATGATCAGACTTATGAAGACTCTCAACTCTCCGAGCTAAATGAGGATGAGCAGACTGATGAATATGCTCAAATCTCCAAGCAAGATGAGGATGATCAGAATGATAGAGACTCTCGAATCTTCAAGCTAGCACATCTACTCTTGAAGATTATTCCAACTGAACTGGAGGTTATGCACATATGCTATACAAATTTGAAAGATTCAACTTCAGCAGAAATTGGACGCTTTATTAAGAAGATCATGGAAACCTCTCCGGACATTCTTTGGGAATATCTTATTCATCTACAAGAGCACATGATAACTGTTATTACCCCTAGCACTTTAGGGGATCGAAAAATTCATGTCATGATTGAGTTCCTATTAATTATTCTTTTTGATATGCCCAATGACTTTATTCATCATGACAAATTATTTGATTTTTTGGCATTTGTTGGAGCACTTATCAAAGAGGTATCAACTCTTGTTCGCGACTTAGAAGAGAAATTAAGGAATAAAGAGAGTACCGATGAGACAAATCGTGCAACCCTAAAGTTACTAGAAATTATTGAAATCCTCAAGGAAGATCTCAAACATGTTTATCTGAAAGTCTCAGATTTATCTCAATGTTGCTTCCCCATGAGTGATGGACCTCTCTTTATGCATCTGCTACAGAGACACTTAGATGATTTGCTGGATTCCAATGCTTATTCAATTGCTTTGATAAAGGAACAAATTAGGCTGGTGAAAGAAGACCTAGAATAAATAAGATCTTTTTCTGTGAATATTGAGCAAGAATGGTATAAAGATCTCTGGGCACGTGTTTTAAATGTGGCATATGAGGCAAAAGATGTCATTGATTCAATTATTGTTCGAGATAATGGTCTCTTACATCTTATTTTCTCACTTCCCATTACCAGAAAGAAGATCAAGCTTATCAAAGAAGATATCTCCAATTTACATGAGAAGATTCCTGAGAATAGAGGTCTCACTGTTCTGAACTCTCCCAAGAAGCCAGCTGAGCAAATCATTGACAACTGATAAAATAATTGTAGGTTTTGAGGAGAAGACAAACCTGATACTTAGAAAGCTAACCAGTGGACCGGCAGATCTAGATGTCATTTCTATCACTGGTATGCCGGGTTCAGGTAAAACTACTTTGGCATACAAAGTAAAAAATGATAAATCAGTTTCTAGCCATTTTGAACTTCGTGCATGGTGCACGGTCGACCAAGGATATGCCGAGAAGAAGTTGTTGGATAAAATTTTTAATCAAGTTAGTGACTCAAATTCAATATTGAGTGAGAATATTGATGTTACTGATAAGCTACGGAAACAACTGTATGGAAAGAAGTATCTTATTAGCTTAGATGACGTGTGGGATACTACTACATGGGATGAGTTAATAAGACCTTTTCCAGAAGTTGAGAAAGGAAGTAGAATTATTTTGACAACTCGAAAAAAGGAAGTGGCTTTGCATGGAAAGCTCTACACTGCTCCTCTTAATCTTCGATTGCTAAGATCAAAAGAAAGTTGGGAGTTATTAGAGAAAAAGGAATTTGACAACGAGAGTTTCCCTGATGACCTATTAGATGTTGGTAAAGAAATAGCCGAAAATTGTAAAGGGCTTCTTTTGGTGGCTGATCTAAATGCTGGAGTCATTGCTAGGAGGGAAAAGAAAAGGACTGTGTCGCTTGAAGTTCAAAATAATTTGAGTTCTTTTATTTTGAACAGTGAAGTGGAAGTGATGAAAGTTATAAAATTAAGTTATGACCATTTGCCACATCACCTGAAGCCATGCTTGCTTTACCTTGCAAGTTGTCCAAAGGACACTGCACTGACAATCTCTTTGTTGAAAGCTGTATGGAGTGCTAAAGGACTTGTGGAACAGATAGAGATGAAGAGTGTGAAAGAAGTGATGGATGTTTATATGGATAACTTAATTTCCAGTAGCTTGGTAATTCTTTTCAATGAGATAGGTGATGAACCGAGTTGCCAACCTCATGATCTTGTTCATGACTTTTGTTTTATAAAAGCAAGAGAGGAAAAGTTGTTTGAATGGATAAGTTCAAGTACACCATCTTCTTCTTCAGATTTGATGCCACGTATAGTGACCATTCATTATAACAGCGAGTTATTGGGGCTTAACAATTTTGTCCAGTTTGATTCAAATAAGAAAAGGCATTCTGGTAAACACATGTATTCTTTGACAGTAGTTTGTGACGACAGTGTTTCTGAAACATTTCAACTAAGACACTTGAGGCTTCTTAGATACTTGGACCTGGATCCCTCTTTTATCAAGGTGAAAGATTCTTTGCTGAATGAAATATGCATGTTGAATCATTTGAGGTACTTATGCATTAGGACAGAAGTTAAATCTCTGCCTTTGTCTTTCTCAAACCTCTGGAATCTAGAAATCTTGTTGGTGCATAATGAAGGATCAGCCTTCGCACTATTACCGCGAATTTGGGATCTTGTAAAGTTGCAAGTACTGTCCGTGAATGATTCTTCTTTCTTTGATATGGATGCAGATGGATCAATAGTGATAGCAGAGGACACAAAGTTAGAGAACTTGAGAATATTAGGGAAACTACTCGTGCTTTCCTATTCGAAAGATGCAAAGTATATTTTCACAAGGTTTCCCAATCTTCAAGTGCTTGTATTTGTTCTCAAGGAATCATGGGATTATTCAACAGAACAACATTGGTTCCCGAAATTTGATTGCCTAACTGAACTAGAAAACCTTAGTGTAGGTTTTAAAAGTTCAAAC
This sequence comes from Solanum verrucosum, assembly GCF_900185275.1. Lineage (NCBI taxonomy): Eukaryota > Viridiplantae > Streptophyta > Magnoliopsida > Solanales > Solanaceae > Solanum > Solanum verrucosum. The sequence continues at coordinate 3,392,572 of NW_026020329.1, forward strand.
ACAAACGACAGTGGGTCCTTCGTAGCAACAAATCGGCCGTGGGATTTTCACTTCCCTTCGAATCTAAAAAAATTGTGTCTACTTGATTTTCCCCTGTCAACCAATTCACTATCAACAATAGCGATACTGCCCAACTTTGAAGAAATGACACTTTATGATACAATCATCCATGGGGAAAAATGGAACATGGAGGAGGAAGACACCTTTAAGAATCTCAAATGTTTGAAGTTGCATAGAGTGACTCTTTCCAATTGGGTGGTTGGAGAGGAATCCTTTCCCGCGCTTGAGAAATTAAAACTGGAGGGATGTTGTGATCTTGAGGAGATTCCGCCTAGTTTTGGGGATATTTATTCATTGAAAATTATCGAACTTGTAGAGAGCCCTCAACTTGAAGATTCTGCTATGAAGATTAAGGAATATGCTAAAGATATGAGGGGAGGAGACGAGCTTCAACTCGTTGGCCGGAAGAATAACCCGTTATTTAAGTAGCATTTTATATGAACAAGTTCTTCTCCATTTTTTTGCTCTTCTGATTCCTGTAGTGGCAAATGTTAAAAGATGTCTACAATGTGTTTTTGAATACTAAATAGAAATATCATTGTTATAAACAAGTTTGAGAAATATACATAGCCTTATATTATGTCTCGACAATATACATCTGCCCCTGACCTATATCGTTATAGGTTTTGTTTTCTTCTTTCTCTTATAAACTACTCTTCTTCTCTTTTTTTGGGGATAATGTTTTGTAAGCGCCATTTGATCAATATATTGAAAATGACTTTTTATATGTCTGACTATATCTGCAGAATTGTGAGATTTACCGCCTAGTTTTGGAGATATTTATTCATTAAGAATTATCAGAGTTGAATGAATATATGACAGGAGAAGACAAGCTTCAGGTCCATGTACGCTAAAAAATATGTGAGTACAGATGAATTTATTACTTATTCCCTTTTTCTTCATTTGTTCTTTCAAGTTATTTACATATCATGTGTTTACTCTTCAAGTCCAGCTACATCACGACTCTTTGTACTATATGAAAGTTATTCTATATCTCAGTTTTTTCAAGATATACATTTATTGCTAATTCTTTGGTGCTTCAGTCTCAAAGAGGGAAACAAGTCTCGTCGATGAAGTAATTGCATAGCTGGCAAATGTAACCAGACAAAGCCTGGCTTAAACATATGCAACAAATCATGATCGATGCCTCATTCGTTTGTTTGATTGGTTTTTCAACGGATGGCGGGGCTGAAGTGTGTAACTTCTCCTAGTTGTCCTTGTTTTTGTTGTTGGTCAGGGAAGCTTTTTCGGAGGAGCAACGATTTTTGTGTGATATTAATTCTCACTTATTCATTTATTGTAATGCAAAGAACACAAAGTAAAATATGTTACAAAGAAAGTAAATTTTCTGTTCCAAAGCAAAACAAGAGTTTCTGTAGAATGTGATGTAATGGCCTTTAATTCCATTAACATTCACAATGTGTTATAAAAAATTAACTCTTGACTCTACAATAACTCCTATAGAAATTTCATTTATAAGTAGTGCCTTTGTGAATGCTAAGAAACCAACAAAAAGGAAAATAAAACATTTCCCTCCTTTCTTCTTATCTTTAGAATATTTTTGGGCAATTGGTTTTAGGCAACCTCCAAACTCTCAGTCACGAGTGCACGTGTTTGAGAGTAACTGTGGAACCTTGGGGAGCGACCGGCTACAACGATTTGCACTGAAGTCGAGCCAAAATCGCTTTCATGGCAGTGGCTTGCCACGACACAATGTTTGTGATAAGTTATTTACTACTTTATAATTCCAATCTAATATCAATATTGTAGATATTTTCCCAACAATTTGAAAGCGATTTACTAACATACAATATTGATAAATGGTTATTTCTTTGAACAAAACTTTTTCTGATTTCTCAAAACTTGAGCCTTTGGATGGAAATAATTTTAAACGATGGTCACAAAAACTTTTAATTTTCTTTGAACAATTAGAAGTTGATTATGTTTTATTTAACGAACCTTCTATGAATGGTTCTAATACTACTATTGATTCTAGCAATGTTATGGTTGTTGATGATGTTGCTAAAAAGAAGTTTGAAAAGGATAACAGAACTGTGAGAGGACAGTTGCTAAATCATACGACTAATCCTTTATTTGATTTATTTGTTACTTATAAATCTGCCAAAGAAATATGGGATAGTTTGAAAAAGAAATATGGTGCTGATGATGCAGGAAAGAAAAAATATGTTGTTGGTCAGTGGATTAAATTCCAAATGGTTGATAATAAGCCAATAATGGAACAGGTTCACGAATATGAGAACTTGACTGTTGATGTTCTAAACGAGGACATGAAGATGTGTGAGATATTTCAGGCTAATGTTTTGCTTGAAAAATTCCCACCATCTTGGAGTGATTATAGAAATCAATTAAAACATAAGAAAAAGAATTTAACTCTCCAAGAACTTATTAGTTGTATGAGGACTGAAGAGGCGAACCGTCTCAAAGATAAGATGGAAGAACTTTCTTTTAATTCTTCTAAAGCTAATCTTGTTGAATCTTATGGTACTGTTGTGAAAGACAAGTTCAAAGGAAAACAGAAGAAAGTCTCAAAAAAGGAACATATGAAGAAGAAAAATCAATTCAACAAGCCGGAGAGTCAAATTCAAAAATTTAAGGGTCCTTGTTTTGTTTGTGGAAAAGTTGGTCACGGGGCTGCCAAGTGCTATCAAAGAAAAGGGCAAGACTCAAAGCAAGAAGGAAAGAGTGATGTCCAAGCTCATCTTGCTGAGGGTAATGAAGTGATTGATGTTGTAGTCGTTGAGGCAAATCTAGTGTCTAACAAAACTGACTGGGTGCTAGACACAGGCGCTTCAAGGCATTTCTGTGCTAATAAGAATTTATTCCATGACTTTGAGGAGTCCACTGATGGAGAGTGTGTTTACATGGGTAACTCCACTACTGCTGGAGTTATGGGTAAAGGAAATTTTTTACTTAAATTAACTTTTGGAAAAACGTTATCCTTGAACAATGTTTTGTACGTTCCCTCCCTCAGTAGAAACTTAGTTTCCGAAGCACTTCTCAACAAAGTAGGCCTTAAACTTTTTTTTGAAGCTGATAAAATAATTATTTCCACTACCAAAAAATGCTCATTTTTTAGCGGCTAACTTGTGGGAGTTTTTAAAAGTCCCACTAATAATTCATTTTGTGGCATTTTATTATAACCCCCACAATATAAATATTTTTATGGTGGTTTTATTAAGGAGGTTAGAAAATCGCCACAATTTAATATTATTTATTGGGATTATCGAGCCCCAAAAATTTAGTAGATTAGTTACATTTAGAAATTAATTTATATAATATAATATAATATAATATAATATATAGTATTTTTTTCAAATTATATAATATATAACATTTAATGTTGAAAGTTAATTTTATTATATATATACATACACACGAGACATCCTTCTCCTTCTTTTATTTTAACTTGATTGTGATTTTTTTATCCTCTATTTCTTTTATATATTAAGATACTCTTCGAATGTTTTTTTACTTAGTATATGCAATTTCACTTAGACATTTATCTTATATAGTAATACTTTAATTTATATTATTTAGTGATTTTTGTTGTCTCATAACACAAAAATTTAAATTTTATAACTTTTAAAGCTAAGTCAATAGTAATATTTATATATATTTATTTGTATTTGTATTTTAACTTTATTTAAGATTTTATAATACTAGTTGAGGGTGAAACATTTTAATTAATAGTTAGTACTTATCATTAAAAATTAAAAATAAAAGCTTGTTTTATGCACAAAATTCTTTTATCTTTCATTTAGATCCAACTCAATCAAAATTTTAATACATCTCCCTCCAAAATTTAAAAAAAAACAAACTAAAGACTATAATTCCCCCTAAAATCATTCAAACATAATCAAATAACCACCCCCTCCCACCCATTCCTAAATCCCACGTAAACAACACACAAATACCTTTTTTTTCTTTCTCCTTAACTCATTTCTTTTTCCCCTTAACCCATTAATTCCCACGTAAAACACACACCCTCCCCTCTCCTCTCTCCTTTTGTCTTTCACTCTTCCTTACTTCATTTTTTTATATGTAGTTTTGCTAATTATATTTTTCATTGTAGGCTTTGCAAAGTGGAATAGAGGAAAAATAATTCATTATTTGAATACAAAGGTAATTTTGTGTTACGCGAGTTTGATGATTCATACTAGAATTTGAAACTCATATTATTATTTGATCATTTTATATTTTGCAAGTTGTTAAACTTACTGAATCAATGTTTTTTTTTACATATTTCAGATTTTGTTTGAATTCTCACTACATCGTAAAGTCGTCTATATCCAATCATTGATTGATTTATGGTAAATCATAATTTTATTTTTGTTTAGTTAAGAATCACGTAATCATTTTATTCTTGATTGGATCGACTATTACAAATTAAAGGACATTTTTTCATATTAGATTGTGATCGATATCAATATAACTTTAAAATTATGTATTTTCTTATTCAGTACGATAAATTGTTGAAGTTATGATTACTTTTTGGTAAATGAAAGAAAAAACTAAGGTCAAAGAGGAAAGTCTAACTTATAAATCAAGAGAAGTGAAAAATACTTGAACCAACGTGTTAAATCGAATGAGCAATCATTATATGATTTTGGAAAATATAAACCTAGTAAACTTATGTAGAAATAATCATGAAGTTGTTGTTATTCACTTTATTAGTGTGTATGAGAGAACATCAAAGTAAATTTCTTTCATCCATAATCTTATAATTATTTGTAAAATCAAAGCTTTATATGCTTTGCTTTTGAAATGAATTGAATTTTAATACTTTTTTATCAAGATGTACGAAGATATATGGGTATCAATATATGTTTATCTGATTATATATAATGTTTTCATTGTTTCAGCCTGATGCAGAGAGCTTATGTCACTTTGGATAAAAAGATTGGACGACAACAACATAAATCACCAAACAAGTGCTACAAATTTTTTGTTATGTTTATTTGATGTGGATTTTAAAAAGATTTAACATTGTTATGTTAAAATTATTATACACAAGTTTGTATTACTTTTATTTGACATAAATTTGAATTTGTGAAACTTATTAATATAAACTTGCTTAGTGAAATTTAATTTGCTTTAAATGTGTTATTTAGTAAAATTACTTATTATTCTGAAGAATTGATGTAAATCAAATTTAAAACTACTTATTATTTTGAAGGCTTGATGTAAATAAAATTTCACATTTATTATTAAAATAATAATTTTGTAAGACTCCACAAATCAAATTATAAATGTAAATTTTAATTTAAAGCCATGACAGTTTTAAATCCACACAAATTTGAGTTTAAAAATATTGAAATCATATTGTGAAGGTTCTAAACCATCAAAAATTGTATCGGAAAACCTCCACAAATTTAAAAGTCATTTTGCGGGGGACGTTGTGGAGGTTTACTAAAACCGCTGCAACTATGCTCGTGGCAAGGGTAATTGTGGCATTTTTAAAAACCGTCACAATTTAATTTGTGGGATCCCTAAACCGCTATAAATTGACAAAATAACCCCCATAAATTGAGCATTTTTTTGTAGTGTTCTCGTGGAGGAGACTTTGTTGGGAAGGGATATCTTAGTGGAGGATTGTTTGTATTGAACATTGTTCAAGAGATTGTCAATAATGCAAGTATTTCAAATTCCTCTTATATTGTTGAGTCTGTTAATTTATGGCATGGTAGACTAGGTCATATTAATATTGCTTCTATTAGAAGACTTAGAAAAATGAAATTAATTCATATAATAAAACTGGTGATTTTTCTAAATGTCTTGTGTGTGTAGAAGCAAAGCATGCCAAAAAACCTTTCAAATCTGTTATTAGTAGAAAGACCAAATTACTTGAACTAATACATTCAGATTTAGCAGATTTCAAGAACATTGTTAGCAGAGGTGGAAAAAAAGTATTATATTACTTTTGTTGATGACTTTTCTAGATACACTAAGGTATATCTTCTTAAGTCTAAAGATGAAGCTGAAAGCATGTTTTTGAAATTCAAAGCAGAAGTGGAAAATCAATTAGACAGAAAAATCAAGAGTTTCGGATCTGATAGGGGCGGTGAATATAGTACTAAAACTCTAGAGAATTTTTGTGAGAAAAATGGTATTATTCATGAAGTTAGTGCTCCATATACTCCCCAACAAAATGGCGTAGCCGAACAGAAAAATAAAACCCTTAAAGAAATGATGAATTCTATGCTTTTAAGCTCTGGTATATCTGACAATATGTGGGGAGAAGTTGTCTTGTCTACATGTTATATTCTTAATAGAGTCCCTCATAAGAAGTTAGACAAGACCTCATATGAGTTGTGGAAAGGGTTTGCTCCTAACTTGAAATTTTTGAAAGTGTGGGGGTGTTTGGCTAAGGTTGGTCTACCTGATTAAAACGAGTAAATGTTGGTTCTAAGACTTCTGATACTGTGTTTATTGGTTATGCTCAAAATAGTGCTACATATAGATTTATGTCTCTAAGTGATCATTCTATTTGTGAATCTAGAGATGCAGAATTTTTTGAGCATATTTTTCCTTTAAAAATGAATGTGTCAAGTGATGTGCAAAACAATGCTTCTACATCTATGTCAGATAATTCTCATGTAGTGCCTTCTTCGAATGTTATTTCTAATGAGCATGAAAATGAACTCAGAAGAAATAAAAGATGTAGATTTGAGACTAATTTTGGTCCTGATTTTATCACTACTTTCTTAACTGAAAATTTTGATATTAATGTCTTAAACGATGAATTAGTGTCTATCTATTTAATAGAAGAAGACCCTAAATTTTACGATGAAGCAATGAGATCAATAGATGTTATATTTTGGAAATAGGCTATTAAAAGTAAATTAGACTCTATAGTTTCTAATCACACTTGGGACTTGTATGATTTACCTAAAGGTTGTAAACCCATAAGTAGCAAGTGGATATTTAAGAAGAAATTGAAACTGATGGTACAATTGAAAAATATAAGGCTAGACTTGTGATTAGGGGTTTTAACCAAAAGAAAGGTGTTGATTACTTTGATACTTATTCTCCTATGACTAAAATAGCGACCATTAGAACTCTTATTGCTTTAGCCGCTGTTCATGATTTAGTGGTACATCAAATGGATGTCAAAACAACATTTCTAAATGGTGACTTAGAGGAAGAGATCTATATGACTCGACCTGAGGGTTTTGTGGTTCCAGGACAAGAGGATAAAGTATGCAAATTGAGAAAATCGTTGTATGGACTAAAACAAACACCTAAGCAATGGTATGAAAAATTTAATATCACATTAGTGGATAATGACTTTGTTGTAAATTAATCTAATACCTGTGTTTATTCTAGGATGATAGGTTCAGATTGTGTGATTATATGTTTATATGTAGATGACATGTTAATCGTTGGTCCTAATGTGAATGTTATAAATGAGACCAAAAACTTTTTGTCTTCTAAATTTGAAATGAAAGACCTTGGCGAAGCAGATGTGATTTTGGGAGTTAGAATCAAAAGAACTGCTAATGGTTTCTCTTTGTGTCAATCTCATTACATTGAAAAAATGTTGAAAAAATTTGATTGTTTTGCTGTAATTCCAGTGAGAACTCCTTATGATCCTAGCATACACTTGAAGAAGAATACAGAATCTAGTGTTTCTCAAACTGAATATGCTAAAATAATTGAGAGTGTAATATTTCTCATGAACTATACTTGGCCTAATATAGCTTATGTTGTTAGTAGATTGAGTAGATATACTCATAATCTCAGTAGTGAACACTGGAATGCTCTTCATCGCTTGCTAAGGTATGTGAGAGGTACTATGAATTGGTGTTTGCATTTTAACAAATTTCCTGCCGTTTTAGAAGGTTTTTGTGATGCAAATTGGGTAACTGACAATGATGAAGTTAGCTCCACCAGTGGCTATGTGTTTACTTAGGGTGCAGGTGCTATTTCGTGGAAGTCTTCCAAACAAACTTGTATAGCACGTTCTACCATGGAATTAGAATTCATTGCTCTCGAGTTGGCAGGGCAAGAAGCTGAGTGGGTAAGAAATCTTTTGGAGGATATGCCATTGTGGGGAAGACAAGCTTCATCAGTCTCTCTTCATTGTGACTTACAAGCAACAATTGGAATTGCCAAAAATAACGTGTACAATGGAAAAAAGAGATATATTCGCATCAGACATGGTACGGTTAAACAGTTGTTGAAACTGGGTGTTATTTCCTTGGAATATGTAAGGTCCGAAAGAAATTTGGCGGATCATATGACCAAGGGTTTGACAAGGAAAATAATCCTTGAAACGTCGAGGGGGATGGGGCTAAAGCCCCTTGATTGAGCTAGTGTGGTGGACCCATTAGGCCTCAATATACACCACATTTTCAATCCCTATGGCGTGAGACAGTATTTTAAAAGATTGAGTTTATTTTTCTCTTAATGATTCTATAGTCGTAAGGTGGTGTATTTGAGATAGACTTTATGGAATCACCTACGTGAGTGTAAAGGTGTGGTCGCCTTTTATGAAAGACTTGGGTCGTCTTTCTAGAGCACTCATAAGACCCAAGGTGTGTGTGCATGACCATAAAAGCACTTTGTATCACAGAGGTTGCTTAAATTTAAGGATATAGTATTTGTTACGGGAGTCTCAATTTAAATCCACTCAGTTCAAGAGTACTTCACTTTGTGTATATTAAGTTGTTGCCTCATATCACTACGTGTCAATTCAAATCGAAAGATATTGACACTTACGTACATGTTCCTTCCTTTTGTCCAAAATTTGTTCTTACTCTTTGTCTTTGAATTAGTGGAGGATTGTGATATTAATTCTCACTTATTCATTTATTGTAATGCAAAGAACACAAAGTAAAATATGTTACAAAGAGAATAAATTTTCCGTTCCAAAGCAAAACAAAGAGTTTCTATAGAATGTGATGTAATGGCCTTTAATTCCATTAACATTCACAATGCGTTATCAAAAATTAACTCTTGACTCTACAATAACTCATATAGAAACTTCCTATATAAGTAGTGCCTTTGTGAATGCTAAGAAACCAACAAAAAGGGAAACAAAATATTTCCCTCATTTCTTCTTATCTTTAGAATATTTTGGGCAATTGGTTTTGGGCAACCTCCAAACTCTCAGCCACGAGTGCACATGTTTGAGAGTAACTATGGAACCTTGGGGAGCGACCGGCTTCAACGATTTGCACTGGAGTCGAGCTGAAATCGCTTTCAAGGCAGTGGCTTGCCACGACACAGTGTTTGTGATCGATAAGTTATTTACTACTTTATAATTCCAATCTAATATCAATATTGTAGTTTTTTACCCAACATTCTGTACTTCAAATAGGAAACTTTGATTTCCTATAACTCCAAGCTCTTCTTCAGCAGCACACTCGAAATGACATATGTAATCAAACTCGTGATTATAGAAAAGCCAAGCGGATTGTCTATTCATAACTTGGTTACAAATACAAGATAACAGACTGCCCCTTCACTTTCTAGTGGAAAGGAAGTGAAGTGATCAAGAGGGTATTTTACCTTATGGATCAATTTCATTGTCACAGAAGCACATTCAAGATGAAGATCAAATTTAGATGAGGCCTTGGGCTTTAGAGTAAATTTCTCATATAGTAACTAGGTAAAAGAAAAGTATGAAGCAAAGTCGTTTTTTTGTTTTATATCAATAAAATCACTAAATTTTGTTTGGATAATTTTTATTTACCTCAGCTCAATATGAGCTCTAAGATAAACTTGAAATAAAAACACTAAAATAAACTAGATTTGTACCCGAGTCTCACAAGTGGATCGTCTAGCTTGTACCAATAGTACAACGACACTCCTATGATTTTCATGGGTGCACTTTTAATTATATCATAATTTCTGTCAGTTTCTCAAGATAGATACATACATATACATGATTTTCTGAAGTTAATGGGTGCATGTGCACCCCCACCTAGAGGGGTGGATCCGCATGTAATCATCAACCAACAACACTAATCACCATCATAATCATCACTATCATTACCATTGCCAACCATCACTTCTTGGAGCAATAATACTAAACAATGATACAGTGACATAATTATTAAAAATGGAAAGCTCCAAAGTGTGAAGTTGAATCACTATTTTACTCCTCCAGTAAATTATAAAATAATTAAATACAAATATTTTAATTACATAATAACATAATTTGAAGTTTAACAACTGCACTTTAATACTTTAGTTATGACATTAAAATTCTCTTAGTTAGTACTCAACTGAATGTTAGTACATTCAATTACAATGAAAATAAAACGGCTAAATGTTTTATTGTTTCGTTAAAATAATACTCCATCTGTCCCAATTTATGTGACACTTTTCATTTTTCGTCAGTCAAACAGTTTAAGTTTGATCGGTAATTTGTGCATGCAATCTTCAATTTATTTTAAATGATATTTATATATTTGTAAACTACGTAAAAATTTCTATAAGTCAAAATGTTCAAAAGATCTATGAATAACTTACGGTAAAAAAAATAGACTTGTTTGAATCTCGAAATCTGAAAAGTGTCACATAAAATGGAACAAAGGGAGTATAAAATAAATAAATTGACACTTGGCCACGTGCATTCTCACTTACTGCACCATTCATGTATTGAATAGATTCCATGTATCAATATTCATTGCAACCTTTAGAATGTCAATTAAATAGTTGACATAATAGATAAATGTGTTCTTTAATTTGGTTTCAGCTCGTATTTATGGCCTTCAACTTGTGGAGAATAGCAGAAGAAAAGTATAATCGGAAAACCCTTCTGCTAGCCTAAGATTATTAACTAAGATCAGAAGATTCAACTAAAGAAGAGGAAATTAGAAAGGAGAACTTGTTTATGGAAAAAGACTCTTGAATTGTCTTTGTTTTGGGTTGATTACAAATGCCTAATGTCACCCATATTCATACTTGTATAGGGATGCTTCTAGAAATTATTCTAGATACATCTAAAAGAAATATCTAGATATCCTTATCTTCTAACTATGTAACAAGAACATCTAGATTTTTCTTAAGTATAAATATCAAAGATATTTACTCTACCAAATTCTAGAAAGTTCTACTTAATATCTAAGATATTTTTTGTACTTCAAAAAAATATCAACTTTAATTTTTCACACTCCCCCTTAAAGTGATTTTTTGGAAACTACACCACACTTGTCGTGGAAGAGCTCAAACGAAGCTTTGATCCACATCTTGGTGAAAATCTCGGCAATTTCTTTCGAACTCCTCTTGCTTCTTCAAATGATAAAGATTCTTCATCGTCAGTTAATCCATGTAGATTATCTCCTTATTGAGTTCTCAGACTCCCCCTTTCTCTTAACTTCTCAACAATTATTTTATCTAGAGAAACACTATCAATTTTCTGTGAAGTCTCAACACCAACATAGGATCCACTGCCATATTCTCTTATCATCTCATCATTAGATAGTTTCATAGCTTTCTCTATAAAGGTCGTTACTAGCCATGTAGTTTCAGTTATTGCCTGTTCAGGATCTTCTTCTTTGATTTTTTCTATAGAAGCTATCATATCACCACTGGGAACATCCTCAATAATGTCTTGTTTCGTGCCGTCAACAAAAACTTCTTGCTTCTCCAAGTGATCGGCTATATTATATTCTAAATCCCCGATCCAATATTTTTCAAGATTAATGGAAATCATGGCATCTATTGCTCGAACCTTAGCTACTAAACACTTTCCCCATTCTTCTTATTCTTCATCAACTTTTTGAGCCATATTGCTCTCCTTGGCTCCGCAATATCTTTTTATGTGCCCTACTTCGCCACAACGATAATATCTGAAAGGCTTCTTACCATAATAGTTAGAAGGCTCTTTCTTCTCTCCAGGTGAGTGTGAACCACCTGAGGATCGAGAGTGTGGCATATCTCTTATTTTTCCTTTAAAGTTCCACTTATTGTCTACAAGAGCATTTTCTTCTCCTTCTTCGACAACTACACTAGCAAACTACTTGGCTAGTAGTTCCTGTGACGACAAAAAATTTTAAACTCCTCCAAGGATGGTTGTTGAGCCCATCCTTGAATCGACGTCACAAATGGAATATATTCAAGTTTCAAACAACAAATGACAATTCTTCTCATTCGTGCTTTAGAGATAGCCTCTTCTGGATTCAACAAAGATATCTAAGAACATAAGTTCTTAATCTTCAAAAAATACTAGGCGATAGAAAGGTTTCCTTGAGTGGTGTTAGTGAATTCATTCTCCAATATCTGCAGTCGAGCTTTATTCTTCTTGTAGAACAGACGATCGAGGGTCCTCCATATCGGAAGATTCAACTAAAGAAGAGGAAGTTAGAAAGGAAAACTTATTTATGGAAGAAGACTCTTGAATTGTTTTTGTTTTGGGTTGATTACAAATGCCTAATGTCACCCCTATTTATACTTGTATAAGGATGCTTCTCGAAATTATTCTAGATACATCTACAAGAAATATCTAGATATCCTTATCTTCTAACTATGTAACAAGAATCTAGATATTTCTATACTTCACTATAAATATCTAATTATCTAGAACACATAGATTTTTCTTAAGTATAAATATCAAAGATATTTACTCTACCAAATTCTAGAAAGTTCTACTAAATATCTAAGATATTTTTTTGTACCTCCAAAAAAATCAACTTTAATTTTTCACATTAGGATGTGCATAAGTAGATAGTTAAAGTTATATAAAATTGAATACAATATTTGAATAATAAAAATTGGGAGTTTAATGTATGCAATGCGCTTGACTAGACCTAATATAACATTTGTTATCGGCAAACTTTCAATATTTACAAACAATCCAAGTGATATTCATTGAAAAGCTATAATTATAGTACTTGGATATTTAAAGAAAATAAAATATTTACGAATTTGTCATAGTGATTTTTCTATCGCGTAGACGATATTCTTAAGTGAGTTGTATAATAAGTATAAATGATAAAAAGGTTATTTCATATTCGATATCCACTTGGAGGGGGGGGGGGGGAGGGGGGGGGGGTACATTAGTTGGGTATCCAAGAAACAAACTTGTGTTTCTCATTTCACATTAAAATCTGAATTAATTGCATTAGCAACTATTGGAAAGGAATCAGAATGACTAAGAAATATATTACTGGATATAATGTGTTGTGGTCGCAATCTATGTCAACCATTTTCATATTTTGTGATGGTGTGATTACTATATGTGCAGCTCACAATAAATATATATTGGGAATTAAATGAATACATATAAACTTAAGACATGTTTTTATATAAGAGAGATAGTTACTTGTGAAACTATAACTATAATGTATATGAGATCCACTAACAATTTGGTTGATCAACTTACAAAAGCATTAAATAGAGATGTCGTACAATAAACTAGAAAGAATGAGGCTAAAACTCTTAAATCAAACACAAGTAATAAAAAATCAATTTTGAGTTGGTATACACTCTAACAACACAAGCTCAATAGATAATTACAAGTTTTTTTTGTTTAAGAACGAATCTTCTCGTTTAAATCTTTGGTTTGGTGTACTGTTTAGTGTGACAAGATGAGTTTAGGAGTTGTTAAGTGCCTACATTAAAAGGGGTATAATAACAAACTTCAAAGTGCATACTATTACAAAAAAAAAAAAGGTGAATTAATTTTTAATGAAATTAGCAAATAATGTTTGCAGTAATAGCAACATAAAGTCTAGTTTCATCTATATTAATATTGAGGTGGTGCCTCTTCAAACAAGATTTATGGTGTTGACGTTGTTAATATTAATGAATTTGGATTAGCACACTATCATAAATGTGCTAAAGCATAATATTGAATTGTTTCACTACTTAATAATATTATGTGTGTGATACTTTTGATTTGACAAAAGAGCAGTTTAAATCTTAGGATACTAATATCATCGTCAAACTTTACGGTATTTACAAATTACACTTATGCAAAGTTCAAATCTGAATAAGATATTTTTTTATGTGTGATATTTTGAGGTATATTACAAATTAGTGGGGATTATTCTGTAGTTGTAATATGAGGAAAATTCCACATTGGTGGCTTCTTTCCACCCTTAGGGCCTTTAGCCTTTTAAGGACAAGCCCATTAAGTCTAACAAATTGAGTAAGTTTAAATGGAAACTACGTAAACGAGCCACAAAACATAAAATAATTACAATTTCATAGTTCAATCCAAACTAATTCAGTAAATACTCGCTTTGCCAAAATAAATTACAATTCATGCCCCTCCCCGTTTAGTTTAGGCTCAATTTCCTTCCAGCCCCCTTTAAATTTAGTAAAATTTTTAGAAATCTCAGTGTAAGGAGGAAACTACTTTTATCCCTACTTTTTTTTAATTTACAAAAAATCTCTAAATTTGTTGTCATCCGGGTACATCTCATTCTTCTTGATACATCACATTTGATACATTATATAACTAGGTTGTTGAGATTAAAAAGGAAATTAAATATAAAATTAAATGCCAGCAACACTTTTTTAAAAATGATGAACAACTTTTTACTTTTTACTTCAAAAATTTTCTTTTAAAAATAATTCAAAATATAATTTTGTATTCATATAAATTACAATTTGAGATCAATACTTTGTTGTACATTAGTAATAACTCATACATATATCAAACGATAAATAATTTAAGCATCGATTATTTTAATAATAATCTGCACCTTTACACTTTGATGTTTTTATGATTTAGTTCTTTGTTAACCATTTTAGTTATAAGAATATAACGACGTCAAACATGAAATGAGTATTTTTTTTATCAGACATCATTTTAAAAAGAAAGGCACAATCACTATGAGCTATGTGATGATACAACGTGTCACCCACGCTGCCAGAACTGTCCTATACCTTGACGGAGTATAAGACATCCTCAACTAAGTGGATCCACTAAGCTAATGCTTAAAAAGAAATAAGGAATCATCTAAAAGTATCACCCTTTTTACCCACGTTGGCTACATGGTTTATGAGAACTTTGAGTTATTTGAACTCATTCCCATATCGGTGCTCAATACTACTCCCAAAATATAACTCAGCTCATATGTTTAAAAACATTTCCTTGTCCTCAAACTTTGAGATTATTACTTAAAAGAATTCTCTTAAAAGAGATAGTACTTAGAACTCCTCATGAACCCATTTGGAAATCGATGTTTCCCCTCATTTTAAATGTAAAAACATTTACTCTTTGGGAATACTTAGTTATCATATATTCATTTTTTTAAATGAAATTCAACTCTACTCATCCTCATATCAAGTACTCAAGTCTTAAAACAAGTTCTAAGAGATTGTAAAAGACTTCTCAAAATAACTCGAAAGAACTCTCACGACTTTACTCTTACCTCTACCTTGAATTTGAATTATGAATTCAAGGATTATAATTCATGTTATGAAGGATCTCTCGATTTTTAGATGTATTTTAGAGTACTTAGAATAAAAAAGGAGTGAAGGTACAATTTAAAAGAACTTAGATGGAGCAAACAATTGAAAACAGGACGGGGCAGGCGACCTTGGCGCACTGAGTGGCGCGGGGTGCCAACCCCTAAACTTTAGAAGTGACTTCCTGGCGCACTACTAGCGCGGAGCGCCTGACCCTTGCCCAAAAAACCCGACGAATTTTGTTTCTCATTTTCTGGCCCTAATTCGCCTAGAATCGATTGTTTTTCTCAAATTTTTCTTAGATTCAATTACCCAATACAAGTACACAAGAATCTACTTACTTTTCCTCAAGAACAACCCTCAACAATCGAAATCCTCACCCCCAAATTCATCGAACTCCATAAACCAAGCATGAAAAACAAAATCTCAACAACACCCATCAAGAATTCAAATCATTCAAGCTCAAGAATAAAATTACGGGTAAATATACATAATTGGCGTGTGTGTGAATGAACCCAACACTATGAAAACTTACATACCTCGATTTGGCGAAACAAATCCTTGATTCGCAAGAAATCTTGACCGTTCTTCCTTTTCTCCTCTTTTCTCCTCTTGAACTCTCTTCTAAAATCCTAAATGTAATTTAGGATTGTGATAACTGACTCAAATCAGTTTAGACCCCTAAAATATTACCAAAAATGTTTAAAGTTGATGGGGTAAGGAAAAGACCAAAATACCCCTCATTAATTCGGGTTAATTTTCTTAACTGGACAGGCTGACTTCAGGCGGGCATATCTCTATCATCCAAACTCGAAATTTAGCAAACTCGGTGGCATTGGAAAGAGGATTCAAAGACATATAGCGCATTTTGTACTGAATGTTATGGTCATTTGAAGTTGACCCAAAACTCACAACTTAAGCATAGCTTGCCAAATTCTCAATTTGACTCTTTCCAAATTAGTTCTTTCTAAAATAGCTCGTTCTATGACCGAGGTGTTACATCATCATCATCATCACCATCGTCATCATCATCATCGTCATTGTTATTGTTATTGTTGGTGTATGTTATTGTTATTGTTATTGTGTTTGTGTTTGTGTTTGTTATTGTTGTTGTTGTTGTTGTTATTGTTGTAGTTGTTGTTATAATTATAACTATTATTGTTATTGTTGATATGACAACATTATTATGTCTATGAAGGTAATATTTTTAGTGACGAGATGAAAGTAGTGATAACATTATTATGTCTATGAAGGTGAAGTTTTAGCGACGAGATGAAAGTTTTGGCTACAAATTTAAAATTGTCGCTTATTTATTTATTTAGCGATGAAACATTTTTTTGGTATATAAAAGGACACTATACAATGACAAAATTATGATTGTTCAACTTAACTTTAAAGATAATAGATATCGTCACTAATTAAACTAGATAGTCAGTAACATGTGGTTTCATCAGTATTAGTAACCATTTTAGCTAGTGACAAAAACATACAATCTACTATAAAATCTTATATTTTATATGATAAACAAATTTAACACAAATACTATGCATTTAGAGATGAAAAAAAAACATAGTTAATATTTGATATAGAAATTGGCCGCCTAGAATACAAGTAAAACTTACTACAATAATTTGGAAATAACTAAGGTTTTGGCTCATAATTTAAAAAAATTGATATATGTCACGACCCAGACCGTCGTGATTGGCACCCACACTAACCCTCCGGTGGGAGAACCACTACTACAACTCAAACAAGCAACTAAACCAAAACTAAGACATTTAAACTACAAAAACAAATTAATTAACTAAAAAATGCGGAAATTTAATACCTATAACCTGAAAGTCAATGTACCAAAACATCTAAAGTTCAACAAGTCTAAGCGAGAAAATCGTCTACAGAACTAGTCTAAGTCCGAATAGGATGGACTAGTCAAAAAGAGAACTCAAGGCAACCCGGAAGAACTGACTCACCCTTAAATTCGAATCGGCGATCACTGATCTTCTAAACAAGGTCTGTCAATAGCCCCGGAAGATGTCCTGTACTCAACAAAAATAAGAGCAAGTGCAGTATCAGCACACAACAACCGTGTATTGGTAGAATCACGCGACTATCCCACTAAGTGTAACATACATTAGTCACTACAACAATATAATCACATGCACATATCAAACATATACAATATCATCAACATATACGAACAATGAACAATTTCACGATTCTCACATATCACAGTTATATCAATTTAGAGCAACATGCCATCTTCCAATATCAATTATCATTAGATATGAACGAACTCATCACAAGTAGATACACAGCACAATTCAATGGTCCTCTCATGGAACCCAATTCTATGGTCCCCTCATGGAACCTAAACCCAAACAGTTAGTATGTCGGAACGTGGCAATCTGATCCCATTCACACACCACAATCACAAACACAAGTACATCATCAAGATCATACATTTAAGTCATGATTTCATGGCAATGATATCCATTTATCTCATTTACAACAAGTGTGATCAATAATGCAACATTCGCATACATACATGTATTATAATGAAGCAAGAACAAACATACATCACACAATCATAGAATCACAACCATCACCTACCTCGAAACAAGCTTGAAACCCTAAGAAACTTGATCCTTCCCTTTCTGGATTCATTCCGCTTGTTCTTGGTCTACAAACAATCAATATAATACGAGAATCAATAAACAATCATTAATTACCAAGATTACTAACAATTCTATAAACCCTAGATCAAACCCATGATCCTAATTATCCAAATTAGTGTTGTTTCCATCATAGAATCTATAACAAAATCCTCCCCCATCAATATTCACCCATTCTATTACGTTCAACGGATCGAAAAATGGATTTGGGGAGTGAAAAGCTTACCTTTAGCCTCAAGAATGGTGAAAAACGAGTACGAGTCGCCTGGGGGTCGTTCCTTAGCTCTAAAAGTTGAAAAGTGCATAATGAGGTCGTTTAGGGGTTTATTAACGACTTTAATTGGCGTTGGGCCCGCCACAGCGGCCACCGCCCCGCCAGAGCAGCAAACATTCTCGTCAAAGCTGCCAAAATGAAACAGAGAGCTATTTCAAGAACTCCAAAATTCCCATTTCACAACAGACCTCTAACCTACGACGCTCAGTAAATACTCTTTACGCTAAGATCTATTCCGGGAGTTCTACTCGCCCGAATTCAATTCTGTAAAGTCGTACATTTTCCTTAATGAGTTATCTAACTACTCATGTAATCAAAATCATAAATGATTCGCCCGATTGTTACCAGATTTCCCTACACCTCAAAGACTCTGATTTCGTCCAAATCTGGACAAGGTTGGGAAAAATCCAAATACTACAAAAAAAGGTTTCTGACCCCAATTCTTTCCCCATTGGCTTTTCCATAACGATGAAAATAAGGTCGTTACAATAGATACCAATTTACCCATCACTCGTCCCCGAGTGATCAACTAGGAAAGACTGGCTAAAGTAAGGGTAGAGTAGTATATGAATCATCGAATTATTAGAGATACTTGTCTCGCATGCCCTTCTTACCGAATCTCATTACCCCCTAAGAGTTTTACATCTCCAACCTCAAATCAACCAATTGAATACCTACACATCCTCCCTTACAATGCCTCAATAAAGTCATCTCAACACTCGAGTGATAAATATTGTTGTATGTAAACTTAACTAATCAACAAAATGATTCCCAACAACCACCAAAGTTGATCGTACACACATCTGCCACATGTTATCAAGGATCTTGACACAAACATCAGGACGAATCCTTTCTCACACAACCATGATAAAATCCTAAATCAAAACTCGACACAATTAGAGGTGAACCTGAACCAACCAACACACAATCATAGTTCTTATCAATATCTCCATCTCACAACCCAATTTCCCATGAGTTTAAGTTATTACAAATCTGATCTTTAGAAATCATATACTCATCGAGGGATATGTCCAAGCATACAACCTCTCCAACAACACTATCAAAATGCTATATTTAGAAATTGTAGATTACCTCTTAAGAACAGTAGAATTGGACCCAATGATCCCCACATTCAACCATACATAATCGATACATGACCTCAACGACAAGATGAAAATTAAGATTGACGGATAACCACAAATACGCATGGTAGCTCTTCTATAAATTCTCATAAACAAGGTGGAACATGTAGACCCACTAAAATACTTTAACAACTCCTAGACAACACCAATTATGTCATTCGAAATAACCAAAACTTCCCAATTTTCCCACTTAACCAAGAGAACATCGCAGGATTTGGTACCTCATAATTTACCACTAGGGATCCACCCACAAAAGTGAAAACACACGAGAGCATAGCTAGTGAATCATACTCACATTACTAACAACCATCATAAACATTTCGACCATTTACCTTATCATAAACCAACACTTTTAAATGAAACCTTTCTTGGTACTTTAACAATCAATAGTAGTAAACTTACGACTCAACCCAGGTGTAAGTCCTTTCAAATGCTCAATACCGGATACAATTGATCATTTCTCAGCTTGACAATTCATACCTTGACAAAATACATCCCCATGAATGTAGACTCACAATGAAAAATCTAAATTGTAATTTCCACCATAAAACACAACATTAGCTTGTACCTTGAAGATTTTTATGAAATCATGGATCTTCGTTTATCATCGATCGCATTTCCATCGATCTTACAATATCTTTCGCTAACAATCCAATCATACTCATTGCTAGACTCAAAACAAAACCAAACACTTGTCATCACACTGAAGCTAATGTCCGCACACTCCTTTCTCAAGTCTTTTTCGATAGTTTTTAACCAATTCGACACACTTGTGACACTATTACCATACCCACATCAAAACAAATGAAATCACACGTCTCTGAACCCAATTATCTACTCCTTTAAACATAACTATTTATCATTTGCAATCAAATAAAATATTCTTCCTCTTGCCTCTCTCTAAAGGTTGTATTACATCCCACTATCTTTCTTCATCATGACCCTAGCTCTTTTAAATTCTATTCGAGTGGTGTCCCCCCATCTCTTAAAACTTTCCATACAACCACGTTACTCACCAAATATTAGGAACACACAACCTTAGGTACTCGCAAGTCGTAATTACTATACAAAATTCGCTTAATCAACAATCTCATTATATAGTTGCATCCCATCACAATCCATTGCGAACTCTTATTACCATTACGCTCAGTTAGCCCTGACTATAACTATGAAGTCAACCTTTTCATCAACATGACACCTAAAACTCAGGTATACTCATCAAATTTAAAGGACTAACCCAATCTTGGTACGCACTTATTTACGAAAATCTTTTATTTCCTTCACCCCAAGTATACTCAATGGAACTTTCTTTATCTGTAAGCTTGTCATTCTGGTATTAATCCACTCCCTTATGGTTTAGATAAAATCATCAATCATCATATTACCTTTCTTCTTCTTAACAAACAAGATAGGAGCACCCCACGGGGAAGCACTAGGACGGATGAAACCTTTATCAAGAAGCCCTTGGATTTGAGCTTTAAGCTCTCTCAATTCTGACACCACCGTAATAGACTCAATAGAAGGGGATTCAACTTCAACATCCCGAACATGGGCCAATAAGCCAACAATCATGCCCCACCAGTTTCCTAGCCAAAATAAATGATATGATCTTATCTAGCTTAGGCTTGTACACCCCTTCCCACTCTAATCTTTCCTTATCGGGGATCTTTAGAGTTACCGACTTAGTATTATAATTAAGCTGGGTATAATAGGGGGACAACCAAGTCATGCCTAAGATTATATCAAATCAGTCATATCTAGCATAACCAAATCAACCCAAATCTGAAAATCCATAACCATAACAGGACAACACGATACACATGGGTGACTATGACGACTCTTCAACTGGGGTAGAAACATGGATGGGGGCATCAAGTATATCAACAAACCACATCAAATCCCAAGGTAATTGAACTAACATGTACGAATAAGTAGAACCCAGATCACGTAAAACAATAGCCATCCGGGCACAGACAAGAGCAGCACTAGTGACCAATGCATCACACACCTCAAACTTGGTCTTGCCCGGAAAAGCATATAACTGAGCCTTGTCGTCTTGACGGGCAGCCTCATCGCCTGGCTGCACTACTCCTCTACCTGCATTACCATTTCCCCGCCCTTCACGACCTCACTAATTTCCTCCTCATATGCCCAGGTTCTCCATAAGTTAACATACTTTACAACTTATATTTGATTGCTGAACAATGAATTAGATTGCGAGGGTTAGTTCGGGTACTATTCAGGGTCTATAATTGTGACTAGGGGAAAATAGGGGAGACAGGTTAAGGTTCTGCCTCACCTCATCCCGTTCTGGCAGGAAAATTTCCGCACTGGTGGCCTCGCCTTGGCTGGAAAAGTTCCGCCCCAGCGGCCATAACGGAAACAGAACCCCTGCCAATAATTTTTCTAGGGTTCTTTTCTTTTCTAAATTCCACAAAGGTTCTCAACTTTACTTAGCAATTTTAGAATAATCCTCATAACTAGGATAATCATTGTCTACCCCCAGTCAATCCCACGATACACGAACCAATTCATTCTTGTCAATTCAACACAACAACCCACACATCCCCAGGATACACCCAGACACTCACACGATTCTAAGTCAAGATCTTCCTTTCACAACGAATTTCACGATACTCAAGTATTTACAACATACATAACTTCAACGACCAGCCCAACATATTGTACATATCAAAGTTCAGACACATATTTATTGTGCATATAATGACCTCATAATATTCAAGCAATTACAACTTCACATTCACAGTTAATTCAGACATCCAGAAGCATGCATTCAAAGTTTCCAAGATACAATTTACAGATAAGTCCAAATT
Organism: Solanum verrucosum; assembly: GCF_900185275.1. Lineage (NCBI taxonomy): Eukaryota > Viridiplantae > Streptophyta > Magnoliopsida > Solanales > Solanaceae > Solanum > Solanum verrucosum. The sequence goes on from NW_026020329.1 coordinate 3,414,944, forward strand.
CTTAATTAATTATTTCGTTCCATGGATGGCCATTCCAGATCATCCATGCATTCACACCACCCCTAGGGAGATACCAATTGGAACCTTCTCAGTTTCCAATTTGCTTTGTTTGTGGCCCCTCAGTCGTGATCACGACGTCTAGTTCACTTCGTTGAGATACCAATTGGAATTGGGAGATACCAATTGGACTCAACTCATACCACAAGCGACAATAGTAGCTAGCGAGCCCCTCAAAACTGCTAATTTCAGTCATATAACTTGGTCGAACTCAATTCTTAACCGCCTCAATTTTTAACTGATGGTAACCAGATCTTAAATCAATCTTAGAGAAAATCGATGCACCTTGCAATTGATCAAAAAAGACATCTATCCGAGGTAATGGATACTTGTTCTGAATGATGATCCTATTCAACTATCGGTAGTCTATACACATCCTCTCTTGCTAGCGATGGTGTTACCACTTTTATTGCTCTAGTTTGGACCATAGAGTGAACGAGGAAAGATAACAATTTGTATCACCCATATACCAATTGGATTCAAGTCATAGTATGAAGGAGTAGAAAGAAGTAAGTTTTTCCTAAAGTCCTATAGCCTCTCAAAGAAAACTACGGACATTTTCGTACCGTTCCAAAAGACTCTACTAGACTCGTTTTGGTACAATGAGATTAACGAACCTAAGGCTCTGATACCAACTTTGTCACGACCCAGACTGTCGTGATTGGCACCCACACTAACCATCCGGTGGGAGAACCACTACTACAACTCAAACAAACAACTAAACCAAAACTAAGGCATTTAAGCTACGAAAACAAATTAATTAACTAACAAATGCGGAAATTTAATACCTATAACCTGAAAGTCAATGTACCAAAACATCTTAAGTTCAACAAGTCTAAATGAGAAAATCATCTATAGAACTAGTCTAAGTCCGAATAGGATGGACTAGACAAAAAGAGAACACAAGGCAGCCCGGAAGAACTAGCTCACCCTTAAATTCGAATCGACGATCACTGATCTTCTAAACGAGGTCTGTTAATAGCCGTCAGAAGATGCCTTATACTCAACAAAAATAACAGCAGGTGCAGTATTAGTACACAACCACCGTGCACTGGTAGGATCACTCGGCTATCCCACTAAGTGTAACATACATTAGTCAATACAATAATATAATCACATGCACATATCGAACATATACAATATCATCAACATATACGAATAATGAACAACTTCACGATTTTGACATATCACAGTTATATCAATTTAGTGCAATATACCGTCTTCCAATATCAATCATCATTAGATATGAACGAACTCATCACAAGTAGATACACAATACAATTTCATTGTCCTCTCACGGAACCCAGTTCAATGGTCCTCTCATGGAACCCAAACCCAAACAGTTAGCATGCCGGAACGTGGCAATCCGATCCCATATTTATGCCGGAACGTGGCAACCGATCTCATAATTATGTCGGAACGTGGCAATCCGATCTTATATTTATGTCGGAACGTGGCAACCGATCCCATAATTATGTCGGAACGTGGCAATCCGATCTTATATTTAAGTCGGAACGTGGCAACCGATCCCATAATTATGCCGGAACGTGGCAATCCGATCCCATAATTATGCCGGAACGTGGCAATCCGATCCAAGTTAGTTATGCCAGAACGTGGCAATCCGATCCCATTCACACACCACAATCACAAACACAAGTACATTATCAAGATCATACATTTAAGTCATGATTTCATGGCAATGATATCCATCTATCTCATTTACAACAAGTGTGATCAATAATGCAATATTTGCATACATACATGTATCATAATGAAGCAAGAACATACATCACACAATCATAGTATCACAACCATCCCCTACCTCGAAAAAAGCTTGAAACCCTAAGAAATTTGATCCTTCCCTTTCCGGATTCGTTCCGCTTGTTCTTGGTCTACAAACAATCAATATAATACGAGAATCAATAAACAATCATTAATTACCCAGATTACTTACAATTCTATGAACCCTAGATCAAACCCATGATCCCAATTATCCAAATTCGGGTTGTTTCCACCATAGAATCTTTAACAAAACCCTCCCCTATCAATATTCACCCATTCTATTATGTTCTACGGATCGAAAAACGGATTCGGGGAGTGAAAAGTTTACATTTAGCCTCAAGAATGGTGAAAAATGAGTAGGAGTCGCTTGGGGGTCGTTCCTTAGCTCTAAAAGTTGAAAAGTGCATAATGAGGTCGTTTAGGGGTTTATTAACGACTTTAATTGGCGTTGGGCCCGCCACAGCGGCCACCGCCCCGCCAGAGCAGCAAACATTCTCGTCAAAGCTGCCAAAATGAAACAGAGAGCTATTTCAAGAACTCCAATATTCCCATTTCAGAACACACCTCTATCCCACGATGCTCAGTAAATACTCTTTACGCTAAGATCGATTTCGGGAGTTCTACTCGCCCGAATTCAATTCCGTAAAGTCGTACGGATTCCTTAACGAGTTATCTAACTACTCATGTAATAAAAATCATAAACGATTCACCAGATTGTTGCCAGATTTTTCTACACCTCAAAGACTCCAATTTTGTCCAAATCTGGACAAGGTTGGGAAAAATCTAAATACTACAAAAAGATTTCTGGCCCCAATTCTTTCCCCATTGGTTTTTCTATAACGACGGAAATCAGGTCATTACAATATATTAGACTGTTTGTTCAAACTCTTGGGATGTTAAAAGTACTTATTTTTAAAAAAAAGATATGTTTGATCAAGCTTTTAGAAGCAAATAAACTTTTTCAAAAGCATTTTTTTTTTTTTGAAAAAATACACTTTTAGAAGCATTTTAAAAAATTTAGTCAAACATTTATTGTTGCTCAAAATGTTTTTAAAATTTATTCGTGAACATTTCTTGACCAATTCTATGAGGCTGCCTAGTTTTAAAAGATTTCCCATCACAGCCAATTATAAATTAAATGTACTTTTTAATTTTTTTATAAACACTAGTCAATAATTGGGGCTAGTATTAGATGGAAGCTTAAATTTATTTTTCCTTCAATTGCTTGTCAAGTCTCACGGAATACACTCATACATTAATTATTTTAGAAAAGTTAGGCAAAAGACTACTTCTGTTTAGGCTCTAAACTAGTACAAGGTACAGTGTATACTATAATAAACTGAATAATACATTATCCTAACATCATACCACGATATTTAATAACAATTACTATTACTTTTGTCTTAATTTATATGACAATTTTTTTAATCAGCAAAAAAAATGACATATTTCCTTTTACAATATTTAATTACACTATCAATAATTTACCTATGTTCGGCTCCACTTATTTGACAAAGAAGTCTACAAAATTGTACTTTTCTATTTAAAAATTCATATATTTTTAGGGAAGTCTTGTAACATCACAAAGTCTTCCTATATTTCTTAGGTGGAATGACCTGAGAGACCCTTATACTTGGTTTGGATTGTCACCTAGATCCTTCTACTCGTAACTTTACCAAGTGAATACTTAGTTATTAAAACACGTTATTTTAAATCCCTCTGACCATCAATCAAACTTACATGATATTATTTAGCTGAATCATATGAAATGCATGAATACATTCGTTTAAAAGCGAATGAAGACAATAATTTTAATTTAAAATATTAAAATTAAAAAGAAAAAATATAACAATCAAAATAAAAGAAAAAAAACATCCCATCCCTATCCCCACCTACCATTATGAATAAGCAGAGTCATAGATGAATTATTATTTTGCAAAAGTTAGGCAATAGACTTGTGATTAGGCTCTAAACTACAAGGTACACTGTACATACACTGTATGATCATTGCTTTCAATTAGTTACCATATATATATATATATATATATGGCAAATTGACAAACACCTTCGTTGGGAATATTTTCATTTTGAAGAAATTTAAATGATTTAAAAACCTCTCAGCGCATTTATAAATAAATTACATCCTTAATTCATTGGCTTAAACTAGTTTTAAGTTAAAGGAGGTTTTGGGTTCAAAATTACTTCACTACATTTTTTTAGTACGAGTAATATATTTTGCAAAAATAAGCTTTGATTGAGGATTAAATCCGGGACCCCAAACACAAAAACCAGATGCTGAACCAAAGCGCCATCAGAATATTATTGTTAAATAGTGTCATTTTAGGGAAAAGTCATAAATCCCTCCCTTAAACTTGTTCGAAAAGTCATTTACACGCTCAAACTATAATGGTGACCTTTTACATATTTATACTACTCAAAAGTGAATTCTAATTTTTTTTTTACCCCCTAAAACTGGCGTGGCAAAAAAATAAAACATAGGCGCGTCAATTTGAAATTAAAGTAAAAAATAATAATTAGAATCATTTTTCCCACCCTCACCCCCCACACCTTTTCTTGTTCACGCCCCACTCATTGTCCTTTTCTTCTCCATTCTTTATTTTCATCACACTTCTTTATTTTTTATCACAATCTCAAAGCACAATTTTTTTTTTAATTCACAATTAGGCTAATTCCTATAGATATATTAGTAAGTAATTATATTTTATCTAGAAAAATTTTGGTTGATTATTCTATCTATTTCACTTTTTTTTTACTTTGTTAAAAAAATTTTGGTTGTTAGTCAATTTTTGGGTTTGGTGGTGATGGGTGGCGGGTGGCAAAAATTAAAAGAGGTAAATGAAGGTGGTAAAGAAGAAAAAATCGATATTGATGATGGTGGTGGTGATATTTGGTGGTGGGTGACAACGAAGAAGAAGAAGAATTGAAGGTGATATAGTGATGGTGAAGAACAAAGAATCGATAGTGAAGGTGGTCGGATATGATTTTTCCGATGAGAAGAGAATTGAAATGAGTGGATTTAGTGATGAAGAAGATATAATTATTAGAGAATTAAAATAATTAATTAGGGATTAATTAGAGTAAAATATAGCCAACAAACGAAATTTTTTTTTTTATAATTTCTGACATGACGCTGATGTACGTGGCAGCAAGTGTAATACACCACATACTGTGAAAGCGGTGCTACACGTCTCAGGGTGGTAATAAATTCACTTTTGAGTAGTAAAGGTATGTAATAGGTCACCATAATAGTTTGAGCATGTAACTGACTTTTTGGAATAAGTTCAGGGGGGAATCTCTGTCTTTTCCAGTCATTTTATTATACATAAACATTTATACATAGTATTAAAATATAGTAAATTTTTCCGACAAAGGGTGTCGCTTGACACTCCTTCGCCTTACGTGGGTCCGCCCATACCTTTTTCAGAATGAAGGAAAATATTTTCTGAAAAATGTTTGTATATTTTCTCATGTTTCAACACTACCGAAGACCTTTCTCTATCAGAGAAATAAGTTCCTTAAAAATGATCATTTCTCTAGTAAAAAGTGAGAAAAATTAGGTTTAATAAGTGATATTCCATATTAATTATGTAATACTCACCATCCAATATCCTCCACCCAACAGTGGCGGAGCCACATGTACTTGAGGGGACGCCCTAGTGGCAGAGCTAGTAATTTCATAAATGGCGTCCTAGCACAACAAAAATTCTTTTCAAAAAATAGAACTAATGAGATTCGAACATGCAAACACTACCTCATTCCAAGCATCTAAAACCATTGGGCTACAATAACTTGTTGTGTTAAGAATGTCCAAAATATGTTATTCAATCTTTTCATGTATCATTTTACTTGTATATACGATATTTTTTTACAATGAATTGGACACCCTGACAATCATGTAGCTACGCCACTAGACACATACTGTGTAGCTAGGTAAAAGTCATATTTTATGTTACATATTGACACTCCTTGACTGCTTCGTGAATTTGGTTCGTTATATTTTGATAACCCTTAATAAAAATTTAGGCTCCCGCCACTGCAACCCCACCCCCAACCCTAGCCCCTATCCTCACCACCCCACACTATATAGCTCACTATGCCAACCTTAATATAGTATTTGATTAGATTATATACAAATTCTCTTGGAATTATTTTTATTTAGTTACCAAATATCGAAAAATAAGTAAACACCCACTTACTTTTCCAAAAAAAATTCCTTCAAACCAAACACACCCTATGTAAATAAATCAGTCATTCCCTACGTTATAGCAATTGCATTATTACACCATGTGGTGGGATTGCCTAACTTTGTAAGCATGCCAATATATATAGACGATAGTGTACATTCTTATTGGCAAGGGTGAGTTCATTTTGAGACATAAAAAGGTACACATATATTAAAAAAAATTGTCATATTTTGCCAAAATATATAGACGATAATGTACATTCTTATTGGCATTATTCTATTTGTTAATTTCCCTAACACACTTGACTTGTTTTATGTTCTCAGCTGGGATAATGGTGGCAACAAGATCCTTCAAACTTGTAATTTTGTTACTCCTTTGTACTTCATTGACCGTTTTATTAGCAGAAAGTGCACCTAATCAACAAAAGGACACATATAATTATGATGAATACTTTGTTGAGAAAACAATCCTTAAGAATGCTGTGTCTAAAGGAGCAGGTAAATTGCTTCACTTATACAACTCAAAGCCGAGGCGAAGTCAGAATTTTATAATGATGATTTCAAGTATTAATAATTGGGTTCTTAACTTAATATTTGTACGTATTAATAAACCTTTTAATATAAATACACAATTTAAGCAAAAGTTATTGAACTTGATGTTGAGTCTAACAATATCACGTAAAATAAGACAGACGAAATTAATATTCTCCGGACCTACCTATATCCTATTTCATAAGTCTCTTTTAGTAGTGTTGTAACCTCATTTAGATGCAGTCTGCTTGGATGGAAGCCCACCAGCATTTTACATGGATAGAGGATTTGGATAAGGTGCTCAAAGCTGGATGATTCACCTATCTGTAAGTTTCGGAGGATTAATGATTGTCTATTTATTAACTCAGTCTATTTTGATAGTACAATTCCAACGGTTTAAACAAATCTTAAGATTTGTCTTAATTATATACAAATACTTTTATGATAATACTCGAGCCGTATGTAATACTTTGTTGTTATTAGGGAGGAGGATGGTGATGTGAGAGAGTGCCAAAATCGTTCAACTACTTCTTTTGGTTCTTCAAAACATATGCCTCCATTCAAATTTAGAGGTCACTTCAGCAACAATAAAAATGCTAATCCAAGTAATTAAACACTATCTCCTTTTTCTTTCTTTTTTTAATCTGTGCAATTTTTGGTTACAAAATTAGAATAAATTAATTAATTAATCACTAATAATAGCCTTTACAATGCAAACCACGCAGATTTGTTCAACTGGAACAAAGTTATGGTTGCATATTGTGATGGAGGAGCATTCACCGGAGATGTTGAAACAGTTGATCCTGTATGTTATATATTATAACGCAACATAATCTTATAATATTGTTCATATTAATTACCATATGGTTTTATTTTTTTGTTGTGAAAAAAAATGGGGCGGGGGTGGGTTAATAACTTAATACTCAACGCTTTTAGTCATTTCATGATTCAATTGAACATTCCATTTTTCTTTACCAAACATATGCGATCCAATCAGTATGATTCATCACACAAGTACCACGGGTTTTGGGTAAATTTCTTTCATTTTTGAATTAGCTTGTGACAAGGCTAGTATTAATATGAGTTCGTTGACCACGTAAAGGCGGTCCATCAAGATGATGAATTCCACAATAACATACTATTGTTCATTATAAGAATTTAGAGGTTAAAAAAGCTTCAATTTATGTACTTAATTACTTCTTTTTTTGTCTTTTTTAGGATACCAATCTTCACTTTAGAGGTGCAAGGATTTTTTCTGCAGTTATGGAGGATTTGTTGTCAAAAGGATTAAAAGATGCCAAAAAAGTATGTCAACTTACTTTACTTATTACACAAAGTATAAATAACTATGTCGCTTAGACTCTTCAAAAATATTGACCAACATGTACTGTCAGATACGCTAATAGAAGTTTAATTTATTGTACTATACTAGGCCCTTCTTATTGGAAGTTCTGCTGGGGCATATCCAGCAATGTTTTATTGTGATCGCTTCAGCAAACTATTGCCTAGTACTCCGCGATTAAAATGCTTGACCGATAGTGGCTATTTCATCGATGTGTAAGACATTTTTATCGTGTTATATGATCAATTTTTGAAGATGATTCATATGTTGTAAGAACCACATTATGCAATTTGTTCTGTTTTCTCAGCAACAAGAATCTTCAGAAGGGAAAAGGCTTCGAAACAATCTATAAAGCACTTGTTACATTACATGTACATAATCTCCTTTCGTATTTCTTCTTGTTTCATTTTATGTTACTCAAACAAAGGTGTCAAATGAACGAGTCAAAAATAAATTGATGAGTTCATATATGCAGGGGTCTGTCAAAGCACTACCAAAATCCTGCACTTCAAGAATGAAGCCAGAATTGGTACAAATTGTTACTACATTATTTTTTCTTCTTGTGGGTTAATGTTGATATTATTACTGAAAATCGTCGCGATACATTTTTGCAGTGTTTCTTCCCACAAAACATGCAACAATATATCAAAACGCCACTTTATACAATCATGTCACCGTTCGATATAGTTCAGGTAATTATATTATATATATTTGTCATGTTTTATTCCCCGAGAGTCAAACTACATGAATTTTGACCAATAAATTGTATTGCAGGTTGGAACTTCATTAGGTGATTATTACAATGCCATTAAACAGAATAATTGCTCTGCTAATCAAAAGGAAAACCTTAGAGGTTAGATTACAATTTTATTTTTTTTCCTAATGTACAAGTTTGTAATTTTCTAATTATTTGAGTTATTTTATTTCAGAACTTAGATTGGAGTTGTTAAGTAAATTGCCCAATGCAAGTGACACAAAATCAAGAGGAGCTTTTATTGACTCTCAGTTTCATCATACTAGACTTCAGAATTACTGGAAGCCACAGAATGTCAGTGTGGTGAATAATGTGGTATGACATTATTTAGGGTGTGTTTGGTATGAAGGAAAATGTTTTCCATGGAAAATGTTTTCCTAGAAAATGTTTTCTTGGAAAACAAGTTGATTTTTGACTTATTTTCTCATGTTTGGTTGGTGAGTAGAAAATATTTTTTGTGTTTGATTTATGAATGAAAAATGTTTTTGAAAAATTTCTTTTATTTATACTAGAGTAGAAAATAATTTTTGAAATTGAAAATATTTTTTTAAAACAAACTTAATTTTTTTTTGGGGTGGGGGCTGGTAGGGGGTGGGGGGGGGGGTCGAGGGTAGGGGTGAAAAATTGAAATTTTGAAGTTAAATTTTTTTTTAAAAAAAAAATGCCTTAAAATTTTTTTTGGGGGTGGGGGACTGGTAGGGGGTGGGGGGGCTGGTAGGGCGTGGGTGGGGGGGGGTGTCGAGGGTAGGGCTAAAAAAATGAAATTTTGAAGTCAAAAATATTTTTTAAAAACTAACTTAAACTTTTTTTTTGGGAGGTGGGGGGGGGGGGGGGGGGGGGGGGGGGGGGGGGGGGAGGGGCTGGTAGGGGTGAAAAAATGAAATTTGAAGTCGAAAATATTTTTTAAAAACTAACTTAATTTTTTTTTTGGGGGGGGGGAGGGGGGCTGGTAGGGGGTGGGGGGTCGAGGGTAGGGGTGAAAAAAATGAAATTTTGAAGTCGAAAATATTTTTTTAAAAACAAAACTTAAAATTTTTTTTGGGAGGTGGGGGGGGGGGGCTGGTAGGGGGTGGGTGGGTGGGTGGGGGTGGGGGGGTCGAGGGTAGGGGTGAAAAAAATGAAATTTTGAAGTCGAAAATATTTTTTAAAAACTAACTTAATTTTTTTTTTGGGGGGGAGGGGGGCTGGTAGGGGGTGGGTGGGTGCGTGGGGGTGGGGGGGGTCGAGGGTAGGGGTGAAAAAAATGAAATTTTGAAGTCGAAAATATTTTTTAAAAACAACTTAAATTTTTTTTTTGGGAGGTGGGGGGAGGGGGGGGGGGGCTGGTAGGGGGTAGGGGGTCGAGGGTAGGGGTAAAAAAATTAAATTTTGAAGTCGAAAATATTTTTTAAAAACAAACTTAAATTTTTTTTTGGGAGGTGGGGGGGGGACTGGTTGGGGGTGGGGTGGGGGGTCGAGGGTAGGGGTGAAAAAATGAAATTTTGAAGTCAAAAATATTTTTTAAAAATAAACTTAAATTTTTTTTTGGGGAGTGGGAGGGCTGGTAGGGGGTGGGTGGGGAATGGGTAGAGGGGTCGAGGGTAAGGGTGAAAAAATGAAATAATATTTTTTAAAAACAAACTTAAATTTTTTTCTTTTTGAAGGGGGTGGGGGCTGATAGGGGGCTGGGGGGGAGGGGGGGCGAGGGTAGGAGGTGGAGGGTAAAAAATAAAAAATTGAAATTAGAAATATCTTTTAAAAACAACTTTTAAATTATTTTTTTTTTGGGGGGGGGGGGGGTTGGGGGGGTTGGTTTGAGTGTAGGGACAAAATAAATTGATTTTTTCAACAATTTTTTTTTTAATTGGAAGTTGGAAGAGAGTTTTGGAAAATGTTTTCCTTAAGTTTTGAAGGGAAGTCATTTTCCTTAAATTTGAGGAAAATGAGTTGATTTGGAAAACATTTTCCAAAACATTTAACCCAACCAAACATGAGAAAATTGGAAAACATTTTCCGGAAAATGTTTTCCTTCATACCAAACACACCCTTAGTCTGTCATCTCAAAAAAGATGTCATGTTTTAAAAAAATAACTCAACTTTCAAAAGCATTTTTTTCTTTCATAAACTTTGTGTCTAGTCTGACGGTGCCATGTAACGCTTATTAATGAAGGTTTTTATGCAGACAATGATAAAGGCATTTGGAGATTAGTACTTTGACAGGCAATATTATTATCTCATAGACAAGCATGACTTGCCAATCCCATAAAATAAACTCCTTGGATCGTGCTGCTGGGGTTTCTTAAACACATGGAAATTGCAAAATGGCATGTAATATATTATAAAGTTGTGAAATAAAGCATATGTTCAAGTACTTGATACATGTATTTTGCAGCAAGTTTCTAATATATATACTCCATATATGGACATTCATGTTGAAGGACATCTAATTTTCTCTGTATCGTTCCAATTTTATTGATGTCCCCGAAGGGATGCCTAGTAAGCATGAAAACATAACTTTCATAGATAACAAATTCAACAGATGTTCTTACAATACATACAAGCTAGCTAGAACTTTGTAATTACTACTAGGAGTGGTCTTCCTGTATTTTAATACTTTTCAGTCTTTCAGAAGCTAAACCAAACTTAGTATCATAAGAGTCAGTTTCTCTATTAAGTGCACATTGGACATGAAGCACTTCATCGAGGTCGAAACTGTAGTACATGAAGCTCTCTTTTGAGTTTAACTCCCTGGAACAGCCACTGCATTTGATAACTGCCATCTCACCATCATATGGATACGAATAGAGAAGTTTATAAGAAACTTTCTTGTTTGTGGTAAATATCATGGGAGCACCAGCACAGGAACGATGGAGACTGAATTTACATGTAGAGCAACGGTATGTTGTACCTACTTCATGACCACAAGCTCTGCAATTGGACTTTGGAGGATCGTTATAGCTAGTGAGTATGAGGGGGTGATTTGAGTGAAAATGGTGTTGTATCCTTCGCGGAAGAGTGAAACAAGTCTCGTCGATGAAGTAATTGCATAGCTGGCAAATGTAACCGGATAAAGCCTGGATTGAACATATGCAGCAATTCATGATTGACGCCTCATTCGTTTGTTTAATTGCTTTCAACGGATGGCGGTGGCTGAAGTGTATAACTTCTCCTAGCTTTTCGAGTTTCTGTTGTTGGCCAGAACAACTTTTTTGGAGGAGCAAGGATTTCTGGACTTCAGATAGGAAACTTTGATCCCCTATAACTCCAAGCTCTTCTTCAGCAGCACACTCGAAATGACAGATGTAATCAAACTCGCGATTATAGAAAAGCCAAGTGGATTGCCAATTCATAACTTGGTTACAAATACAACATAACAGGGTTGCCCCTTCACTTTTTAGTGGAAAGGAAGTAAAGAGATCAAGAGGGTATTTTACCTTATGGATCAATTTCGTCGTCACAGAAGCACATTCAAGATGAAGATCAAATTTACACAAATCACAATGATAGTAAAATGAAAACAATGAGTTGTCATAACCACATGCCACACAACAGAACTCGCTTTCCACTTTCGAATGCCAAAGAGAGATTGAAGGAATGGGAAGAAGGGTGAGTGAGTGCATAGGATGAAAATCATGTCGAATTCTTTTAGGAATGTTAGAGCATACCTCATGGAGAAAGTAACGACAACAATCGCAACCATAAGCTACCCCGGAAATTATAATAGTACACATGTTGCATCTTATAACTTCTGTTCCTTTAAGATGAAATCTTAGCAAAGGATGTCTGTGGCTGAAATGCACTAGATCACCATCACGAAGATGAGGAGGCGCTTTTGACACACAACTTTCCTCTTCCTTAGCAATCAATTTAGAACAGCTTGTTATTTCTGTTTGTATATTTTTGTGCCTCTGCCTAAATCTGTACAGAACAGCTTGCTGGCCTTTTGCTTCATCCAACTTATCTTCAGCTTGATCTTCAGAATCTGATTTTTCGTTCTTAACGATTTCTATCTCTCTTTTTTTGGGCTGAGACATGTTTTGAGGATGATGAATTAGTAATTGAACAAGAAATTTGAGCAGACAATAAACCAGAACAATAGTTGGTAGCAATATAGAAAGGCCTAGTAAATAGCTGAATTCTAAGCTGTTATCATCAAAGATCAAACGTAGCATCTTCTTGTCGTCTGGCATCAACTGATATTACTATTACTAATTGATTATTTTTCTTCAAGAATTGATCATAATCTTTGAAATAGCATAGGACAAGTGAAATTATTGAAAGAGCAAAAAGCTAAAGAAACCAATAAATCATAAGTGAAAAAGACAAAAAAGTAGAGAAAACAAAGAAAGATTCTTGTTCTACAGTAACTGGCCATTTCCTCTCTTGTGTTTCAATAATTCATGGGCCAAAATGACATTTTAGATGAGGCCTTGGGCTTTAGAGTAAATTTCTCATATAGTAACTAGGTAAAAGTAAAATAAACAGTCTAGCTAGATTTGTACCCAAGTCTCACAAGTGGATCGTCTAGCTTGCACCAATAGCACAACGGCACTCCTATGATTTTCATGGGTGCACTTTTAATTATATCATAATTTCTGTCAGTTTCTCAAAATAGATATACATACATATATATGATATTTTGTGAAGTTAATGGGTGCACATGCACCCAACCTAGAGGGGTGAATCCGCCTGTAATCATCAACCAACAACACTAATCACCATCATAATGATCACTATCATTCCACTTCTTGGAGCAGTAATATTAAACAATGATACATTAGCATAATTATTAAAATGGAAAGCTCAAAAGTGTGAAGTTGAATCACTATTTTACTTCTCCATTAAATTATAAAATAATTAAATATAAATATTTTAATTATATAATAACATAATAACATAATTTGAAGTTTAACAAGGGCACTTTAATACTTTAGTTATGACATTAAAATTCTCTTAGTTATTACTCTACTGAATGTTAGTACATTCAATTACAATGAAAATAAAACGGTTAAATGTTTTATTGTTTCATTAAAATAATACTCCATCTGTCCCAATTTATGTGACATTTTTCATTTTTTGAGAGTCAAACAATTTAAGTTTGATCGGCAATTTACACATGAAATCTTCAATTTCTTGAAATGATATTTATTTATTTGTAAACTACGTAAAAATTTCTATAAGTCACAATAATTGATAATTTAAAATGTTTAAAAGATCTATGAAAAACTTACGATAAAAAAATAGACTTGTTTGAATCTCAAAATGTGAAATGTGTCACATAAAATGGGACGAATGGAATATAAAATAAATAAATCGACACTTGGCCAGGTGCATTCTCACGTACTGCACCATTCATGGATTGAATTGCTTTCCATATATCAATATTCATTGCAACATTTAGAATGTCAATTAAATAGTTGGCATAGATAAATGTGCTCTTTAATTTGGTTTCAGCTCGTATTTATAGCCTTCAACTTAGAATGTGCATAAGTAGATAGTTAAAGTTATATAAAATTGAATACAATATTTGAATAATAAAAATTGGGAGTTTAATGTATGCAGTGCGCTTGACTAGACCTAATATAACATTTGTTATCGGCAAAAGACTTACAAACAATCCAAGTGATATTCATTGAAAAGCTATAATTATAGTACAATTGAATATTTAAAGAAAATAAAATATTTAAGAATTTGTCATAGGGATTTTTCTATCGTGTAGACGGATATTCTTAAGTGAGTTGTATAATAAGTATAAATGATAATAAGGTTATTTCATATTCGATATCCACTTGGTTTGGGGGGGGGGGGGGGGTTTCCATTAGTTGGGTATTCAAGAAACAAACTTGTGTTTCTCATTTCACATTGAAATTTGAATTAATTGCATTAGCAACTATTGGAAAGGAATCAGAATGACTAAGAAATATATTACTGGATATAATGTTGTGGTCGCAATCTATGTCAACCATTTTCATATTTTGTGATGATGTGATTACTATATGTGCAGCTCACAATAAATATATATTGGGAATTAAATGAATACATATAAACTTAAGACATGTTTATATAAGAGAGATAGTTACTTGTGAAACTATAACTATAATGTATATGAGATCGACTAACAATTTGGTTGATCAACTTACAAAAGCATTAAATAGAGATGTCGTACAATAAACTAGAAGGAATGAGGCTAAAACTCTTAAATCAAACACAAGTAATAAAAATTCAATTTTGAGTTGATATACACTCTAACAACACGAGCTCAATAGAGAATTACAAGTTTTTTGTTTAAGCACGAATCTTCTCGTTTAAATCTTTGCTTCTGGTGTACTGTTTAGTGTGACAAGATGAGTTTAGGAGTTGTTAAGTGCCTACAATAAAAGGGGTATAATGACAAACTTCAAAGTGCATACTATTAAAAAAAAAAAGGGTGAATTAATTTTTAATGAAATTAGCAAATAATATTTTCAGTAATAGCAACATAAAGTTTAGTTTCATCTATATTAATATTGAGGTGGTGCCTCTTTAAACAAGATTTATGGTGTTGACGTTGTTAATATTAATGAATTTGGATTAGCACACGATCATAAATGTGCTAAAGCATAATATTGAATTGTTTCACTACTTAATAATATTATGTGTGTGATACTTTTGATTTGACAAAAGAGTAGTTTAAATCTTAGGATACTAATATCATCGTTAAACTTTACGATATTTACAAATTACACTTATGCAAAGTTCAAATCTGAATAAGATATTTTTTGATATGTATGATATTATGAGGTCTATTACAAATTAATGGGGATTATTATGTAGTTGTAATATGGGGGAAATTCCACATTGGTGGCTTCTTTCCACCCTTAGGGCCTTTAGCCTTATAAGGACAAGCCCATTAAGTCTAACAAATTGAGTTAGTTTATAGGGAAACTACATAAATGAGCCACAAAATACAAAATAATTACAATTGCATAGCTCAATCCAAACAAATAAAGAAAATACTCATTCTCTCAATAAATTACAATCTATCCCCCCCCCCCCCCCCCTTTAGTTTAGGCTCAATTTCCTTCCAGCCCCCTTTAAATTTAGTAAAAAAATTAGGAATCACATAGTGTAAGGAGCAAACTTCATTTTATCCCTACTTTTTTTAAATTTACAAAAATTTCCTAAAATTGTTGTCATCCGGGTACATCACATTCTTCTTGATACATCACATTTGATACATTATACAACTAGTTTGTTGAGATTAAAGAGGAAATTAAATATAAAACTAAATGTTAGTTCCCCAAATCATGCAAATCAAATTGATGTCAGTCTCTCCCAAATCACAGCTCCAAACAATTCAAATTTCCAATTTTCTTCTCTCAAATCTCTCCCAAATCGTAACAAATTCAAATTTTTTTTGACAATTTTATATAGTTATGTATCATATACAAAAAAAAAACTATGAATATGATATACACTAATTTAGTTATAAAACAGTGTTACGGATATTTAACAACATATGATACATCACAACATTTGATGCATAATTGTGTTATATACATAACAAAGTTATGTGTCATATGCATAGCTATAAATATGATACAAACTGCTTTTGTTATAAAACATTAGTGTTTATGTATCAACGATAATATTTGATAGTATCTACAGATATATAGTCTTCTAGTTGAATAAGATTGGGTGAATGTATCTGGTAGTAAGAAATAACGAAATTGTAATAGTCGTGTATCCAATACATAACTATGAACATGATACACACTAATTTGTGTTTCAATAAATTAGAGTTATGTATCAAAACAAATATTTGAAAATAATGTATTGTACATGATAAAATTGTAATGTATCATAAATGTGAAATGAACGAATTATACATTAATTTAAGAATAAAAATCAAATAGATACATTAAAAGATCTGCTGAAAGCAACAAAAAATCAAAAAAGAAAAATCAACAATTTGATATGCTAAATGCAAAAAAAAAATAAAAATGATGAAGAAATTCTTCCACACTTTGTTTTTTGCTCTGTATCAACTCTTGTAGTTTTTTTTTTCACTTTCAACAATGGTGTCACCCATGGATCTCGACCCAAAGCCCTTACCGGAGACACCAACAACTGTTGATAAAATTGTAATGTATCATATTGTTGAAACAAAGTCATTATACATTAATTTAAGAAACAAAACAACTAGATACATTAAAAAACTAAACCCATATGTATCAGAAAAAGATGAACAACAAAAAATCAGGAAAAAAGTCAACAATATGATTTGCTGAGAGCAAAAGAGTTGATGAAGAAATCCTTCTACACTTTCTCTTTTGCTCTGTATCAACTCCCGTAGCTTTTTTCACTTTCAACAATGGCGTCACCCATGGATCTCAACCCAAAGCTCTTATCGAAGCGACCAACAACTCGACCTCCCCCCCCCCCTTCGGTGTTTTTTCCACAATTGATTTTGAAGTTGAAGATGCATCCTTCTTCGACTAAACTTTTAGATGAAAAAGCTAAAAAAAATAATTAAAAATCGATACAGGATGAAGTGGAAAGAAAAAAAATAGTTGAAGAATAACTACATCTTCAATAACTAGCAATTGATAAATCAGAAAGAGAAAATATTTGAAATTCAAAAATAAAGTAATGGAGATAATTGGTGATACCATTGAGTGACTTTAGGCGTGAAAAAGGGAAAAAAATCACGGAGTGAAGTTACAATGATGTATCTGGAAAAGTGAGAGGAATTGTGGAAAAAGAGATTTTTGTAATTTTTTGGATTGATAGGGAATAATTAAAAAAAATAGGGTAAAAAATGATGCATAGTTTGGTAATTTTTCCTTAAATTTAGACTCAATTTTGTCCAGCCGTTTTAAATTTAGGCCCAATTCGCCCTAGCTGAAGTCTTTTGTCCTATTATTAATTTTTTTTTCTCATTTATTATTTTTGTCCTATCATTAATTACGTTTGTTCATTCTCATTTATTATTTTCGATTTATTTTTATTCTTTTCTCATTTATTATTCTTATTCTTTTTTTATTTTATCCTTTATTAGAGATACCATTTAGTAATATTTTATTATTTTTTTCTTTGTTTTCTTCGTTTATCTTCTTTTTAATTTTTTTTCTCTCTTTCTATATTTTTACCTTTTTAAGAAAATAAAATAAATTATTTTTGTTCTTTTTTTTTTCTCTTTTATTCTTTTCTCATTTATTATTTTAATTTTAATTTTTTCATATTATCCTTTATTAAAGATACCATTTGATAACAATTTTATTTTATTTTTCTTTTTTTTATTAGTTTATCTTCTTCTTTTTTTTTTCTCTCTTTCTATATTTTTACCTTTTTAAGAAAATAAAATAAATGTTACAATCCATTTAATTGTGGATGTTTCTCTTAATCTATTCCTAGCGTAATGTATCTATTTATTATATTAATTAAATACAATATTGTAACGACCCATTTCCGTCGTTATAGAAAAGCCAAGTCAACGGTGAAAAATTTTGGGCCGGAAAACTTTTTCCTAGTACCATGAGATTTTTGAACCTAGTCCAAATTTGGATGAAATTGGAGTCAGTAAGGTCTAGGGAAATCCGGTACCAAATGAGAGATCTAATTATGATTTTGATCACATGACTAGATAACTAAGATGTTAAGGAACCCGTACGACTTTACCGAATTGAATTTGGGCGAGTAGAACTCTTGAAATTGACCTTAGCGTGAACGGATATTTTCAAAGTGTCATGGGATGAAGGTGTGTTGTGAAATGGGGGTTTGGAATTCTTAAATTTGCTCACTGGTTCCATGCAAGACGCAATGGCGGGATTATTCCCGCCTGGGCGGGGCCGCTGGTGCGGGTTGAGGGTTGCCGTAGCGGGACAGTGGCTATTTAAGTCGGAAATAAACCCCAAAATAGTTTTCTTCTGCACTTTTCGACTTTGAGAACTAGGAGGCGACCCCAGGTGCTTTCTTGACAGTTTTCCACCATTCTTGAGGCTAAAGGTAAGGTTTTCACTCCCCAAATCTGTTTTTCGATCCGTAGAATGTAAATTTGTGGGTAATTATTGTTGGGGAAGGGTTTTGGAACTGTTTGGATGGTAAGAAAATCCCTAATCTGGGTATGGGGATCAATGGTTTGACCTAGGATTGATGTTATTGATTATAATCTGGATAATTAGGCCTCATTTGTTGATCCTTGCCTTAATTGCATATTTTTTTACCACGAACAAGTGGGAAGAATCTAGAAAGGGAAGATTCAAGTGCCTTAGGGATTCAAGCATGGATTCGAGGTAGGTGAGGGTTGTGATTTCATGTTGGTGTGATATATGTTTGCAATTACTACATTATGATGCATGTATGTATACAAATGTTGCGTTATTGATCACACTACTCGTAAATAAGGTTGATTGAATAATTGTATGCCATGAAATCATGAATTGATTGTATGATTATGAGAATGTACATTGTGATTGTGATTGTGGCTTGTTGAATGGATCAATTGCCACGTTTCGGCATAAAAATAGGATCAGTTACCACGTTCCGGTATAAATATGGGAATTGGGTACCACATACCGGTACACTAACAATTTGGGTATGGGTTCCATGAGAGGACCATTGAATTGGGTTCCGTGAGAGGACCATTAAATTGTGTTGTGTATCTGCTTGTGATGATTACGTTCATATCTAATGATATTGATATTAAAAGACTGTTTGTTTCTCTGAAATGATAACCTATGTGTATTATTGAGAACGTGGAATGCTACATTAATCCTGAAAAGATGACTAATATTGTATATGTTTGATATATGCCTGTTTTATAATGTTGTGGTTACTTGCATGTGTTTCACTTATTGGGATAACCGCGTGATCCTACCAATACACTGTGGTTGTGTACTGATACTGCACTTGATTGTTCTTTGTTGAGTACAAGACATCTTCAGGCGGCTAATGATAGACCTCAACTAGGTGACTATTGAGTGTGACCGGATTCAAGGGTGAGTCAGTTCTTTCAGGCTACCATGGATCTCTCTTGTTTAAGTCCACTCTTTTTGGACTCAGACTATTTGCTTAAGGTGTTGTTTAGTTTTGGGGTTGTACCCCTTGTTCTTAGACTTGTCGTTATTAGAGTTTTGGTACAATGACTTTCAGGTTCTAGGGGTTGTTCTTCCGTATTAGTTTGACTAGTTTATTTAAACCTTTGGAGTTTATGGGAACTCCGTATTTCTTAGGCCATTTAAACCTGCTTCCGTATCTTTAAATGCATAGTTTTAGGTTAAGTTGTTTAGTTCTTTGGTTAGCTAATTAGTATTAATAGTTCTCCCACCAGAGTGTTAGTGTGGGTGTCAATCACGATGGTCTGGGTCGTGACAAAGTTGGTATCAGAGCCCTAGGTTCATTGATCTCATTGTACCAAAATGAGTCTAGTAGAGTCTTGCGGAACGGTACGAAGACGTTCGTATTTTTCTTCGAGAGGCTATAGGACTTTAGGAAAAAACTCACTTCTTTCTACTCTTTCGTACTATGACTTGAATCCAATTGGTATATTTCCTTCTTCACTCTATGGTCTGAACTAGAGCAACACAAGTGGTAACACCATCACTAGCAATAGAGGATGGGTATAGACTACCGACAGTTGAATAGGGTCACCATTCGGAACAAGTATCTGCTGCCTCAAATAGATGATCTTTTGACCAGTTGCAGGGTGCATCAGTTTTCTCTAAGATTGATCTAAGGTCTGGCTATCATCAATTAAATATTAGGCCTGAGGATATACTAAAAATGGCATTTAGGACCCGTTATGGGCACTATGAGTTTCTAATTATGTCGTTTGGGTTGACAAATACGCTTGCAACTTTCGTGAGTTTGATGAATGGTGTGTTCAAACCATTTCTTAATTCGTTTGTTATAATATTTATTGATGACATTTTGGTTTATTCGAAAAGTGAGGAAGAGCATGCCGACCATCTTCTTATTATTCTGGGTATTCTTGGGAAACAAAAGTGGTATGCAAAATTTTCTAAGTGTGAGTTTTGGTTGATTTCGGTTGCCTTTTTGGGGCATGTAGTTTCAAGGGAAGGGGTAATGGTAGATTCCCAAAAGATTGAAGTAGTCAGGAATTGGGCCCGACCTAGTTCTGTGATTGAAATTATGAGTTTTGTGGGGCTCGCTAGCTACTATTATCGCTTGTGAAGGGATTAAGGTCAGATTTGCAGATTCAAGTTATAGGTGACAACATTCAAGAAGTTTTGGTAAGAGGCGGCTAGATAATGAACACCGTTACTTTGCAAAATGCAGTTAGTTTTGTTGTCACAATATGTATGGGTTGTTTAGCGAATGATGAAATTAAGTTATGTCAATTGAGGTTAGAAGCTATACTGGGATTTCATGGATTGATTATTTATCAAGGATGGTCAGGATACGACTGCTCCAATAGCAATGATGTTTACTTGGTTAAGTTATTAAGTCTGTTACAATTATGGAGAACTTGTGCATACGAGGAGGAAATCAGCAAGGCCGTGGAGGTCGGGGAAATGGTAATGCAGGTAGAGGAACAGTGCAGCCAGGCAAGGAAGTTGCCCATCAAGATGACATGGCTCAGTTTTATGCCTTTTCGGGCAAGACCGAAGCTAAGGGTCTGATGTAGTAATCACAAGTACTATTATTTTTTGTGACCGGATGACTAATGTGTTGTTTAATCCAGGTTCTACTTATTCTTATGTGTCTTTGCCTCAGAATTTGATATGATTTGTGATATACTTGATACCCCCATCCATGTTTCTACCCCAGTTGAAAGAGTTAGTCATAGTCACCCATATATTTCGTGTTGTCCTGTTGTGTTTATGGATTTTTAGATTTGGTTATGCTGGATATGATTGACTTGATATAATCTTAGGCATGACTTGGTTGTACCCCTATTATACTGCGCTTAATTGTAATACTAAGTTGGTAACTTTAGAAATTTCAGGAAGGGAAAAGTTAGAGTGGGAAGGGGTGTACAAGCCTAAACAAGCTAAGATCATATCCTCCATTCGGGCTAGGAAACTAGTAGGGCAAGGTTGTTTGACTTATTTAGCTCATATTCGAGATGTTGAGGTTGAGTCTCCCTCAATTGAGTCTATTCCGGTGGTGTCAGAATTTAGATAAGTGTTTTCTACTGATTTTCTTGGTATGCCTCCGCATAGAGATATAGATTTTTGTATTGATTTGGAAACTGACACTTGCCCCATCTTCATTCCTCCTTATCGCATGACTCTGGTAGAATTGAGAGAGCTTACAGCTCAAATCCAAGAATTTCTTGATAAAGGTTTCATCTGTCCAAGTGCTTCCCTGTGGGGTGCTTATGTCTTGTTTGTTAAGAAGAAGAAGGGTAGTACGAGGACTGATGATTTTATCTTAAGCCATAAAACAGTGGATTGATACCGGAATGGCAAGCTTATGGATAAAGAAAGTCCCAATGAGTATACTTGGGGGAAGGCAATTGAAGTATTTTAGTAAGAAAGTGCGTATAAATTGGGTTAGTCCTTTGAATTTGTTGAGTTTACCTGAGTTTGAGGCGTCGTGTTGATGAATAGGTTGACTTTGTAGTAATAGTCAAGGCTGACTGAACGTAATGGTAATAAGAGTTCGTGATGGATTGTGACGAGATTTAACTTAATCGAAGGGAATAAGGCATCAAGTCAGGATAAAGCAAAGGCTATGATTTTCCTTTGTCATCATCTTGATGAAAGCTTGAAGCTTGAATACTTGATGGTAAAAGATCCATTTGAATTGTGGATAGGTTTGAAAGGGAGGTATGACCACCTCAAGGCAACGGTATTGCCAAGGGCTCGTTATGAGTGGATGCACTTACAATTTCAAGATTATAAAATTGTAATTGAGTATAACTCTGTTGTATTTAGAATCACTTCCCAATTGAAATTATGTTGGGAAACTATAAAAGATGAGGACATGTTGGAAAAGACACTAACTACTTTCCATGCCTTTAATACGATATTACCGTAGCAATACCGTGACAAGGGTTTTCAAAAATAGTCTGAATTGATCTCATGCCTTTTGGTGGCTGAGTTGCTTAATGACCTTTTAATGAGAAATCATGAAGCCCGCCCCACTAGAAGTGCTCCATTATCGAAAACACACGGGTTAGAAGCACACGACCAATCTAAAATAAGATAAAATGATCGGGGCCATGATAATGTGCATAGGTGTGGCAAGGGCAAAATACGATATAATAATTGTCAAGGTGGTGGTCATAACAAAAGGAAGAGCAATATGGGTTTTCAAAAAAATCCTTCAAAAGAAAAGGGAGATCATTGTCATCATTATGTGCCTTAAAGGTCACTGGAAAAATGAATGTTGGGCACCTGAGTGTTTTGTCGGGTTGTATCAAAATTCCTTTAAAAAGAAAGGAAATAAAGGTGGTGTCTCCTCTTCTAATGCCCTGTGGAGTCACATTTAACTCTCAAAGATGATGCTCAAGCAGGATCTTCTCAAAAATATGATGAGAATGTTGAGGCAAATTTAGCATTTAAAGATGATGCCTTTGATTCGATGATATTACTCATCTAGAAGCTGAGGACTTCTTTGGGGATCGCAACTGAAGATTGAGAATTGAACTGAGAAATGAATAATGTTGTTATGTGTTTTTAATGTCTTACTTAAAGTTTATGCACTAAAAATTTCTTTTGTTAAGTTTCGTACTTCTTATTATGTATTTTTATTTTTATGAAGATAAATAAAATTTCTCAGTCTTCTAAATAATAGAGATATGTGCCTTTTGGACGGTGACACAACTCATACGATACTAAGAGAAAGAAATATTTCTCTCATTTTATTATGAAAAAGGCATATGTTTATACAATATCGGGTAGTACAAAATTGATTGAGGGCTCTGGAAGTGTGGCCTTATTAATACTTGGAGGAATATTATTGGTAATTGATAATGCATTGTATTGTAGTAAGTTTCAAAGAAATTGGACTTATTACTACTCTTTGTATCAGCTCTCATCATCGTTCTAAATCAGATGCCACCGTGATGGATGAGCAATTGGACTTCCTCCTCTTGAATCTCTATCATCTATCCAAGCATCGTACTGAAAAGATGTTTCCTGGAGTGACTCAATATGAGGTTCTTCAGAATGTATGTGGCAACATAAGAGATTTCCATGGGCTGATAGTGAATGGTTGCATTAAACATGAGATGGTTGAGAATGTCTTACCTTTGTTTCAACTGATGGCTGAGAGAGTAGGACACTTCCTTTGGGAGGATCAGACTGATGAAGACTCTCAACTCTCCGAGCTAGATGAGAATGATCAGACTGATGAAAATGCTCAACTCTCCAAGCTAGATGAGGATCAGACTGATGAAAATGCTCAACTCTCCGAGTAAGATGAGGATGATCAGAATGATAAAGACTCTCGACTCTTCAAGATAGCACATCTACTCTTGAAGATTGGTCCAACTGAACTGGAGGTTATGCACATCTGTTATACAAATTTGAAAGCTTCAACTTCAGCAGAAATTGGACGCTTCATTAATGAGATCTTGGAAACCTCTCTGGACATTCTTCGGGAATATCTTATTCATCTACAAGAGCACATGGTAAATGTTACTACCCCTAGCACTTTAGGGGATCGAAACATTCATGTCATGATTGAGTTTCTATTACTTATTCTTTCTGATATTCCCAAGGACTTTATTCATCATGACAAATTATTTGATCTTTTGGCACTTGTTGGGGCACTTATCAAAGAGGTATCAACTCTTGTTCGCGACTTAGAAGAGAAATTAAGGAATAAATAGAGTATTGACGAGATAAATCGTGCAACCCTAAAGTTGCTGGAAAATATTGAACTCCTTAAGGAAGATCTCAAACATGTTTATCTAAAAGCCCCGGATTCATCTCAATGTTGCTTCCCCATGAGTGATCGACCGCTCTTCATGCATCTACTACACATACATTTGAATGATTTGCTGGATTCCAATGCTTATTCGATTGCTTTGATAAAGGAAGAAATTGAGTTGGTGAGACTAGACCTGGAATTTATAAGATCGTTCTTTGTGAATGTTGAGCAAGGATTCTATAAAGACCTCTGGGAAAGTATTCTAGATATGGCTTATGAGGCAAAAGATGTCATAGATTCAATTATTGTTCGAGATAATGGTCTCATACATCTTATTTTCTCACTTCCCGTTACCATAAAGAAGATGAAGCTTATCAAAGAAGAGGTCTCTGATTTACATGAGAACATTCCCAAGAGCAGAGGTCTCTCCCAAGAAACCAGTTGAGAGCAAGTCATTGACAACTGATAAAATAATTATAGGTTTTAAGGAGGAGACAAACTGGATAATTAGAAAGCTCACTAGTGGACCAGCAGATCTAGATGTCATTTCGATCACTGGTATGCCAGGTTCAGGTAAACCTACTTTGGCATTCAAAGTATACAATGATAAATTAGTTTCTAGTCATTTCAACCTTCGTGCATGGTGCACAGTCGACCAAGTATATGATGAGAAGAAGTTGTTGAATACAATTTTTAATCAAGTTAGTGAGTCGGATTTAAAATTTAGTGAGAATATTGATATTGCTGATAAGATACGGAAACAACTATTTGGAAAGAGGTATCTTATTGTGTTAGATGACGTGTGGGATACTACTATGTGGGATGATTTAACAAGACCTTTTCCAGAATTTAAGAAAAGAAGTAGAATTATTTTGACAACTCGAGAAAAGGAAATGGCTTTGCATGGAAAGCTCCACACTGCTCCCTCTTAACCTTCGATTGCTAAGACCAAAAGAAAGTTGGTAGTTATTAGAGAAAAGGACATTTGGAAATGAGAGTTTCCCTAATGAACTATTGGATGTTGGGAAAGAAATAGACAAAATTTGTAAAGGGCTTCCTTTAGTGGCTGATCTTATTGTTGTAGTCATTCCTAGGAGGGAAAAGAAGAAGACTGTGTGGCTTGAAGTTGTAAATAATTTCCATTCCTTTATTTTGAAGAATGAAGTGGATGTGATGAAAGGTATAGAAATTAGTTATGACCACTTACCTGATCACCTCAAGCCATGCTTGCTTTACTTTGCAAGTTTTCCGAAAGACAGAGCAATGACAATCTATGAGTTGAAATCTATATGGGGTGCTGAAGTGTTTGAAGAAAAGACTGAAATGAAGAGTATGAAAGAAGTGGTGAATCTTTTATTGGATGATTTAATTTTCAGTAACTTGGTAATTTATTCCAATGATATCGGTGATGCAACGAAATGCCAAATTCATGATCTTGTGCATGACTTTTGTTTGATAAAAGCAAGAGAGGAAAGGTTGTTTGATTTGATAAGTTCAAGTGCTCCATCAGATTTGTTGCCTCGTCAAATTACCATTCATGATGATAAGGAGCACTTAATTTTGTCTTGTTCGGTTCAAATAAGAAAAGGCATTCTGGTAAACACCTCTACTCTTTGAGGATATATGGAGACGAGCTGGACGATTGTCTCTCTGATACATTTCACCTAAGACACTTTAGGCTTCGTAGATTGTTGTACCAGGATTCCTCTTTTATCATGGTGAAAGATTCTTTGCTGAATGAAATATGCATGTTGAATCATTTGAGGTACTTAAGAATTGGGACAGAAGTTAAATCTCTGGCTTTGTCTTTCTCAAATCTCTGGAATCTAGAAATCTTGTCGGTGGATAACAAAGAATCAAACTTGATACTATTACTGATAGCAGAGGACACAAAGTTAGAGAACTTGAGAATATTAGGGCATCTTGTGCTTTCCTATTCAAAAGATACAGAGGATAATTACAAAAGGCTTCCCAATCTTCAAGTTCTTTCAATTGAACTCATGGACTTATGGGATTATTCAACAGAGCAATACTGGTTTTCGAAATTGGATTGCCTAACTGAACTAGAAGAACTCATTGTAGTTTTTGAAAGTTCAAACACAAATGACAGTGGGTCTCTGCAGCCATAAATCAGCCATGGGATTTTCACTTCCCGTCGAGTTTGAAAAAATTGTGGTTTTATGACTTCCCTCTGTTGTCCGATTCACTATCAATAATAGCGAGACTTCCCAACCTTGAAGAGTTGACCCTTTATCGTATAATCATCCATGGGGAAGAATGGAACATGGGGGAGGAAGACACCTTTGAGAATCTCAAATGTCTGAA
Organism: Solanum verrucosum; assembly: GCF_900185275.1. Classification (NCBI taxonomy): domain Eukaryota; kingdom Viridiplantae; phylum Streptophyta; class Magnoliopsida; order Solanales; family Solanaceae; genus Solanum; species Solanum verrucosum. Next base: position 3,441,743 of record NW_026020329.1, read on the forward strand.
GTTGCATAGAGTGACTCTTTCCAAGCGGGAGGTTGGAGAGAAATCCTTTCCCGCGCTTGAGAAATTAAAACTGGAGGGATGTTGTGATATTGAGGAGATTCCTCCTAGTTTTGGGGATATTTATTCATTGAAAATTATCAAACTTGTAGATAGCCCTCATCTTGAAGATTCCTCTATGAAGATTAAGGAATATGCTGAAGATATGAGGGGAGGAGACGTGCTTCAAGTTGTTGGCCGGAAGAATATCCCGTTATTTAAGTAGCATTATGTGTGAACAGGTTCTTCTCCATTCTTTTGTTGTTCTGATTTTTGTTAAAATATGTCTACAATGTGTTTGATGAAAGTCCATCTAAACTGTCTGTTTTTGAATACTAAGTAGAAATATCATTGTTATAAACAAGTTTGAGAAATATACATGGCCTGATATTCGACAATATACATCTTCCCCAGACCTATATCGTTATAGGTTTTGTTTTCTTCTTTATCTTATAAACTACTCTTCTTCTCTTTTTTGTGTGTCTAAATCAACATTTTGTAAGCGCCATTTGATCAATATATTGAAAATGACTTTTTATATGTTTGACTATATCTGCAGAATTGTGAGATTTACCCATTAGTTTTGGAGACATTTATTCATTAAAAATTATCACAGTAGAATGAAGATATGATGTGAGAAGACAAGCTTCAGGTGTTTATTACTTCTTCCCTTTTTCTTCATTTTGTGTTCCAAGATTTGTTCTTTCAAGTTATGTAACACCCCAACTTTTTGAAACGTCTACATTAACTCGTACCTTCGTGGAAAGACAGAGAGGGTGAGTAATAAATTAAGAATGATGTGGTATGTCATATTTTAAGTGTTCAAGGGTTGTATCTCAAGTTTTGAAGTAAGGTAAGTCGCAAAATAAAAGTTGGCGAAAGTTATCGTAAGTTCCTTTTTAAAGATTTCTCTAAAATTTGGGTCAAATATCTCGGAAGTTTTCTCCCAATCTATAAAGAGTTATGGCGCTCAAGACCCAATAAATCAAAGGTCTACGAGTCTAGTTTCCAACGTATCAAACGGTTTGATCATACGACTTCAGAATAGAGAGATATTCACGTTTTCGCGAGACTGCACAAGCAAGAACGTGAGGTGGGTCCCCTAAGTCGGTGGAAGCCTATAAGATAGCATCTTCTTCATTTTTCCTCATTCAAACTCGTAAGTAACCCACACAAATCAGAGAAATTCTCCTAAAATCATCCTTGTGTGTTCATAATCTCTTCTTGGCTCCTTATCGAAAATTGCCCTACTTCGCGAGCTCGTCGTTTTGGTATAGTTTTCATGGTGAATTGATCGGTGTAGCTCTGTGGAGGCTGTGGCAGCAGAGTTTTTTTCATTTGTTTGATTTTATTTAAGTGTTCTGGGCCTGTAAAGAAAGGTAGGAACCATCTTTTATTAGTTTATGGATACCTTAGGTCTTGGATAGTAATTTCCGATAGGAATTCTATCGATTGTCGTAGTAATTCTTGTCCTTAATTAATGATTGATTTTACCTTGTTTTTTTAGTGTTGTAGTGGTGCGGACAGAGGTATTTTCAGCATAAATTATAAAGGAAAAGGTATGTTAAGGCTATTCCCTTCGTTCGGCATATTTCCTTAGAACTTGGGAGTGATATAGTAGGGTAGTTAATGTTGGTGATCTTGTAAATGTAATTGTGAATGGTTACATGATTGAGTGGTTATAAACCCTCATCATAGGGACTCAGAATCTATTAAGAACAACCATGAGTTAGGAACGACTTGGAAACTATATATATATATATATATATATATATATATATTGTTTATAGCTAAATTACTCACCTTTAGCTTATTCAATTGTTTATTGTTGCCCTTGGGGTTATTGTGGTTAGTTGTTGAGCTATGAACTGCTTATGGGGGCTATGATATTGTCTAATAGGACTATGTTATTGCTTAAGAGGGCTATGTGTTGCCCACGTGGCTATATCGATGCCAAAGAGTGTTATATGTTGCCTACTGGGCTATTTTGACGCCAAAGAGGGCTATGTGTTGCCTACAGGGCTATGTGATGCAAAAGAGGGCTACGTGCAGCCCATATAGCTATGATGATGCATAAGAGGGCTATGTGCTGCCTACGGGGCCATATCGCTGCCAAAAAGGGCTATGTGACTTCTTACAAAGACAAGGGGCTACCGATAGGGTTATGTAGATTGATTTGGCACCTTCTGGGCTTATGGGGGCCTAGGTAGGTGGTATGTTGTTTGTACCTACCGAGCTTATGGGGGCTTGGTTAGGTTGTTGTTTGATCATTATTGTATTTTTTTTAGATTCAGTAGTGGGTTAGCATGCTTATCTAGATTGGATTTCCTTACCTGATTGCTTTTGGTATATTATGATACTTACTCATTTAGTCTATAGCCTTTCATACTCTGTACATTATTTTGTACTGATGCCCCATTGCCTGGTGGCCCTGCATTCATGTATGCAGGACCCGACAAACGACCCAGTAGACCTCTTCAGCAGTAGGATTGACTTCTATCTGGTTGGCTAGCCCCTTTCCTCCGGAGCTGCTGATGCTAATCGTGACCAATGACACTAACCTACGGTTTGAGTGTCTACGATCGTCGATAATATAGTAACCCAACAAAAGGTTGAGGTCGTGTCCCAAGGGAGAAGCTTTGAGAATCAATAGCTAATTAGAATTTCATTCAAATTAGTCGTAGTTAAAGACATTGTAAATCAAGAGTGACATAAAAGTGTCAAATATCACTTGGGGGTTTTGAAACAAGTCTAGTAAAACAACAAAATAAACAAGAAAATCAAGTATGGGGAAAGGTTCTTGGGATGTGACCGCAATACAAGTTGAGATAAATCGCTGGGTACATGCTTTCAATAGGAAATTTACAAGATAATAGTGACTAGGCTAAGCTTTAAATGGAAATAAGTTCCTTCTCGGGCAACTTACTCCGTTTCAATTGCGTTCCTCTCAGACACCCATTTGCGGCATGAAGACCAGCCTACGCCTTACCCCGCTCACTCTCTCGAGCTAAGTGTTAGGATATGGGACTAGGGCTCACCCTCTTGGGTTGAACCTCATGTTGGCACACTCCTTAGGCCATCAGTCTAGTGGTCTTGGTTTCACGACCTCCCTCTCGGGCAAGCCGAAAACACATGGGTGGTTTTGTATTTGTAACTACAAACCCTTTAGATTAAACCACAACCACTAGGTGAAATCACCATTAAACTACATCTAACCTATCAGCAAGCAAAACCCAACAAGAATATCAACCCATATTTGCTAAATCACACCCCAAGAATGGGGGTTTTTAGCCACACATCAAGAAATAAGAAATTATACCTAACATGATAATGAAACCAACTGGGTATAAGAATTAAACCTTGATTTAAGCTAATGAAGAAGAATAGAGAAAACCCACTTCCAATTTGGGGAAGATGAACTCATTTCTTCAAGTCTCCACAAAACCCCCTCCCAAACTTGAGAGAATACAAATATAAGCTAAAATATTAAAAATATGTTCTAAAGTGAAAATCCTCTTCGTAATTACAACTCTCAACGAGTATTTATAGTTTTCACAGATTGTGATGCGGAGGATTGTTCGGCGATGTTAGTCGGGATCGCTGATGAACTCGGCGATCTGCCCTTTGGTCAGCTCATCGCCTACAGTGTCTTGCCTTCAGCATCCTCGCATTCTGGATCATTAGGCGATACCGTACTGCTTCGTGGAACTAATCGGCGACTCGCCAACTGCTCCTTTCATCGCCTTTTGATCCACTTTCTTCAAGGCTTCGCATACTGGACAAAGGGCGGTACATGTCATTTCGATGACTTGCCAAGTTAGACACGGCGATCTGCATGATTTCATTTCTTGTTCTTTTCAGCCCTTTTTTCTCCATTTTGCGCCTAAGTGTCCATGCTTCCACTAAAACTTCAAATACCTGAAACTTAAGCATTTTAATCAGGCATTGAGATAAGACAAGCATTCAAGGACACTATTTCTATTAAAATAAAGCCCTAAATGGGTCCAATTTGTGGACTTATCAACACCCCCAACTTAAGCTTTTGCTTGTCCTCAAGCAAACTCAAGATCATCAGTTCAAATAGGATGTCTCAAATAGTGCTACTCAAGACTAACTCATGAACACACACAACAAGGCCCCAATTACTTATGCATAGGTCAAATGTGTACTCAAAGATTCAAGATGTGACACACCATTATCAAAGATTCTCATGCTCGCAATACTTGCTACTTGTGCAAGTTCAAGCTCAACAAAAAGTATCTAAATGGCTTCACATAAAGAATGATTTCGTATTCACACACATATATTAGTCAATTTAAGATCAGGAATCAGATACAACGCTCACACTCAAAATGAGGAACACAATGCATGTTTTTCACCCATAGGTTTGCCCTTATTTTCCAATTGACTTTCGATTCGGCTTACTCAAGATTAAAAAGGTCTTTCTAAGGCTTGTAATGGGGCTGAGTGCAAAGGTATGGTAATTTTAGTCTCAGTGACTTTTTCCTCGTGAGATGTGGTATTCTCAAGGCATTCCCTTCTTTTCTTTTATCACTTCTTTTTCTAGTGCTTCGAAGTCATCCTTTTATTCATTCTCCATGAATTGCTTAGAACCCCAATTTTTTTTGTACTATATTCCACAAATTTTCTTTTTCATTCTTTTTTCTTTTTCTTTTTTTTTATATGGAGGGTTCCATTGTTCCGCAGCACCATGGGTTAAGGGAGACTTCTTATAACACTCATTGACTTCGCTTTTTCCTTTTTCACCACACCCCCAACTTAAACTTTTGGCCTAAGTTGGCTATTCACTAAACCACAAATTAAGAGGATTATAGGTAGTGGGTCCAGTAAGGTCTAGGGTACATCAAGGTTCTTCCAAAGAAAGGTGATGTCCAAGGGGTGTTCAAAAGAGTTTCACACGCTCATGGGTAGGCCACAAAAGAGGTATATGTTAAATTTGGCTCACACTCTTTAAAGTTGCCTAAGATCATCTCAAGAGGACACCTTTCTAAATCAATCAAACTAACTAGGCAAATTCTAGGTTTATTCATGCATGGTTCAAAGTAAGTTAAACACACAAGGAAGGCATCGATACTTCTGTCAAACAAGACTACACACGTTCACTAGTGTGCAACGGTCATTACAAGAGAATCAATTTGATACATGGCTAATCACAACGAGATGCAAAGAGTTCACATATTGTCTATGTAACTTCATTTGGCCTCATCGTAGCTGTACATTCATGTTCATTCAATTGAGAGAACTGTTCAAGTCATCGGTATTGATCAAAACTGAGACTCTAATTTTTGCAAAAGAACAGCCACATTTAACTCACGAGGGGTGGCAAAAATGCGAAAAAAATTCAAATTTTTTTGAAAGGGTCAAAATCGTTTTCAATTTTCAATTAAAAGAAAAAGGGAGCCATGAGATCAAACATCCACAAAAAATAGTGTAAAAACAATTTAAAACAGAACAACCCAAATATATTCAGAACAAAACATGAATGTCAACACAAAAGGTGTGGGCCTCACCCCACCACAAATAAAAATAGTTGTCCTCAAATGCGAATAATAAGTATCCAAAAGTAGATGCTAGTAATTTAGAGAGAAGGGTAGAGAAAGGTCCTGTCTACGCAGTCTCTCTATCTGCTAGGGCATCAGTGCCCGATGCATCTTCCTGAAGCAAAACAATGGTCCCCAAAGCATTGTTATTTTGGACTCCATTGTTTGCTTTTGTCTTAGCCTTTGCAGCAAGATTTCCTGCAATCATCTGATCTATCTCTTGAGTTGCTCTGAAGGCATGTATTGCATTAACTAAACTTCGATCATAATGGCGTACTTTACGATCGAAAGGAATTCGTCTATTTTCCCTAGCTTCCTTGGTGTACTTCCTTTGTCTGGCTAGCTCTGCTCTCTTTTCATCGTTTCTAAATTCTCGTGATCTTATGTACCTGGGTGGATCATCTCTCCCTGCGACTTTTGGTCTAGCCATTTATGCAAAAACTTCAAGGATAAGTTAAATAGTAATTCAAATAGGAGCACAAATGGTGTTTCTGAGTGTGGAATTTCTCAACTAAGCTGTTAGGCTAATTATTGAAATTGATGTATAAATGATACAAGGGCTCTTTCGGCGAGTCGCCGAGTGTATTATGCGAACCAAACTGACCACCGAGAGTCACAGGGTCAATCAGTACATAAAACATGCAGTTAAGAGCAAAATAGGGTTGTTAGGCAAACCGCTGAGCAGTTCGGCATAATTTGTTCACCTCGCCTATCAGCTCAACGTGTCCATTATCAACCCAGCCTTTCGAATCTCACCTAGCAACCCTAGATAATGTAGCTTACGCGCATATAACTCAATTTCAACGAAGACACATAGAAACTTCTATTCCCACCATGTAACAATTCAATTGAAAGCATAGCTAAGTGGGAACTCTCCGAATAATGCACTAGGTACTAAATTATAATCGAAAATATATGTAATCCAAGTAACTCAGAGACTTAACAAAGTTTTAACACTTTCATCATTATGCAAATGAGTACAATTTTAATATTTTTAAGCGCGAGGTTCAGACTACCAACCTTTGATGTTGAATAGATGCTAATGAAGTGCTAGGCAACAATGCAATCCAAATCCACGCACAAATCAATGAACCACAATATTCCAAAAGTGCAAGAAATATAAAACTAGAGTGCAGGTGTGAGTTTGGTAGGACGAAGAAATAAGAGAAAGTGAGTGAAATAGGACTTTTAAACATGTGGATTGCAAAAAGCATCCAGTTCCTGCCCGTTCAGCGATGTGAGTCAGGTTCGCTCAATCATTCAGCAAAGCGCCAAGTGTCTAGATAGTTCGCCAAATGTCACAGAATCTGCAGCTCCTATGAAGATTTCAACGGCGGTCTACATCGCAATCGCCGACATGGTTGGTGATGCACCACTAGCTTCTCTAGACCGCCGAGTTGTACAGGGTTTAGGCTGACAATTGCCTTGTGTTAGCCAGCGGACAGAATCGTGTTCGCCAATCTTTTCAGCGATCCACCAACTGAACCTGTTGCTTGCCTCCATATCCTATTTCAATCACCTCCCTTATTTCAACCTATACAAACAACACACCATTATTTTCTTAAAGCAAAACAAAGCAATAAAGGGTTATGGGTTGCCTCTCAAACAACGCCTTAGTTAACATCATGGCACGACGCAAGTCAACCTTCAAACCTCACTCTTGGGGTTAGCCGTAGTATCACTAGGCAAACCCCCATGCTGTCTTGGGTTGAGATGAGATGATATATGACCCATTTGGGTCTCTAACTGCTTGATTGAAACTGAATGAGAGGTGACAGTCTGAGTGAGGGTAGACACATCTTCTTTCATGCCTTTTAGCATTTTTTCTGACCCTTCAACTTTGTTTAGGATACGTGAGAGCATATCCTCAGATCTACCACCTTTCGAATCCTTGGGTTTTTGTCGCTCGTGAGGCGGCACATATCTGTCTTTTTCGCCATCCTTCCAATTTGGATTCCGGTCCCTCCATTCACGGTCTCGATCTTTCCATCCTTCGTCTCTAGCCCAACCTTAATTACCACCCTGCCTTGGGTAGTTTGAACGATAGGCCCCGCATTGGTTAGCTAGAAAATTCACCTCTTCGTCATACATGGCTTCAAACTTCATTTCCTCAGGGTTCACACCCCCAATCCCCACAGCGTTGACACCATGGGCACCAACCACTATGACATTTTTGGATAAAATATCAAGTTGTGTTATGATCTTAGCCATGTTTTGGTCTCTTTCATGGTCCTTTTCAATCTGCTCCTTAGATAGTTAGATGGTGACATGGGAGACTTGGTCCTCGCGAGTATACCATGCTCTGTTAATGGTTGTCATGCCATCCAAAAGTTGGGCTGCTACTGCATATGGTTGTTGGATTAGGCCTCCGGGTGAGAATTGGTCAGCGACACCCTTGTTTACTGAGTCTAGACTCCGGTAGAAATATTGAAGGAGCACATTGTTAGGAAGGCCATGGATTGGGCATTGTTGCACCCGTTTTTTTAAATCGGAGCCAAGTTTCATACAGAGTCTCTCCATTCAGATGCTTGAAGTTTTGGATGCTATCCCAGATAGTCATCATCTTTGAGGAAGGGAAAAATCTCACATTGAATGCATTCACCAACTCCTCCCACGAAGTGATTGAGTTACATGGCAACTCGGCTAACCACTTGCACGCCCCACCCATCAATGAGAAAGGAAATAGCCTTAATCGAACTGATTTTTGAGAGATGTTCTTGAACGAGAATGGTCCACACACATTGACGAAGTTTCGAAGATGCTTATGTGGGTCCTCATAAGCTAATCCGCTAAAAAGCCCTTTTAGTTGCAAAAGTTGCAACATGGTGCTAGTTATGTGGAATACTGCATTTCCCTCTGCTGGAGGTAGACGAATAGCTCCAACACCACCCATGAGATGTAGATCATTGAGATTGGGTTCTTGGACATCATGGATATTATCGATGTCATCCTAATGGCCCACTTGGCTTCCATTACTATCGCTGACACTCATGCTTTCTGCAATGTTTACAGAATCACCAAAACACAACTAAAAATTAAGTTAGTAAACTACACTAAATAGAACATAATTTCTAGTAGACTACAAATTCTCAAATAACACCACTCCCCGACAGCGGTGCCATTTTGATGCTTATCGTGACCAACGACACTAACCTACGATTTGAGTGTCTACGATCATCGATAATAAAGTAACTCAACCAAGGGTTAGGGTCGTGTCCCAAGAAAGCAATTTTGAGAATCAATAGTTAATTAGACTTTCATTCAAATTAGTCGTAGTTAAAGACATTTTCGATTAAAGACATTGTAAATCAAGAGTGACACAAAAGTGCCAAATATCACTTGGGGGTTTTGAAGCAAGTCTAGTAAAATAGCAAAATAAACAAGAAAATCAAGTATGGGGAAATGTTCTTGGGATGTGACCGCAATACAAGTTGAGATAAATCGTTGGATACATGCTTTCGATAGGAAATTTGTAAGATAATAGTGAATAGGCTAAGCTTTAAATGGAAATAAGTTCCCTCTCGGGCAACTTACCCCGTTTCAAATGCATTCCTTTAGGACACCTATTTACCGCATGAAGACCAGCCTACGCCTTACCCCACTCACTCTCTCGAGCTGAGTGTTAGGATATGGGACTAGGGCTCACCCTCTCGGGTTGAACCTCATGTCGACTCACTCTTTAGGCCATCAGTCTAGTGGTCTTGGTTTCACGACCTCCCTCTCGGGCAAGCATAAAACACATGGGTGGTTTTGTATTTGTAACTACAAACCCTTTAGATTAAACCACAACCACTAGGTGAAATCACCATTAAACTACATCTAACCTATCAGCAAGCAAATCCCAACAAGAATATCAACCCATATTTGCTAAATCACACCCCAAGAATGGGGTTTTTAGCCACACATCAAGAAATAAGAAATTATACCTAACATGATAATGAAATCAACTGGGTATAAGAATTAAACCTTGATTTAAGCTAATGAAGAAGAATAAAGAAGACCCATTTCCAAATTGGTGAATATGAACTTCTTTCTTCAAGTCTCCACAAAACCCTCTCTCAAACAAGAGAGATTAAAAATATAAGCTAAAATATTAAAAATATGTTCTAAAGTGAAAACCCTTTTCTTAATTAAAACTCTCAACGAGTATTTATAGTTTTCACAGATTGTGCTGCGGAGGATTGTTCGGTGATGTTAGTCGGGATTGCCGATGAACTCAGCGATCTACCCTTTGGTCAACTCATCGCTTTCAGTGTCTTGCCTTCAGCATCCTCGTATTCTGGATCATTGGGCGGTACCGTATTGCTTCGCGGAACTAATCTGCGACTCGCCAACTACTCATTTCATCGCCTTTTGATCCACTTCCTTCAAGGCTTCGCGTACTGGAACAAAGGGCGGTACATGTCATTTCGGTGACATGCCAAGTTAGACTCAGCAATCCGCATACTTTCATTTCTTGTTCTTTTCAGCCCTTTTTACTCCATTTTGCGCCTAAGTGTCCATGCTTCCACTAAAACTTCAATTATCTGAAACTTAAGCATTTTAATCAGGCATTGAGATAAAACAAGCATTCAAGGAAACTATTTCTATTAAAATAAAGCCCTAAATGAGTTCAATTTGTGGACTCATCAGCTGCCAAAGTTGGGAGGTTTGTTACCTTTTGTTGTATATATCTTTATGGGTAGGTTGGGGCCCTGTCCCGCCTATCTTTACTACTCTTAGTGGCTTGCAGACTAGTATGTTAGGTGTACAACTACATTATGGCCATGCTGGCCTAGTTTGTTGGTTTGATGCTGTTTGTTAGCTGTTTGATGTATTGTATTGATATATACCTGCTTTCAGTTTCGCTATAGAGATCATGGTGGCGTCGACAGCCCAATCAGGACTTATGTGCTAGTTGGCTATTTCTTTATATGAACTCTTGGGAGTAGCTGTTTCTTTTGTAGATCTGTTGACAGGGGCCTTGCCGGTCGAGGGCCTAATTTTAAGCCGAGATATACTTGTTTGTTTTTCTTGATTGCGTATGGCTGCCATGAGCTAGTAGCAAATTGTTCAGCAGGGTCGGTTCGGGCCTGAGTTCTGGCATTAAGAGCCAATTACACCCCTCGAGTTTTGGGCGTGACAAACTTGGTATCAGAGCAACATCGTATCCTAGGGAGTCTGCAAGTCGTGTCTAGTAGAGTCTTGTTTATAAATGTGTTGTGCACCACATTCAATAAGAAAGAAGCTACCGGGCATGTTAGAATGACTATCCTTCTTTTGCTCACCTCGTGTTATAGAGCGGTGTCTTAAGGGTTGAGGTTTCTTGCTTATAATTGATACTTGTAAGCAGATAGAGATGGCTGACATTGGACAGACCATAGCTAGCCAGGGGCTAGATACAACTGCAGGCAAGGGTACCGGCAAGGTACCACAGGTGGAGGTAGCCCATTGTGAGACCCATGGGGAGACATCTTCTCAGCCCCCTATAGCTTCTCCACCGCTTCAGGAGCCTTCAAGGGCTACAGGACTTTCGGCTCCACCAACAGTACCACCTCTAGTTCCTCATATTCCATCTGATCAGGATTTCAAGAGTATAGTATATATGTTAGCACAGTTAGTAGCAGCACAACACCAACCAGTTGTGTCAGATGTTGTCGAACCTTCTGAAAGGCCCGAAAGTTCAAGAATTCGTGAATTTCTTGCCTTGAATCTTTCAAAGTTCACAGGGACAGATCGCAGAGAGGACCCTCAGCACTTTGTTGATCAGCTTCATAGGATCTTCAGAGTCATGCATGCCTCATCGAATGAGTTAGCAGCATTTCAATTACGTGATGTTGAAGTATTGTGGTACTAAAGTTGGGAGAGATCTAGGGGAAAAGATGCATCTCTACCCACTTGGGATAACTTTACAGAAGCTTTCATAGATCACTATTTGCCTCGAGAGATTAGGGATGGCCGTGTGGACCAGTTTTTGAACCTCCGATAAGGTAGCATGAGTGTCCGAGAGTACGGGCTGAGATTTGATTCATTGGCTAGATATGCACCAGCATTTGTTAATATGATGCATGACATGATGTGTAGATTTGTGGGAGGGCTTGACTTAGACTATATCGATGTTTGTTCTACCGCTGCACTAAATAATAATATGGATATCTCGCGAATTCAGGCCTTTGCACAAGGCATAGAGGATCGTCGACATCTACAATATATAACAGAGAGGGTCGATAGAGACAGAAGAGGGATAGGCCCACTAGTTCTTATGGAGATTTTCAGGGTGGTCCCAGAAGCCCAGGTGAGGGTTCATGAGCATCAGGCTCACAACAGCAGAGGGGTTCAGGCCAGGCTAGGACAGCCCCTCCGCGTTGCGCTACTTGCGATAGGATGCATTTCGGGAGGTGCAGACAGGGTTCCACAGGTTGTTATTCTTGTGGACAAGAGGGTCATGGGTGGAGAAACTGCCCAACCATAGGTCAGGGTGGTATAGGACAGTCGACCACGTCAGTAGTAGGTTCCTTCTCATCAGCACAGTCTACAGGGCGTGGACCCCAAACTTCAGCACGTAGAGGTAGAGGCGGAGGCAGAGAGGGAGCATCTAGTTCTGGTAGTGGACAAAACCGTACATATTCACTAGCCGGCCAATAGGACTCAGAGTCATCACCAGATGTTGTGACAGGTACATTGATTGTTTGCTCCCATTGTGTTTATGCTTTGATAGATCCTGGATCTACTTTGTCTTATGTTACACCATTTATTGCGGGGAAGTAATGTATAGTACCAGAGTCATTAGATCGACCCTTTATTGTATCTACACTAGTTGGTGAGTCTATTGTTGCCAGGAGAGTTTATCGAGGTTGCACGGTAGAAATTATCGACCGTTAGACCTCTGTCGATCTTGTAGAGTTAGAGATGGTAGATTTCGACATTATTATGGGTATGGACTGGTTAGCGTCTTGTTATGCTAATGTTGAGTGCCGGACAAACATTGTTAGATTCCATTTTCCATGAGAGGTAGTTCAGGAATGGAAAAGCGATACAGCAACGCCGAAAGGTAGGTTTATTTCCTATCTTAAGGCAAGGTGGATGATTACTAGGGCTTGTATTTATCATCTTGTTCACGTTCATGATATAGATGCAGAACCACCGACTCTTCAGTCTATTCTGGTAGTTAATGAGTTTCTAGATGTATTTCCAGATGAGCTCCCTGGTATCCCTCTAGAACGAGAAATTGATTTTGCTATCGATATGCTAGCGGGTACGCCACCCATATCTATCCCTCCTTATAGAATGGCTCCTGCTGAGCTAAAGGAGTTGAAGGATCAGCTGAAAGGCTTGCTAGATAAAGGCTTTATCAGGCCTAGTGCTTCACCATGGGGTGCACCAGTGTTATTCGTGAGGAAGAAAGACGGCTCACTAAGAATGTGTATCGATTATCGACAGCTGAATAAGGCGACTATAAAGAATAAGTATCCCCTTTCGAGGATCGATGACTTGTTTAATCAGTTACAAGGTGTTGAGTGTTTCTCAAAGATTGATTTAAGATCAGGATACCACCAGATACGAGTTCGGGAGAAAGACGTTCCAAGACAGCTTTTAGAACCAGATATGGACACTTTGAGTTCTTGGTAATGTCTTTTGGATTAACTAATGCCCCAATAGTGTTCATGGACCTAATGAATAGTATATTCAAGCCGTATGTAGACTTGTTTGTGATTGTATTTATTGATGATATTTTGGTGTATTCACGTTTAAAAGCTGAGCATGCAAATCATTTGCGAGCAGTCCTTCAGGTTCTTCGAGAGTAAGAAATTTATGCAAAGTTCTCCAAGTGTGAGTTCTGGTTGAGCTCTATGGCTTTCCTAGGCCATATTGTATTAGATGCAGACATTGCGGTTGATACACAAAAGATTGAGTCCGTAAAGATTTGGCCCAGACCCATGACTCCGACTGAGGTTCGTAGTTTCTTAGGGTTAGCTGGGTACTACAGAAGGTTTGTAGAGGGGTTTTCTTCACTTTCAGCACCATTAACAAAGCTGACTCAAAAAGTAACTATGTTCCAGTGGACTGAGGCTTGCGAGCATAGTTTCCAGGAGCTTAAGGACAAGTTGACATCAACACCAATTCTAACATTGCCAGAGGGTTCAGAAGGCTATGCGGTGTACTGTGATGCTTCTAGTGTTGGGTTAGGATGTGTTCTAATGCAATATGGTGAGGTTATCTCATATGCTTCAAGGCAGTTGAGAAAGCATGAAAAGAACTATCCGACCCATGATTTAGAGTTGGCTGTTTGTGCATGCATTAAAGATCTGGCGACACTATTTGTATGGCGTTCATGTTGACATCTTCACAGATCATAAAAGCCTTCAATATATCTTTAAACAAAAGAAGTTAAATCTGTGACAACATCGATGGCTTGAGTTATGAAATACTATGACATGGATATTTTATATCATCCAGGAAAGGAGAATGTGGTAGCTGATGCCCTCAGTCGAAGATATATGGGTAGTTTATCCTATTTAGGTGTTGAGAAGCGTGAGCTAGCGTGAGAGCTTCATTAGTTAGCTAGCTTGGGAGTTAGATTATTAGAGGCAGAAGATAGTAGGGTAACAATTCAGGACACAGCCGTATCATCTCTAGTTGTAGAAGTGAAATCACGGCAACAAGAGGATCCTAGCTTAGAGAAGCTCAGAGCCAAGGCTCAGAATCAACAGACTTTAACATTTGATATAGCAGGAGATGGAGTCCTTAAAAGTAGCGGTCGATTGTGTGTTCCGAATGTTGTAGGGCTTCGACACCGAATTATAGAAGAGGCACATCATTCCCGTTATACTATTCACCCTGGTTCGATGAAGATGTACCATGATATTAATGAGATATATTGGTGGCACGAGATGAAGAAGGACGTTGCTGAGTTTGTTGCACAGTGTCCTAACTGCCAACAGGTGAAGGTTGAGCACCAAAAGCCCGCTGGGCTAGTTCAGGAGATAGTCATACCTTTGTGGAAGTGGGAAGCAATTAATGTGGATTTTATTACAGGGTTACCTCGATCGCGTCGCAAGTTTGACTCTATTTGGGTAATTGTTGATAGACTAACAAAAATCAGCCCACTTCTTACCAGTCAGGGTTACTTTTACGGCCAAAGACTATGCAGGGCTCTATATTAGAAAGATTGTTAGGCTACACGGTGTCCCAATATCTATTATCTCTGATAGAGGAGCACAATTTACCGCCAACTTCTGGAAGTCCTTCCATAAAGGACTTGGGACACAGGTTAATCTTAGTACAGCCTGTCACCCTCAGACAGATGGCCAGGCTGAGCACACAATTTTGACACTCAAGGATATGCTATAGGTGTGTGCGCTAGACTTCAAGGGGAGTTGGGATTACCAATTACCTCTTATAGAGTTTGCATACAATAATAGTTATCATCCCAACATCGGGATGGCACCTTACGAGGCTTTGTATGGGAGAAAATGTAGGTCCCCTGTTGAATGGTTCGAGGTAGGTGAGTGAGGGTTGATTGGACCCGACTTAGTACAGCAAACAGTGGAGCAGGTTAAGCTCTTTCGGGAGAGGTTGTTAACAGCTCAAAGCCGACATAAGTCATACTCAGATGAACGACGAAGGGACTTAGAGTTTTTTGTCGATGACTGGGTATTCTTAAAAGTCTCACCTATGAATGGTGTTATGAGATTTGGAAAAAAGGGCAAGCTTAGTCCAAGATTCATAGGACGGGTGGCTTATAAGTTAGAATTGCCTTCGGGGCTAGAATCTGTTCATCCAATTTTCCATGTATCGATGCTACGGAAGTGCGTAGGAGACCCTTCTCAGGTTGTCCTGGTTGAGGATGTTCATATCATAGAGGAGTTGTCCCACGAGAAAATTCCAGTTGCCATATTAGATCGACAGGTCCATAAATTGAGGACCAAGGAGGTGGCTTCGGTTAAAGTATTGTAGAGAAACAAGAATAGAGAAGAGGTGACCTGGGAAACTGAGGATGGTATGAGGTCCAAATATCCTCACTTGTTTCATACCCCCAAGTTGATAGCATATCAGTTTATATTAGTGAAGTAAGGTAAGATACCTATCTAATTTTTTATATTATTGCTTATTATTATGGTTGTTGTCGTTGTATTTTTACTCGCACTGTTATTGCGGAGCTTATAGTGCTTAGCTATTTATGTCGTCCTGTGAGACGCCTTGGTTAGAATTTTTATGTTTTAGGTTCTGGATAGTCACATTCACAAAGGATACTTTGGCAACTCCTAGGGACACAATCATGTGACTCAGATTTTTCATTCGAGGATGAATGTTTCTAAGAGGGGAAGGATGTAACACCCCAACTTTTCAAAATGTCTACATTAACTTGTACCTTTGTGGAAAGACAAAGAAGGTGAGTAATAAATTAAGAATGATGTGGTATGTCATATTTTAAGTGTTCAAGGGTTGTATCTCAAGTTTTGAAGTAAGGTAAGTCGCAAAATAAGAGTTGGTAAAAGTTATCGTAAGTTCCTTTTTAAAGATTTCTCTGAAATTTGGGTCAAATATCTCGGAAGTTTTCTCCCAATCTATAAAGATTTATAGGGCCCACAACCCATTAAATCAAAGGTCTATGAGTCTAGTTTCCAACGCATCAAACGGTTTGTTCATACAACTTCAGAATAGAGAGAAATTTGTGTTTTCGCGAGACTGCGCAAGCAAGCACGTGAGGTGGGTGGTCCCCTAAGTCGGTGGAAGCTTATAAGATAGCATCTTCTTCATTTTTCCTCATTCAAACTCGTAAGTCACCCACAAAAATCAGAGAAATTCTCCTCAAATCATCCTTGTGTGTTCATAATCTCTTCTTGGCTCCTTAGCGAAAATTGCCCTACTTCGCGAGCTCGTCATTTTGGTATAGTTTTCATGGTGAATTGATCGGTGTAGCTCCGTGGAGGCTGTGGCAGCAGAGTTTTTTCAGTTGTTTGATTTTATTTAAGTGTTCTGGGCCTGTAAAGAAAGGTAGGAACCATCTTTTATTAGTTTATGGATACCTTAGGTCTTGGATAGTAATTTCTTATAGGAATTCGTATTGATTATCGTAATAATTCTTGTCCTTAATTACTGATTGATTTTACCTTTTTTTTAGAGTTGTAGTGGTGCAGACAGAGGTATTTTCAGCATAAATTATAAAGGAAAAGGTATGTTAAGGCTATTCCCTTCGTTCGGCATATTTCCTTAGAGCTTAGGAGTATATAGTAGGGTAGTTAATGTTGGTGATCTTGTAGATGTAATTGCGAATGGTTGGCTGATTGAGTGGTTATAAACCCTCATTATAGGGACTCATAACCTGTTAAGAACAACCATGAGTTAGGAACTACTTGGAAACTATATATATATATTGTTTATAGCTAAATTGTTCACCTTTAGCTTATTCAATTGTTTGTTGTTGCCGTTGGGGCTATTGTGGTTAGTTGTTGAGCTATGAACTGCCTATGGGGGCTATGATGTTGTTATATCGATGCCAAAGAGTGTTATGTGTTGCCTACTGGGCTATTTTGACGCCAAAGAGGGCTATGTGTCGCCTACAGGGCTATGTGATGCAAAAGAGGGCTACATGTAGCCCATATAGCTATGATGTTGCCTAAGAGGGCTATGTGCTACCTACGGGGCCATATTGCTGCCAAAAAGGGCTATGTGACTTCTTACAAAGACAAGGGGCTACCGATAGGGTTATGTAGATTGATTTGGCACCTTACGGGCTTATGGGGGCCTAGGTAGGTGGTATGTTGTTTGTACCTACCGAGCTTATAGAGGCTTGGTTAGGTTGTTGTTTGATCATTATTGTATTTTTTTTTTAGATTCAGTAGTGGGTTGACATGCTTATCTAGATTTGATTTCCTTACCTGATTGCTTTTGGTATATTATGATACTTACTCATTTAGTTTATAGCCTTTCATACTCTGTACATTATTTTGTACTGATGCCCCATTGCCTGGTGGCCCTGCATTCATGTATGCAGGACCCGACAGTCGACCCAGTAGACCTCCTCAGCAACAGGATTGACTTATATCTGGTTGGCTAGCCCCTTTCCTCCAGAGCTGCCAGAGTTGGGAGGTTTGTTACCTTTTGTTGTATATATCTTTATGGGTAGGTTGGGCCCCTGTCCCGCCTATCTTTACTACTCTTAGTGGCTTGCAGACTAGTGTGTTGGGTGTACAGCTACATTATGGCCATGCTGGCCTAGTTTGTTGGTTTGCTGCTGCTTATTAGTTGTTTGATGTATTGTATTGATATATACCTGCTTTCAGTTTCGCTATAGAGATCATGGTGGCGTCGACAGCCCAATCAGGACTTCTGTGCTAGTTGACTATTTCTTTATATGAACTCTTGGGAGTAGCTGTTTCTTTTATAGATCTGTTGACAGGGGCCTTGCCGGCCGATGGCTTAATTTTAAGCCTAGATATACTTGTTTGTTTTTCTTGATTACGTATGGCTGCCATGCGCTAGTAGCACATGGTTCAGCAGGGTCGGCTCGGGCCTGAGTTCTGGCATTAGAAGCCAGTTGTGCCCCTCGAGTTTGGGGCGTGACAAGTTATTTGCATATCATGTGTTTACTCTTCAAGTCCGGCTACATTATGATTCTCTGTACGTACTATATGAAAGTTATTCTATATCTCAGTTTTTTCAAGATTTTGTACATCTTTCAAGAAATACATTTGTGGCTTATTCTTTGGTGCTTTTTATATACAAATTTGACATTGTGGATTCACTTTGAACATAACAGATGGAAAAAAAAGTATGTTACAAATATAGTTGTTATTGCAGTTAACTCTACATAAGGAAATAATTGTTAAACAACAGAAGACAAACTTAAGTGACGCCAAGGCCTAAGCCAGTGTCTGCTTAGAAACCAAAATATATGTGTTTTTTGGATTAATTCAGTCGTTTACAGTCTTTTGTGAGTCCCTACTTATGGTACCATTGCGATTATCATTCCTAATCAGAAAGGGTTTTTGTTGGCGTGAATTTACCTAGTTGAACATAGTTCTAACCCATTCAGCTGTCATGTTTTTATTTGATTTTGCTTTCAGCAACCATCCTCCCTGATGTGTCTCTTCCTGGAAGTGAGAACTCTGCTGCCCGACCAAGGAAATAAGGGGAAGATTGAAAGGGTTATGAATTCCATTGAGTTAGTCCTCCTTGACCGAATCAGCCAGGCGGATATTGACACTGACGTTGAAATATGTTTATAAATGTGTTTGATGAATGTCTCAACTGAATTATTTGTGAATATTATGTAGAATTTGAGTAGATGAGCATGTGTTGTTTTATGCTCTTTTTCTTGTCATCATTTTACTTGTATAAAAATATTTCTAGATTAAATAAAAATGTGTATATAAATTATAACAAGTTATTCTGAAGCACATTGCAACACTTAAAAGATTTGATGAATCGAGCCTAAAATAACTTGAGCTAAGAAGCTCCCATTTTGTTCGTTGTCTATCTCTTATAGTCCAAATATTATTACCTAGCTGGTATTAGTACATTGGCATGCCTAGTACATTTATGAACCAAATTACTCTACGAACTTACTGTCTAGTGCACTCAAGCAGCTACTTATGACTCAAAACTCTTCACATAAAATATTAAATCATCGTCCGCCATGTGGACAAAATGGTTTTGCAAAATCAGATGGATTTCTGTTAATTCATAATGGCATAAATGAGTTTTTTCTCAAACAAAAATATCATAGATGAGCCAAACTTTATAATAGATGACATAGATGAGATTTTTTTTTAAAAATTTCGTATATTTAAGGCTTTTCCCCATTAATATATGATGTAAATTTTAGAATGAAGATCAAAAATATATCTGAACCGTCATTTTTTCACGAGTCAACTATTCTTTTTTTCTATTTAAACTATCACAATTTATATATTAAAACATATTTCAAAATTGATTAGACCAACGATCAATTGATAAGCACCAAAACAGGTCCTTGTTCATTTTTGCACAATTGTTTTTGCTGTTCTGATTCTTGTAGAAAAGATGCCCACAATGTGTTTGATCAAAGTCTCCACTGAACTGTTTGTTTGTGAATATTAAGTAGAAATTGAGCAGATGATAGATAGATATGATCACATTTGTTGTTTTGTTTCTTCTCTTTCCGATTAATTTTTTAGACTTTTAGACTTATGTTTTCTGGTTGGGGTTGTATCCCCTTTATTCTAGATACTTTAGAACTATTACTTTCAGGTTCTAGGGGGTTAAATTCCGCAAAAGATTTTATTAAATGAATGAGTTTATGAGAACTTGATTCTTTGATTGTTTTAAATTGTTTCCTAGCATCTTATATTATGATTTTGCTTCTTAAATGCTTACTAGCTAGGTTAGTTTGGGGTTCTCCCACCGAAGGATTAGTGTGGGTGTCACTCACGGCGGTTTGGATCGTGACAAAAGAATACTATATAGTGATGGACAACTCTGATATGGCTGTTTTGAGTTGTCAATTTGAAAAATCTGTTGCGTTATTTCATTGGTGAATTTTGGAGTTAATAACTTCGATGGTCACTCAACTATCAACTATTTTCACAGAAAGTCACTCAACTTTCATTTTCAACTCAAAAGTCACTCAACCTATTTAATTATTTTTTTCACTAAAATTTTCTGACATGGAATTTTTATTTTTAACCAAAATTTTAAGAACCAAATATATATTCATTTAAACCATTTAATGACCCATCCCATTTAACCCGACCCGATAAAACTATAATATTTATTTTACCATTAATTCCCCAAATCATTCTCTCTTGTCTCCTTCTTTCTCCTAAGCATTCTTCTTTTATTTTTTTAAAAGGAAATTAAAAAATTGTGTAAGTATAAATATTTTACTATCAGAATTTACTAAACATTTGAATTCACATGTATTCTCAGGGTTAAAAACATTTGAAATCGTATAAAAGATAATATGTTGCATAAATTCACTTGCTATCTAAGACTTTATTGTCAACCAGATTCCTTCTTGCATTGCCTCGGCATCGTTCTCCTTTTCCTTATGTCTCCAATAGTCGTATCACAGGTTTAACCTTTAATCCTCTATACAAAGAGTTCCAACTATCAAATCAAACCAGGAAAAAGAGACATACCATGAAACTTTAAGAGTTATATATATACATAATACTGAATGATTGAATCAATTTTAATTTCCGATTTGCTCAGACATCTTTTCATTTATTCTTTAATTTCCTTTTAAAAAAAAGAAGAAGAATGCTTAGGAGAATGAAGGAGACAAGAGAGAATGATTTGGAGAATTAATGGTAAAATAAAAAGTTCAATATTATATTCTTATTGGGTCGGGTTAAATGGGGTGGGTCATTAAATGGTTTAAATTGATATATATTTGGTTCTTAAAATTTTGGTTAAAAATAAAAATTCCATGTCAGAAAATTTTAGTGAAAAAAATAATTAAATAAGTTGAGTGACTTTCTGTGCAAAGAAGTCATAGTTGAGTGACTTTTGAGTTGAAAATAAAAGTTGAGTGACTTTCTGTGAAAATAATTGATAGTTGAGTGACCATCAAAGTTATTAACTCGTGAATTTTGTGTTGGATTCTGAATGTGTAACTCTTTGACAATGAATGCCTATGTCCCAATGTTAGTTGACTGAATTTATTTTGTGATTTTCTTACTATCGTCTCCTCCACACAAATCTTATCAACCTAATATATTGTTTGTTGGAAGTATTATAGTCATACACAAAAACAGATAAAAACCATATCAGATTTTTCATCAACTAATATTGGGACATCTCTATTTGGAATACAGGAGAAAAACAGACAGGAGTAGAGCAACCTTCTCATCAACTAAAAAGGTTAGTCGTCTTTAATAATATAACTAAAATTAAAGTGTGTTTTTATTTATGAAATTGTATGCTTTTTTCTTTGTTTTTCTCGTGATAGAGTTTTTATCTACTTTTTATACATCAGATCCGGAGAATTTGAGCAGTGAAACTTAAAGAGTCATGGAAAATGAAGGAGAAAGAGAGAAAGGGGAAGCAAACAACTTTGCAGTATGTCACTCAACTTTTTTAATGGAGGGTATATTTGGACCTTTTCCCATCGCTTAATTTGTGTTATTTGAAATTTTTAGTAGAAGATAAAGTATATAACAAGTATCCGATAATTTTAGATGAAGTATTAGGTCAAATGGATAACATGAATTTTCATAAGATATTCCTAAAGGATGGCTCTTCAAATTCACGTAAAATAACATTTGATCATTTGGCAGGAATCATTTTCTGCTCTTCTCAAGGACATTGACGATGTTCTTGATTTCCTAGAGAGATTAAAGAATGAAGAATATCAAAATGCTGTTGACGTGGCCGATCAGATTGAAACGTTGAAATCGGAGCTGGCATTTATTTATACATACGTCCAGCTTTCTTATTCCGATTTGGAGCAGTTTGAAGATGTAATGACTGTCAAAGGACAAGAGGTTGAGAATCTGTTTCGATCAATTTTGTATGATGTTGACAACAACGTCGATTGTAAATACGACATGCATCATGTCCTTCCTAGCCTCAGGGATAATATCGATCATTGTATCAGCTCACAACATCGTTCTACATCAAGTGCCACCATGACTGAGGAGCAGTTGAACTTCCTCCTCCTGAATCTCCATCATCTATCTAAGTTTCTTGCTGAGCACAAGTTTCCATTAGTGACTCAGTATGAGATTTTTCAGAATGTGTGTGGCAACATGAAAGATTTACATGGATTGATCGTGAATGGTTGCGTTGAGCACGAGATTGTTGAATGTGTCTTACCTCAGTTTCAACTCATGGCTGAGAGAGTAGGACACTTCATTTAGGATGATCATATTGACAGAATTTCTCATCTCTTAAAGCTAGCACATCTACTCTTGAAGACTGTTCCAACTGAACCGGAGGTTATGCACATATGTTATACAAATTTGAAAGATTCAACTTCAGCAGAAATTGGACGCTTCATTAAGCAGCTCCTGGAAACCTCTCCGGACATTCTTCGGGAATATCTTATTCATCTACAATAGCACATGATAACTGTTATTACCCCTAGCACTTTAGGGACTCGAAACATTCATATCATGATTGAGTTCCTATTAATTATTCTTTTTGATATGCCCAAGGACTTTATTCATCATGACAAATTATTTGATCTTTTGGCATTTGTTGGAGCACTTATCAAAGAAGTATCAACTCTTGTTCGCGACTTAGAAGAGAAATTAAGGAATAAAGAGAGTACCGATGAGACAAATCGTGCAACCCTAAAGTTGCTGGAAAATATTGAACTCCTCAAGGAAGATCTCAAACATGTCTATCTGAAAGTCCTGGATTCATCTCAATGTTGCTTCCCCATGAGTGATGGACCTCTCTTCATGCATCTGCTACAGAGACACTTAGATGATTTGCTGGATTCCAATGCTTATTCAATTGCTTTGATAAAGGAACAAATTGGGCTGGTGAAAGAAGACCTAGAATCAATAAGATCTTTTTTCGTGAATATTGAGCAAGAATGGTATAAAGATCTCTGGGCACGTGTTTTAAATGTTGCATATGAGGCAAAAGATGTCATTGATTCAATTATTGTTCGAGATAATGGTCTCTTACATCTTATTTTCTCACTTCCCATTACCATAAAGAAGATCAAGCTTATCAAAGAAGATATCTCCAATTTCCATGAGAAGATTCCTGAGAATAGAGGTCTCACTGTTCTGAACTCTCCCAAGAAGCCAGTTGATAGCAAATCATTGACAACTGATAAAATAATTGTAGATTTTGAGGAGGAGACAAACCTGATACTTAGAAAGCTCACCAGTGGACCGGCAGATCTAGATGTCATTTCGATCACTGGTATGCCGGGTTCAGGTAAAACTACTTTGGCATTCAAAGTATACAATGATAAATCAGTGTCTAGCCATTTTGACCTTCGCGCATGGTGCACGGTCGACCAAGGATATGCCGAGAAGAAGTTGTTGGATAAAAAATTTAATCAAGTTAGTGACTCGAATTCAAAATTGAGTGAGAATATTGATGTTGCTGATAAGCTGCGGAAACAACTGTATGGAAAGAGGTATCTTATTGTCTTAGATGACGCGTGGGATACTACTACATGGGATGAGTTAACAAGACCTTTTCCAGGAATTGAGAAAGGAAGTAGAATTATTTTGACAACTTGAAAAAAGGAAGTGGCTTTGCATGGAAAGCTCTACACTGCTCCTCTTAATCTTCGATTGCTAAGATCAGAAGAAAGTTGGGAGTTATTAGAGAAAATGGCATTTGGAAACGAGAGTTGCCCTGATGACCTATTAGATGTTGGTAAAGAAATAGCCGAAAATTGTAAAGGGCTTCCTTTGGTGGCTGATCTGATTGCTGGAGTCATTGCTGGGAGGGAAAAGAAAAGGACTGCGTGGCTTGAAGTTCAAAATAATTTGAGTTCTTTTATTTTGAATAGTGAAGTGGAAGTGATGAAAGTTATAGAATTAAGTTATGACCATTTACCACATCACCTGAAGCCATGCTTGCTTTACCTTGCAAGTTGTCCAAAGGACACTGCACTGACAATCTCTTTGTTGAAAGTTGTATGGACTGCTGAAGGACTTGTGGAACAGACAGAGACGAAGAGTGTGAAAGAAGTGATGGATGTTTGTATGGATAACTTAATTTCCAGTAGCTTGGTAATTCTTTTCAATGAGATAGGTGATGAACCGAGTTGCCAACTTCATGATCTTGTGCATAACTTTTGTTTGATAAAATCAAGAGAGGAAAAGTTGTTTGAATGGATAAGTTCAAGTGCACCATCTTCTTCTTCAGATTTGATGCCACGTATAGTGACCATTCATTATAACAGCGAGTTATTGGGGCTTAACAATTTTGTCCTGTTTGATTCAAATAAGAAAAGGCATTCTGGTAAACACCTGTATTCTTTGACAGTAATTTGTGACGACACTGTTCTGAAACATTTCATCCAAGACACTTGAGGCTTCTTAGATACTTGGACCTGGATCCCTCTTTTATCAAGGTGAAAGATTCTTTGCTGAATGAAATATGCATGTTGAATCATTTGAGGTACTTATGCATTGGGACAGAAGTTAAATCTCTGCCTTTGTCTTTCTCAAACCTCTGGAATCTAGAAATCCTGTTGGTGCATAATGAAGGATTTGCCTTGGTACTATTACCGAGAATTTGGGATCTTGTAAAGTTGCAAGTTCTGTCCGTGAATGATTCTTCTTTCTTTGATATGGATGCAGATGGATCAATAGTGATAGCAGAGGACACAAAGTTAGAGAACTTGAGAATATTAGGGAAACTACTCATGCTTTCCTATTCGAAAGATACAAAGCATATTTTCAAAAGGTTTCCCAATCTTCAAGTGCTTGTATTTGTTTACAATGTGTTTTTGAATACTAAGTAGAAATATCATGTTATAAACAAGTTTGAGAAATATACATGGCCTTATATTATGTCTCGACAATATACATCTGCCCCTTAGGTTTTGTTTTCTTCTTTATCTTATAAACTACTCTTCTTCTCTTTTTTTGGGGATAATGTTTTGTAAGTGCCATTTGATCAATATATCGAAAATGACTTTTTATATGTCTGACTATATCTGCAGAATTGTGAGATTTACCGCCTAGTTTTGGAGATATTTATTCATTAAGAATTATCAAAGTTGAATGAAGATATGACAGGGGAAGACAAGCTTCAGGTCCATGTACGCTAAGAAAATATGTGAGTACAGATGAAATTATTACTTCTTCCCTTTTTCTTCATTTGTTCTTTCAAGTTATTTGCATATCATGTGTTTACTCTTCAAGTCCGGCTACATCACGACTCTCTGTACTATATGATTTTTTTCAAGATATACATTTATGTCTAATTCTTTGGTGCTTCAGTCTCAAAGAGGGAAACAAGTCTCGTCGATGAAGTAATTGCATAGCTGGCAAATGTAACCAGACAAAGTCTGGCTTGAACATATGCAATAACTCATGATCGATGCCTCATTCGTTTGTTTGATTGGTTTCAACGGATGTTTGATAGGTTTCAATGGATGGCGGTGGCTGAAGTGTGTAACTTCTCCTAGCTGTCCATGTTTTTGTTATTGGTCAGGGAAGCTTTTTCGTAGGAGCAACGATTTCTGTACTTCAGATAGGAAACTTTGATCTCTTATAACTCCAAGCTCTTCTTCAGCAGCACACTCAAAATGACAGATGTAATCAAACTCGCGATTATAGAAAAGCCAAGCGGATTGCCTATTCATAACTTGGTTACAAATACAACATAACAGGGTTGCCCCTTCACTTTTTAGTGGAAAGGAAGTGAAGAGATCAAGAGGGTATTTTACCTTATGGATCAATTTCGTCGTCACAGAAGCACATTCAAGATAAAGATCAAATTAGATGAGGCCTTGGGCTTTAGAGTAAATTTCTCATATAGTAACTAGGTAAAAGAAAAGTATGAAGCAAAGTCGATTTTTCGTTTTATATCAATAAAATCACTAAAAAAATTTGGATAATTTTTATTTACCTTAGCTCAATATGAGCTCTAAGATAAACTTTAAATAAAAACACTAAAATAAATAGTATAGCTAGATTTGTACCCAAGTCTCACAAGTGGATCTTCTAGCTTGTACCAATAGCACAACGACACTCCTATGATTTTCATGGGTGCACTTTTAATTATATCATAATTTCTGTCCGTTTCTCAAGATAGATATACATACATATACATGATATTTTCTCAAGTTAATTGGTGCACGTGCACCCCACCTATAGGGGTGGATCCACATGTAATCATCAACCAACAACACTAATCTCCATCATAATCATCACTATCATTACCATTGCCAACCACCACTTCTTGGAGCAATAATACTAAACAATGATACATTGACATAATTATTAAAAATGGAAAGCTCCAAAGTGTGAAGTTGAATTACTATTTTACTCCACCATTAAATTATAAAATAATTAAATACAAATATTTTAATTACATAATAACATAATTTGAAGTTTAACAACTGCACTTTAATACTTTAGTTATGACATTAAAATTCTCTTAGTTAGTACTCCACTGAATGTTAGTACATTCAATTACAATGAAAATAAAACGGCTAAATGCTTTATTGTTTCGTTAAAATAATACTCCATCTGTCCCAATTTATGTGACACTTTTCATTTTTCGTGAGTCAAACAGTTTAAGTTTGACCGGTAATTTGCGCATGGAATCTTCAAAAAAAATTTAAATGATATTTATATAATTGTAAACTACGTAAAAATTTCTATAAGTCAAAATGTTCAAAAGATCTATGAATAACTTACGGTAAAAAAATAGACTTATTTGAATCTCGAAATCTGTAAAGTGTCACATAAAAGGGAACGAAGGGATTATAAAATAAATAAATTGACACTTGGCCAGGTGCATTCTCACGTACTGCACCATTCATGTATTGAATAGATTCCATGTATCAATATTCATTGCAACCTTTAGAATGTCAATTAAATAGTTGACATAATAGATAAATGTGTTCTTTAATTTGGTTTTAGCTCGTATTTATGGCCTTCAACTTGTGGAGAATAGCAGAAGAAAAGTATAATCGGAGAACCCTTCTGCTAGCTTAAGATTGTTAACTAAGATCGGAAGATTCAACTAAAGAAGAGGAAATTAGAAAGGAGAACTTGTTTATGGAAGAAGACTCTTGAATTGTCTTTGTTTTGGGTTGATTACAAATGCCTAATGTCACCCCTATTCATACTTGTATAGGATGCTTCTAGAAATGAACTAGATACATCTACAAGAAATATCTAGATATCTTTATCTTCTAACTATGTAACAAGAACATCTAGATTTTTCTTAAGTATAAATATCAAAGATATTTACTCTACCAAATTCTAGAAAGTTCTACTAAATATCTAAGATATTTTTGTACTTCCAAAAAAATCAACTTTAATTTTTCACACTCCCCCTTAAAGTGATTTTTTGGAAACAACCCCACACTTGTCGTGGAAGAGCTCAAACGAAGCTTTGAGCCACATCTTGGTGAAAATCTCGGCAGTTTCTTTCGAACTCCTCTTGCTTCTTCACATGATAAAGATTCTTCATCGTCAGTTAATCCATGTAGATTATCTCCTTATTGATTTCTCAGACTCCCCCTTTCTCTTAACTTCTCGACAATTATTTTATCTAGAGAAACACTATCAATTTACTATGAAGTCTCAACACCAACATAGGATCCACTGTCATATTCTCTTATCATCTCATCATTAGATTTTTTGGCAGCTTTAGAGCTTTCAAAAATCATATTGTTTGCCTCCAAGACTTCAATATCATCTTCGTCCTCTATTTGATCTCTACTTTCTCCATCTGCTTTCAAAAATTTCTCTGAGTCATTAACTGGCCTTGATATTGCAGACGATTGACCAAATACTTCCGCTTCCAATACATCTCCCTCAGTGTTTTCTCTATAAAGATCGTCACTAGCACATGTAGTTTTAGATATTGTATGTTCAGGATTTTCTTCTTTGATTTTTTCAATAGAAGCTATCATATCACCACTGGGAACATCCTCAATAATTTCTTGTTTCGTGCCATCAACATCAACTTTTTGCTTCTCCAAGTGATCGGCTATATTATATTCTAAATCCCCGATCCAATATTTTTCAAGATTAATGGAAATCATGGCATCTATTGCTCGAACCTCAGCTACTAAACACTTTCCCCATTCTTCTTATTCTTCAGCAACTTTTTGAGCCACTTGGCTTCGCAATATCTTTTTATGTGCCCTACTTCGCCACAACGATAATATCTGAAAGGCTTCTTACCATAATAGTTAGAAGGCTCTTCCTTCTCTCCTGGTGAGTGTGAACCAACTGAGGATCAAGAGAGTGGCATATCTCTTGTTTTTCCTTTAAAGTTCCACTTATTGTCTACAAGAGCATTTTCTTCTCCTTCTTCGACAAATACACTAGCAAACTGCTTGGCTAGTAGTTCATGCGACGACAACAAATTTTAAACTCCTCCAAGGATGGTTGTTGAGCCCATCCTTGAATCGACGTCACAAATGGAATATATTCAAGTTTCAAACCACGAATGACAATTCTTCTCATTCGTAACTCAGAGATAGCCTCTTCCGGATTCAACAAAGTATCTCAAAACATAAGTTCTTAATCTTTAAAAAAATACTCGATGATAGAAAGGTTGCCTTGAGTGGTGTTAGCGAATTCATTCTCTAATATCTGTAGTCGAGCTTCATTCTTCTTGTAGAACAAACGATCGAGGGTCCTCCATATTTCATGAGCTGATTTACACTTTATAATATGATCGAATAAACTGGAGGAGATTGTCCTCTTCAGAATGAACTCCGCCTTTGCATTAATCTGCTTCCACTTCTTGTACGCACTGCTATTTTCCGGTTCGTCAACAGGAGGATTTGTGTTACTCCCATTAACAACATCCCACAAATCTTCTCCCATAAGGTTTGATTCCATACATATCTTCCATACCTTGTAATAGGACTGATTCAACAACTCCATCCCCAGTCCATTAACACGAACGCTAAAATCCATCTACACAAACTAGTTGAATCTACCACCAACCCGATCTTGAAATAAAATCTAGAAGCCAACGTATGACTATGGCTCTGATACCATGTAGATAATAGCAGAAGAAAAGTATACTCGGAGAACCCTTCTGCTAGCCCAAGATCGTTAACTAAGATCAAAAGATTTAACTAAAGAAGAGGAAGTTTGAAAGGAAAACTTGTTTATGGAAGAAGACTTTTGAATTGTTTTTGTTTTGGGTTGATTACAAATGTCTAATGTCACCCCTATTTAAACTTGTATAGAGATGCTTCTCGAAATTATTTTACATACATCTACAAGAAATATTTAGATATCATTACCTTCTAACTATGTAACAAGAATCTAGATATTTCTATACTTCACTATAAATATCTAATTATCTAGAACACATAAATTTTTCTTAAGTATAAATATCAAAGATATTTACTCTACCAAATTCTAGAAAATTCTACTAAATATCTAAGATATATTTTTGTACCTCCAAAAAAATCAACTTTAATTTTTCACATTAGGATGTGCATAAGTAAATAGTTAAAGTTATATAAAATTGAATACAATATTTGAATAATAAAAATTGGGAGTTTAATGTACGCAATGCGCTTGACTAGACCTAATATAACATTTGTTATTGGCAAACTTTCAATATTTACAAACAATCCAAGTGATATTCATTGAAAAGCTATAATTATAGTACTTGGATATTTAAAGAAAATAAAATATTTACGAATTTGTCATTGTGATTTTTCTATCGCTTAGACGATATTCTTAAGTGAGTTGTATAATAAGTATAAATGATAAAAAGGTTATTTCATATTCGATATCCACTTGGAGGGGGGGGGGGGTCCATTAGTTGGGTATCCAAGAAACAAACTTGTGTTTCTCATTTCACATTAAAATCTGAATTAATTGCATTAGCAACTATTGGAAAGGAATCAGAATGACTAAGAAATATATTACTGGATATAATGTTGTGGTCGCAATCTATGTCAACCATTTTCATATTTTGTGATGGTGTGATTATTATATGTGCAGCTCACAATAAATATATATTGGGAATTAAATGAATACATATAAACTTAAGACATGTTTTTATATAAGAGAGATAGTTACTTGTGAAACTATAACTATAATGTATATGAGATCCACTAACAATTTGGTTGATCAACTTACAAAAGCATTAAATAGAGATGTCGTACAATAAACTAGAAGGAATGAGGCTAAAACTCTTAAATCAAACACAAGTAATAAAAAATCAATTTTGAGTTGGTATACACTCTAACAACACAAGCTCAATAGATAATTACAAGTTTTTGTTGTTTAAGAACGAATCTTCTCGTTTAAATCATTGGTTTGGTGTACTGTTTAGTGTGACAAGATGAGTTTAGGAGTTGTTCAGTGCCTACATTAAAAGGGGTATAATAACAAACTTCAAAGTGCATACTATTACAAAAAAAAAAGGTGAATTAAGTTTTAATGAAATTAGCAAATAATGTTTGCAGTAATAGCAACATAAAGTCTAGTTTCATCTATATTAATATTGAGGTGGTGCCTCTTCAAACAAGATTTATGGAGTTGACGTTGTTAATATTAATGAATTTGGATTAGCACACTATCATAAATGTGCTAAAGCATAATATTGAATTGTTTCACTACTTAATAATATTATGTGTGTGATACTTTTGATTTGACAAAAGAGCAGTTTAAATCTTAGGATACTAATATCATCGTCAAACTTTACGGTATTTACAAATTACACTTATGCAAAGTTCAAATCTGAATAAGATATTTTTTTATGTGTGATATTTTGAGGTATATTACAAATTAGTGGGGATTATTCTGTAGTTGTAATATGAGGAAAATTCCACATCGGTGGCTTCTTTCCACCCTTAGGGCCTTTAGCCTTTTAAGGACAAGCCCATTAAGTCAAACAAATTGAGTAAGTTTAAATGGAAACTACGTAAACGAGCCACAAAACATAAAATAATTACAATTTCATAGTTCAATCCAAACTAATTCAGTAAATACTCGCTTTGCCAAAATAAATTACAATTCATGCCCCTCCCCGTTTAGTTTAGGCTCAATTTCCTTCCAACCCCCTTTAAATTTAGTAAAATTTTTAGAAATCTCAGTGTAAGGAGGAAACTACATTTTATCCCTACTTTTTTTTAATTTACAAAAATTCTCTAAATTTGTTGTCATCCGGGTACATCTCATTCTTCCTGATACATCACATTTGATACATTATATAACTAGGTTGTTGAGATTAAATAATTTAAGCATCGATTATTTTAATAATAATCTGCACCTTTACACTTTGATGTTTTTATTATTTAGTTCTTTGTTAACCATTTTAGTTATAAGAATATAACGACGTCAAACATGAAATGAGTATTTTTTTTATCGGACATCATTTTAAAAAGAAAGGCACAATCACTATGAGCTATGTGATGATACAACGTGTCACCAACGCTGCCAGAACTGTCCTATACCTTGACGGAGTATAAGACATCCTCAACTAAGTGGATCCACTAAGCTAATGCTTAAAAAGCAATAAGGAATCATCTAAAAGTATCACCCTTTTTACCCACGTTGGCTACATGGTTTATGAGAACTTTGAGTTATTTGAACTCATTCCCATATCGGTGCTCAATACTACTCCCAAAATATAGCTCAGCTCATATGTTTAAAAACATTTCCTCGTCCTCAAACTTTGAGATTATTACTTAAAAGAATTCTCTTAAAAGAGATGGTACTTAGAACTCCTCATGAACCCATTTGGAAATCGATGTTTCCCCTCATTTTAAATGTAAAAACATTTACTCTTTGGGAATACTTAGTTATCATATATTCATTTTTTTAAATGAAATTCAACTCTACTCATCCTCATATCAAGCACTCAAGTCTTAAAACAAGTTCTAAGAGATTGTAAAAGACTTCTCCAAATAACTCGAAAGAACTCTCAAGACTTTACTCTTACCTCTACCTTGAATTTGAATTATGAATTCAAGGATTATAATTCATGTTATGAAGGATCTCTCGATGTTTAGATGTATTTTAGAGTACTTAGAATAAAAAAGGAGTGAAGGTACAATTTAAAAGAACTTAGACGGAGCAAACAATTGAAAACAGGATGGGGCAGGCGACCTTGGCACACTGAGTGGCGCGGGGTGCCAACCCCTAAACTTTAGAAGTGACTTCCTGGCGCACTACTAGCGCGGAGCGCCTGACCCTTGCCCAGAAAACCTGACGAATTTTGTTTCTCATTTTCTGGCCCTAATTCGCCTAGAATTGATTGTTTTTCTCAAATTTTTCTTAGATTCAATTACCCAATACAAGTACACAAGAATCTACTTACTTTTCCTCAAGAACAACCCTCAACAATCGAAATCCTCACCTCAAAATTCATCGAACTCCATAAACCAAGCATGAAAAACAAAATCTCAACAACACCCATCAAGAATTCAAATCATTCAACCTCAAGAATAAAATTACGGGTAAATATACATAATTGGCGTGTGTGTGAATGAACCCAACACTATGAAAACTTACATACCTCGATTTGGCGAAACAAATCCTTGATTCGCAAGAAATCTTGACCGTTCTTCCTTTTCTCTTCTTGAACTCTCTTCTAAAATCCTAAATGTAATTTAGGATTGTGATAACTGACTCAAATCAGTTTAGACCCCTAAAATATTACCAAAAACGTTTAAAGTTGATGGGGTAAGGAAAAGACCAAAATACCCCTCATTAATTCGGGTTAATTTTCTTAACTGGACAGGCTGACTTCAAACGGGCATATCTCTTTCATCCAAACTTGAAATTTAGCAAACTCGGTGGAATTGGAAAGAGGATTCAAAGACATCTAGCGCATTTTGTACTGAATGTTATGGTCATTTGAAGTTGACCCAAAACTCACAACTTAAGCATAGATTGCCAAATTCTCAATTTGACTCTTTCCAAATTAGTTCTTTCTAAAATAGCTCGTTCTAAGACCGAGGTGTTACATCATCACCATCATCACCATCGTCATCATCATCATCGTCATTGTTATTGTTATTGTTGGTGTATGTTATTGTTATTGTTATTGTTATTGTGTTTGTGTTTGTGTTTGTTATTGTGTTTGTGTTTGTGTTTGTTATTGTTGTTGTTGTTGTTATAATTATAATTATTATTGTTATTGTTGTTATGACAACATTATTATGTCTATGAAGGTAATATTTTTAGTGACGAGATGAAAGTAGTGATAACATTATTATGTCTATAAAGGTGAAGTTTTAGCGACGAGATGAAAGTTTTGGCTACAAATTTAAAATTGTCGCTTATTTATTTATTTAGCGATGAAACATTTTTTTGGTATATAAAAGGACGCTGCTATACAATGACAAAATTATGATTGTTCAACTTAACTTTAAAGATAATAGATATCGTCACTAATTAAACTAAATAGTCAGTAACATGTGGTTTCATCAGTATTAGTAACCATTTTAGCTAGTGACAAAAACATACAATCTACTATAAAATCTTATATTTTATATGATAAACAAATTTAACACAAATACTATGCATTTAGAGATGAAAAAAAAAACATAGTTAATATTTGATATAGAAATTTGCCGCCTGGAATACAAGTAAAACTTACTACAATAATTTGGAAATCACTAAGGTTTTGGCTCATAATTTAAAAAAATTAATATATGTCACGACCCAGACCGTCGTGATTGGCACCCACACTAACCCTCCGGTGGGAGAACCACTACTACAACTCAAACAAGCAACTAAACCAAAACTAAGACATTTAAACTACAAAAACAAATTAATTAACTAACAAATGTGGAAATTTAATACCTATAACCTGAAAGTCAATGTACCAAAACATCTAAAGTTCAACAAGTCTAAGCGAGAAAATCATCTACAGAACTAGTCTAAGTCCGAATAGGATGGACTAGACAAAAAGAGAACTCAAGGCAACTCGGAAGAACTGGCTCACCCTTAAATTCGAACGGCGATGACTGATCTTCTAAACAAGGTCTGTCAATAGCCCCGGAAGATGCCCTGTACTCAACAAAAATAAGAGCAAGTGCAGTATCAGCACACAACAACCGTGTATTGGTAGGATCACGCGACTATCCCACTAAGTGTAACATAAATTAGTCACTACGACAATATAATCACATGCACATATCAAACATATACAATATCATCAACATATATGAACAATGAACAATTTCACGATTCTCATATATCACAGTTATATCAATTTAGAGCATCATGTCATCTTCCAATATCAATCATCATTAGATATGAACGAACTCATGACAAGTAGGTACACAACACAATTCAATGGTCCTCTCATTGAACCCAATTCAATGGTCCTCTCATGGATCCTAAACCCAAACAGTTAGCATGTCGGAACGTGGCAATCTAATCCCATTCACACACCACAATCACAAACACAAGTACATCATCAAGATCATACATTTAAGTCATGATTTCATGGCAATGATATCCATTTATCTCATTTACAACAAGTGTGATCAATAATGCAACATTCACATACATACATGTATCATAATGAAGCAAGAACAAACATACATCACACAATTATAGAATCACAACCATCACCTACCTCGAAACAAGCTTGAAACCCTAAGAAACTTGATCCTTCCCTTTCTGGATTCATTCCGCTTGTTCTTGGTCTACAAACAATCAATATAATACGGGAATCAATAAACAATCATTAATTACCAGGATTACTAACAATTCTATGAACCCTAGATCAAACCCATGATCCCAATTATCCAAAATAGGGTTGTTTCCATCATAGAATCTATAACAAAACCCTCCCCCATCAATATTCACCCATTCTATTACGTTCGACGGATCGAAAAATGGATTTGGGGAGTGAAAAGCTTACATTTAGCCTCAAGAATGGTGAAAAACAAGTACGAGCCGCCTGGGGGTCGTTCCTTAGCTCTAAAAGTTGAAAAGTTCATAATGAGGTCGTTTAGGGGTTTATTAATGACTTTAATTCGAGTCAGGCACGCCACAACGGCCACCACCCCGCCAGAGCGGCAAACATTTCCGTCAAAGCGGCCAAAACGCAACAGAGAGCTATTTCAAGAACTCCAAAATTCCCATTTCACAACAGACCTCTAACCCACGACGCTCAGTAAATACTCTTTACACTAAGATCTATTCCGGGAGTTCTACTTGCCCGAATTCAATTATGTAAAGTCGTACATTTTCCTTAATGAGTTATCTAACTACTCATGTAATCAAAATCATAAATGATTCGCCCGATTGTTACCAGATTTCTCTACACCTCAAAGACTCTGATTTCGTCCAAATCTGGACAAGGTTGGGAAAAATCCAAATACTACAAAAAAAGGTTTCTGACCCCAATTCTTTCCCCATTGGCTTTTCCATAACAATGAAAATAAGGTCGTTACAATAGATACCGTCCCCGAGTGATCAACTAGGAAAGACTGGCTAAAGTAAGGGTAGAGTAGTATCTGAATCGTCGAATTATTGGGGATACTTATCTTGCATGCCATTCTTACCGAATCTCATTACCCCCTAAGGGTTTCACATCTCTAACCTCAAACCAACCAATTGAATACCTACACATCCTCCCTTACAATGCCTCAATGAAGTCATCTCAACACTCGAGTGATAAATATTGTTGTATGTAAACTTAACTAATCAACAAAACGATTCCCAATAACCACCAAAGTTGATCGTACACACGTCTGCCACATGTTATCAAGGATCTTGACACAAACATCAGGACGAATCCTTTCTCACACAACCATGATAAAATCCTAAATCAAAACTCGACACAATTAGAGGTGAACCTGAACCAACCAACACACAATCATAGTTCTTATCAATATCTCCATCTCACAACCCAATTTCCCATGAGTTTAAGTTATTACAAATCTGATCTTTAGAAATCATATACTCATCGAGGGATATGTCCAAGCATACAACCTCTCCAACAACACTATCAAAATGCTATATTTAGAAATTGTAGATTACCTCTTAAGAACAGTAGAATTGGACCCAATGATCCCCACATTCAACCATACATAATCGATACATGACCTCAACGACAAGATGAAAATTAAGATTGACGGATAACCACAAATACGCATGGTAGCTCTTCTATAAATTCTCATAAACAAGATGGAACATGTAGACCCACTAAAATACTTTAACAACTCCTAGACAACACCAATTATGTCATTCGAAATAACCAAAACTTCTCAATTTTCCCACTCAACCAAGAGAACATCGCAGGATTTGGTACCTCATAATCTACCACTAGGGATCCACCCACAAAAGTGAAAACACACGAGAGCATAGCTAGTGAATCATACTCACATTACTAACAACCATCATAAACATTCCGGCCATTTACCTTATCATAAACCAACACTTTTAAATGAAACCTTTCTTTGGTACTTTAACAATCAATAGTAGTAAACTTACGACTCAACCTAGGTGTAAGTCCTTTCAAATGCTCAATACCGGATACAATTGATCATTTCTCAACTTGACAATTCATACCTTGACAAAATACATCCCCACGAATGTAGACTCACAATGAAAAATCTGAATTGTAATTTCCGCCATAAAACACAACATTAGCTTGTACCTTGAAGATTTTTATGAAATCATGGATCTTCGTTTATCATCGATCGCATTTCCATCGATCTTACAATATCTTTCGCTAACAATCCAATCATACTCATTGCTAGACTCAAAACAAAACCAAACACTTGTCATCACACTCAAGCTAATGTCCGCACACTCCTTTCTCAAGTCTTTTTCGATAGTTTTTAACCAATTCGACACACTTGTGACATTATTACCATACCCACATCAAAACAAATAAAATCACACGTCTCTGAACCCAATTATCTACTCCTCTAAACATAACTCTTTATCATTTGCAATCAAATAAAATATTCTTCATCTTGCCTCTCCTAAAGGTTGTATTACATCCCACTATCTTTCTTCATCATGACCCTAGCTCTTTTAAATTCTATTCGAGTGGTGTCCCACCATCTCTTAAAACTTTCCATACAACCACGTTACTCACCAAATATTAGGAACACACAACCTTAGGTACTCGCAAGTCGTAATTACTATACAAAATTCGCTTAATCAACAATCTCATTATATAGTTGCATCCCATCACAATCCATTGCAAACTCTTATTACCATTACGCTCAGTTAGCCCTGACTATAACTATGAAGTCAACCTTTTCATCAACATGACACCTAAAACTCAGGTATACTCGTCAAATTTAAAGGACTAACCCAATCTTGGTACGCACTTATTTACGAAAATCTTCTATTTCCTTCACCCCAAGTATACTCAATGGAACTTTCTTTATCTGTAAGCTTGTCATTCTGGTATTAATCCACTCCCTTATGGTTAAGATACAATCATCAATCATCATATTACCCTCCTTCTTCTTAACAAACAAGATAGGAGCACCCCATGGGGAAGCACTAGGACGGATGAAACATTTATCAAGAAGCCCTTGGATTTGAGCTTTAAGCTCTCTCAATTCTGACACCACCGTAATAGACTCAATAGAGGGGGATTCAACTTTAACATCCCGAACATGGGCCAATAAGCCAACAATCATGCCCCACCAGTTTCCTAGCCAGAATAAATGATATGATCTTATCTAGCTTAGGCTTGTACACCCCTTCCCATTCTAATCTTTCCTTATCGGGTATTTCTAGAGTTACCGACTTAGTATTATAATTAAGCCCAGTATAATAGGGGGACAACCAAGTCATGCCTAAGATTATATCAAATCAGTCATATCTAGCATAACCAAATCAACCCAAATATGAAAATCCATAACCACAACAGGACAACACGATACACATGGGTGACTATGACTGACTCTTCAACTGGGGTAGAAACATGGATGGGGCATCAAATATATCAACAAACCACATCAAATCCCAAGGTAATTGAACTAACATGTACGAATAAATAGAACCCAGATCACGTAAAACAATAGCCATTCGGGCACAGATAAGAGCAGCACTAGTGACCAATGCATCACACACCTCAAACTCGGTCTTGCCCGGAAAAGCATATAACTGAGCCCTGTCGTCTTGACGGGCAACCTCCTTGCCTGGCTGCACTACTCCTCTACCTGCATTACCATTTTCCCGCCCTTCACGACCTCACTAATTTCCTCCTCATATGCCCAGGTTCTCCATAAGTTAACATACTTTACAACTTATATTTGATTGCTGAACAATGAATTAGATCGCGAAGGTTAGTTCGGGTACTATTCGGGGTCTATAATTGTGACTAGGGGAAAATAGGGGAGACAGGTTAAGGTTCTGCCTGGCCTCATCCCGCTTTGGCAGGAAAATTTCCGCACTGACGGCCTCGCCTTGGCTGGAAAAGTCCCGCCCCAGCGGCCATAACAAAAACAGAACCCCTACCAATAATTTTTCTGGGGTTCTTTTCTTTTCTAAATTCTACAAAGGTTCTCAACTTTACTTAGCAATTTTAGAATAATCCTCATAACTAGGATAATCATTGTCTACCCCCAGTCAATCCCACGATACACGAACCAATTCATTCCTATCAATTCAGCACAACAACCCACACATCCCCAGGATATACCCAGACACTCACACGATCCTAAGTCAAGATCTTCCTTTCACAACGAATTTCACGATACTCAAGTATTTACAACGTACATAACTTCAATGACTAGCCCAACATATTGTACATATCAAAGTTCAGACACATATTTATTGTGCACATAATGACCTCATCATATTCAAGCAATTACAACTTCACATTCACAGTTAATTCAGACATCCAGAAGCACGCATTCAAAGTTTCCAAGATACAATTTACAGATAAGTCCAAATTCTTAATTAATTATTTCGCTTCATGGATGGCCATTCCAGATTATCCATGCATTCACACCACCCCTAGGGAGATACCAATTGGAACCTTCTCAGTTTCCAATTTGCTTTGTTTGTGGCCCCTCAGTCGTGATCACGACGTCTAGTTCACTTCGTTGAGATACCAATTGGAATTGGGAGATACCAATTGGACTCAACTCATACCACAAGCGACAATAGTAGGTAGCGAGCCCCTCAAAACTGCTAATTTCAGTCATATAACTTGGTCGAACTCAATTCTTAACCGCCTCAATCTTTAACTGATGGTAACCAGATCTTAAATCAATCTTAGAGAAAATCGATGCACCTTGCAATTGATCAAAAAAGACATTTATCCGAGGTAATGGATACTTGTTCTGAATGATGATCCTATTCAACTATCGGTAGTCTATACACATCCTCTCTTGCTAGCGATGGTGCTACCACTTTTGTTGCTCTAGTTTAGACCATAGAGTGAACGAGGAAAGATAACAATTTGTATCACCCATATACCAATTGGATTCAAGTCATAGCATGAAGGAGTAGAAAGAAGTGAGTTTTTCCTAAAGTCCTATAGCCTCTCAAAGAAAAGTACGGACGTTTTCGTACCGTTCCGAAAGACTCTACTAGACTCCTTTTGGTACAATGAGATCAACGAACCTAGGGCTCTGATACCAACTTTGTCACGACCCAGACCGTCGTGATTGGCACCCACACTAATCATCCGGTGGGAGAACCACTACTACAACTCAAACAAACAACTAAACCAAAACTAAGGCATTTAAGCTATGAAAACAAATTAATTAATTAACAAATGCGGAAATTTAATACCTATAACCTGAAAGTCAATGTACCAAAACATCTTAAGTTCAACAAGTCTAAATGAGAAAATCATCTATAGAACTAGTCTAAGTCTGAATAGGATGGACTAAACAAAAACAGAACACAAGGCAGCCCGGAAGAACTAGCTCACCCTTAAATTCGAATCGACGATCACTGATCTTCTAAACGAGGTCTGTTAATAGCCGTCAGAAAATGCCCTATACTCAACAAAAATAAGAGCAAGTGCAGTATTAGTACACAACCACCGTGCACTGGTAGGATTACTCGGCTATCACACTAAGTGTAACATACATTAGTCAATACAATAATATAATCACATGCACATATCGAACATATACAATATCATCAACATATACGAACAATGAACAACTTCATGATTCTGACATATCACAGTTATATCAATTTAGAGCAATATACTGTTTTCCAATATCAATCATCACTAGATATGAACGAACTCATCACAAGTAGATACACAATACAATTTCATTGTCCTCTCATGGAACCCAGTTCAATGGTCTTCTCATGGAACCCAAACCCAAACAGTTAGCATGCCGGAACGTGGCAATCCGATCCCATATTTATGCCGGAACGTGGCAACCGATCTCATAATTATGTCGGAACATGGCAATCTGATCTTATATTTATGTCGGAACGTGACAACCGATCCCATAATTATGTCGGAACATGGCAATCCGATCTTATATTTATGTCGGAACGTGGCAACCGATCCCATAATTATGCCGGAACGTGGCAATCCGATCCAAGTTAGTTATGCCAGAACGTGGCAATCCAATCCCATTCACACACCACAATCACAAACACAAGTACATTATCAAGATCATACATTTAAGTCATGATTTCATGGCAATGATATCCATCGATCTCATTTACAACAAGTGTGATCAATAATGCAACATTCGCATACATACATGTATCATAATGAAGCAAGACTAAACATACATCACACAATCATAGTATCACAACCATCCCCTACCTCGAAAAAAGCTTGAAACCCTAAGTAATTTGATCTTTCCATTTCCGGATTCGTTCCGCTTGTTCTTGATCTACAAACAATCAATATAATACGAGAATCAATAAACAATAATTAATTACCCAGATTACTTACAATTCTATGAACCCTAGATCAAACCCATGATCCCAATTATCCAAATTAGGGTTGTTTCCACCATAGAATCTATAACAAAACCCTCCCCTATCAATATTCACCCATTCTATTATGTTCTACGGATCGAAAAACGGATTCGGGGAGTGAAAAGCTTACATTTAGCCTCAAGAATGGTGAGAAATGAGTAGGAGTCGCCTGAGGGTCGTTCCTTAGCTCTAAAAGTCAAAAAGTGCATAATGAGGTCGTTTAGGGGTTTATTAACGACTTTAATTGGCGTTGGGCCCGCCACAACGGCCACCACCCTGCCAGAGCAGCAAACATTCTCGTCAAAGCTGCCAAAATGAAACAGAGAGCTATTTCAAGAACTCCAATATTCCCATTTCACAACACACCTCTATCCCACGACGCTCAGTAAATACTCTTTACGCTAAGATCGATTTCGGGAGTTCTACTCGCCCGAATTCAATTCCGTAAAGTCGTACGGATTCCTTAACGAGTTATCTAACTACTCATGTAATAAAAATCATAAACGATTCACCAGATTGTTGCCAGATTTTCCTACACCTCAAAGACTCCAATTTTGTCCAAATCTGGACAAGGCTGGGAAAAATCTAAATACTACAAAAAGGTTTCTGGCCCCAATTCTTTCCCCATTGATTTTTCCATAACGACGGAAATCAGGTCGTTACAATATATTAGACTGTTTGTTCAAACTCTTGGCATGTTAAAAGTACTTATTTTAAAAAAAAGATATGTTTGATCAAGCTTTTAGAAGCAAATAAACTTTTTCAAAAGCATTTTTTTTTTTTGAAAAAATACACTTTTAAAAGCATTTAAAAAAATTTAGTCAAACATTTATTGTTGCTCAAAATGTTTTTAAAATTTATTCGTGAACATTTCTTGACCAATTCTATGAGGCTACCTAGTTTTAAAAGATTTCCCATCACAGCCAATTATAAATTAAATGTACTTTTTAAATTTTTTATAAACACTAGTCAATAATTGGGGCTATTATTAGATGGAAGCTTAAATTTATTTTTCCTTCAATTGCTTGTCAAGTCTCACGGAATACACTCATACATTAATTATTTTAGAAAAGTTAGGCAAATGACTACTTCTGTTTAGGCTCTAAACTAGTACAAGGTACAGTGTATACTATAATAAACTGAATAATACATTATCCTAACATCATACCACGATATTTAATAACAATTACTATTACTTTTGTCTTAATTTATATGACACTTTTTTTAATCAGCAAAAAAAATGACATATTTCCTTTTACAAATATTTAATTACACTATCAATATTTTACCTATGTTCGGCTCCACTTATTTGACAAGGAAGTCTACAAAATTGTACTTTTCTATTTAAAAATTCATATATTTTTAGGGAAGTCTTGTAACATCACAAAGTCTTCCTATATTTCTTAGGTGGAATGACCTGAGAGACCCTTATACTTGGTTTGGATTGTCACCTAGATCCTTCTACTCGTAACTTTACCAAGTGAATACTTAGTTATTAAAACACGTTATTTTAAATCCCTCTGACCATTAATCAAACTTACATGATATTATTTAGCTGAATCATATGAAATGCATGAATACATTCGTTTAAAAGCAAATGAAGACAATAATTTTAATTTAAAATATTAAAAT
This sequence comes from Solanum verrucosum, assembly GCF_900185275.1. Lineage (NCBI taxonomy): Eukaryota > Viridiplantae > Streptophyta > Magnoliopsida > Solanales > Solanaceae > Solanum > Solanum verrucosum. Next base: position 3,484,476 of record NW_026020329.1, read on the forward strand.
TAAAAAGAAAAAATATAACAATCAAAATAAAAGAAAAAAAACATCCCATCCCTATCCCCACCTACCATTATGAATAAGCAGAGTCATAGATGAATTATTATTTTGCAAAAGTTAGGCAATAGACTTGTGATTAGGGTCTAAAACTACAAGGTACACTGTACATACACTATTATGATCATTGCTTTCAATTAGTTACCATATATATATGGCAAATTGACAAACACCTTCTTTGGGAATATTTTCATCTTGAAGAAATTTAAATGATTTAAAAACCTCTCAGCGCATTTATAAATAAATTACATCCTTAATTCATTGGCTTAAACTAGTTTTAAGTTAAAGGAGGTTTTGGGTTCAAAATTACTTCACTACATTTTTTTAGTACGAGTAATATATTTTGCAAAAATAAGCTTTGATTGAGGATTAAACCCGGGACCCCAAACACAAAAACCAGATGCTGAACCAAAGCACCATCAGAATATTATTGTTAAATAGTGTCATTTTAGGGAAAAGTCATAAATCCCTCCCTTAAACTTGTTCGAAAAGTCATTTACACGCTCAAACTATAATGGTGACCTTTTACATATTTATACTACTCAAAAGAGAATTCTAATTTTTTTTTACCCCCTAAAACTGGCGTGGCAAAAAAATAAAACATAGCCGCGTCAGTTTGAAATTAAAGTAAAAAATAATAATTAGAATCATTTTTCCCACCCTCACCCCCACACCTTTTCTTCTTCACGCCCCACTCATTGTCCTTTTCTTCTCCATTCTTTATTTTCATCACACTTATTTATTTTTTATCACAATCTCAAAGCACAATTTTTTTTTAATTCACAATTAGGCTAATTCCTATAGATATATTAGTAAGTAATTATATTTTATCTAGAAAAATTTCGGTTGATTGTTCTATCTATTTCACTTTTTTTTTACTTTGTTAAAGAAATTTTGGTTGTTAGTCAATTTTTGGGTTTGGTGGTGATGGGTGGCAAAAATTAAAAGAGGCAAATGAAGGTGGTAAAGAAAAAAAAATCGATATTAATGATGATGGTGGTGATATTTGGTGGTGGGTGACAACGAAGAAGAAGAAGAATTGAAGGTGATATAGTGATGGTGAAGAACAAAGAATCGATAGTGAAGGTGGTCGGATATGATTTTTCCGATGAGAAGAGAATTGAAATGAGTGGATTTAGTGATGAAGAAGATATAATTATTAGAGAATTAAAATAATTAATTAGGGATTAATTAGAGTAAAATATAGCCAACAAAAGAAAAAAAATAAAATAAATTTATAATTTCTGACATGACGCTGATGTGGCAGCAAGTGTAATACACCACATACTGTGAAAGCGGTGCTACACGTCTCAGGGTGGTAATAAATTCACTTTTGAGTAGTAAAGGTATGTAATAGGTCACAATAATAGTTTGAGCATGTAACTGACTTTTTGGGATAAGTTCAGGGAGGAATCTTTGTCTTTTCCCGTCATTTTATTATACATAAACATTTATACATAGTATTAAAATATAGTAAATTTTTCCGACAAAGGGTGTCGCTTGACACTCCTTCGCCTTACGTGGGTCCGCCCATACCTTTTTCAGACTGAAGGAAAATATTTTCTGAAAAATGTTTGTATATTTTCTCATGTTTCAACACTACCGAAGACCTTTCTCTATCAGAGAAATAAGTTCCTTAAAAATGATCATTTCTCTAGTAAAAAGTGAGAAAAATTAGGTTTAATAAGTGACGTTCCATATTAATTATGTAATACTCACCATCCAATATCCTCCACCCAACAGTGGCGGAGCCACATGTACTTGAGGGGACGCCCTAGTGGCAGAGCTAGTAATTTCATAAATAGCGTCCAGAAATAGCACAACAAAAGTTCTTTTCAAAAAATAGAACTAATGAGATTCGAACATGCAAACACTACCTCATTCCAAGCATCTAAAACCATTGGGCTACAACAACTTGTTGTGTTAAGAATGTCCAAAATATGTTATTCAATCTTTTCATGTATCATTTTACTTGTATATACAGTATTTTTTCCAATGAATTGGACACCTTGACAATCATGTAGCTACGCCACTAGACACATACTGTGTAGCTAGGTAAAAGTCATATTTTATGTTACATATTGACACTCCTTGACTACTTCGTGAATTTGGTTCGTTATATTTTGATAACCCTTAATAAAAATTTAGGCTCCCGCCACTGCAACCCCAGCCCCAACCCTAGCCCCTATCCTCACCACCCCACACTATATAGCTCACTATGCCAACCTTAATATAGTATTTGATTAGATTATAAACAAATTCTCTTGGAATTATTTTTATTTAGTTACCAAATATCAAAAAATAAGTAAACACCCACTTACTTTTCCAAAAAAAATTCCTTCAAACCAAACACACCCTATGTAAATAAATCAGCCATTCCCTACGTTATAGCAATTGCATTATTACACCAAGTGGTGGGATTGCCTAACTTTGTAAGCATGCCAATATATATAGACGATAGTGTACATTCTTATTGGCAAGGGTGAGTTCATTTTGAGACATAAAAAGGTATACATATATTAAAAAAAATTGTCATATTTTGCCAAATATATATAGACGATAATGTACATTCTTATTGGCATTATTCTATTTGTTAATTTCCCTAACACACTTGACTTGTTTTATGTTCTCAGCTGGGATAATGGTGGCAACAAGATCCTTCGAACTTGTAATTTTGTTACTCCTTTGTACTTCATTGACCGTTTTATTAGCAGAAAGTGCACCTAATCAACAAAAGGACACATATAATTATGATGAATACTTTGTTGAGAAAACAATCCTTAAGAATGCTGTGTCTAAAGGAGCAGGTAAATTGCTTCACTTATACAACTCAAAGCCGAGGCGAAGTCAGAATTTTATAATGATGATTTCAAGTATTAATAATTGGGTTCTTAACTTAATATTTGTACGTATTAATAAACCTTTTAATAGAAATACACTATTTAAGCAAAAGTTATTGAACTTGATGTTGAGTCTAACAATATCACGTAAAATAAGACAGACGAAATTAATATTCTCCGGACCTACCTATATCCTATTTCATAAGTCTCTTCTAGTAGTGTTGTAACCTCATTTAGATGCAGTCTGCTTGGATGGAAGCCCACCAGCATTTTACATGGATAGAGGATTTGGTGAAGGTGCTCAAAGCTGGATGATTCACCTATCTGTAAGTTTCGGAGGATTAATGATTGTCTATTTATTAACTCAGTCTATTTTGATAGTACAATTCCAACGGTTTAAATAAATCTCAAGATTTGTCTTAATTATATACAAATACTTTTATGATAATACTCGAGCCGTACGTAATACTTTGTTGTTATTAGGGAGGAGGATGGTGTAGAGATGTGAGAGAGTGCCAAAATCGTTCAACTACTTCTTTTGGTTCTTCAAAACATATGCCTCCATTCAAATTTAGAGGTCACTTCAGCAACAATAAAAATGCTAATCCAGGTAATTAAACACTATCTCCTTTTTCTTTTTTTTTAATCTGTGCAAATTTTGGTTACAAAATTAGAATAAATAAATAAATTAATCACTAATAATAGCCTTTACAATGCAAAATTAAACATGCAGATTTGTTCAACTGGAACAAAGTTATGGTTGCATATTGTGATGGAGGAGCATTCACCGGAGATGTTGAAACAGTTGATCCTGTATGTTATATATTATAAAGCAACATGATCTTATAATTTTGTTCATATTAATAATTACCATATGGTTTTATTTTTTTTGTTGTGAAAAAAATTGGGGCGGGGGTAGGTTAATAACTTAATACTCAACGCTTTTAGTCACATTTTCATGTTTCAATTGAACATTCCATTTTTCTTTACCAAACATATGCGATCCAATCAGTATGATTCATCAGACAAGTACCACGAGTTTTGGGTAAATTTCTTTCATTTTTGAATTAGCTTGTGACAAGTCCTAGTATTAATATGAGTTTGTTGACCACGTAAAGGCGGTCCATCAAGATGATGAATTCCACAATAACATACTATTGTTCATTATAAGAATTTAGAGGTTATAAAAGCTTCAATTTATGTACTTAATTACTTTTTTTTTTGTCTTTTTTAGGCTACCAATCTTCACTTTAGAGGTGCAAGGATTTTTTCTGCAGTTATGGAGGATTTGTTGTCAAAAGGATTAAAAGATGCCAAAAATGTATGTCAACTTACTTTACTTATTACACAAAGTATAAATAACTATGTCGCTTAGACTCTTCAAAAATATCGACCAACATGTACTGTCAGATACGCTAATAGAAGTTTAATTTATTGTACTATACTAGGCCCTTCTTATTGGAAGTTCTGCTGGGGCATATCCAGCAATGTTATATTGTGATCGCTTCAGCAAACTATTGCCTAATACTCCGCGATTAAAATGCTTGACTGATAGTGGCTATTTCATCAATGTGTAAGACATTTTTATCGTGTTATATGATCAATTTTTGAAGATGATTCATATGTTGTAAGAATCACATTATACAATTTGTTCTGTTCTCTCAGCAACAAGAATCTTCAGAAGGGAAAAGGCTTCAAAACAATCTATAAAGCACTTGTTACATTACATGTACATAATCTCCTTTCGTATTTCTTCTTGTTTCATTTTATGTTACTCAAACAGATGTGTCAAATGAACGAGTCAAAAATAAATTGATGAGTTCATATATGCAGGGGTCTGCCAAAGCACTACCAAAATCCTGCACTTCAAGAATGAAGCCAGAATTGGTACAAATTGTTACTACTTAATTTTTTCTTCTTGTGGATTAATGTTGATATTATTACTGAAAATCGTCGCGATACATTTTTGCAGTGTTTCTTCCCACAAAACATGCAACAATATATCAAAACGCCACTTTATACAATCATGTCACCGTTCGATATAGTTCAGGTAATTATATTGTTATACTTGTCATGTTTTATTCCCCGAGAGTAAAACTACATGAATTTTGACCAATAAATTGTATTGCAGGTTGGAACTTCATTAGGTGATTATTACAATGCCAATAAACAGAATAATTGCTCTGCTAATCAAAAGAAAAACCTTAGAGGTCAGATTACAAATTAATTTTTTTTCCCAATGTACAAGTTTGTAATTTTCTAATTATTTGAGTTATTTTATTTCAGAACTTAGATTGGAGTTGTTAAGTAAATTGCCCAATGCAAGTGACACAAAATCAAGAGGAGCTTTTATTGACTCTCAATTTCATCATGCTAGACTTCAGAGTTACTGGAATCCACAGAATGTCAGTGTGGTGAATAATGTGGTATGACATTATTTAGTATGTCGTCTCAAAAAAGATGTCGTGTTTTTAAAAAATAACTCAACTTTCAAAAGCATTTTTTTCTTTCATAAACTTTGTGTCTAGTCTGACGGTGCCACGTAACGCTTATTAATGAAGGTTTTTATTGCAGACAATGATAAAGGCATTTGGAGATTGGTACTTTGACAGGCAGTACTATTATCTCATAGACAAGCATGACTTGCCAATCCCATAAAATAAACTCCTTTTATTATGCTGCTGGGGTTACTTAAACACATGGAAACTGAAAAATGGCATGTAATATATTAAAAAGTTGTGAAATAAAGCATATGTTAATTATTCAAGTACTTGATACATGTATTTTGCAGCAAGTATCTAATATATATAATATATGGACGTTCATGTTGAAGGGCATTTAATTTTGAGCTTCACCTCATATGTATTTTCTCTGTATCGCTCCAATTTTATTGATATCCCCGAAGGGATGCCTAGCAAGCATGAAGAATGTAGTCGTGAATTAAACTAGAATGTCACAAACAGATCATAGATAACAAATTCAACAGATGTTCTTACAATACGTACAAGCTAGCTAGAACTTTGTATTTACTACTAGGAGTGGTCTTCCTCTATTTTAATACTTTTCAGTCTTTCGGAAGCAAAAACAAACTTAGTATCATAAGAGTCAGTTTCTCTATGAAGTGCACATCGGACATGAAGCACTTCATCGAGGTCGAAATTGTAGTACATGAAGCCCTCTTTTGAGTTTAACTCCCTGGAACAGCCACTGCATTTGATAACTGCCATCTCACCATCATATGGATACAAATAGAGAAGTTTATAAGAAACTTTCTTGTTTGTGCCAGGGGTAAATGTCATGGGAGCACCAGCACAGGAACGATGGAGACTGAATTTACAAGTAGAGCAACAGTATTTTGCACCGTCTTCATGACCACAAGCTCTGCATTTGGACTTTGGGGGATCGTTATAGCTAGCGAGTATGAGGGGGTGATTTGGATGAAAATTGTGTCGTATCCTTCGCGGAAGAGGGAAACAAGTCTCGTCGATGTAGTAATTGCATAGCTGGCAAATGTAACCGGATAAAGCCTGGTTTGAACATATGCAGCAATTCATGATTGACGCCTCATTCGTTTGTTTAATTGCTTTCAACGGATGGCGGTGGCTGAAGTGTATAACTTCTCCTAGCTTTTCGAGTTTCTGTTGTTGGTCAGGGAAGCTTTTTCGGAGGAGCAAGGATTTCTGGACTTCAGATAGGAAACATTGATCCCCTATAACTCCAAGCTCTTCTTCAGCAGCACACTCGAAATGACAGATGTAATCAAACTCGCGATTATAGAAAAGCCAAGCGGATTGCCTATTCATAACTTGGTTACAAATACAACATAGCAGGGCTGCCCCTTCACTTTTTAGTGGAAAGGAAGTAAAGAGATCAAGAGGGTATTTTACCTTATGGATCAATTTTGTCGTCACAGAAGCACATTCAAGATGAAGATCAAATTTACACAAATCACAATGATAGTAAAATGAAAACAATGAGTTGTCATAACCACATGCCACACAACAGAACTCGCTTTCCACTTTCGAATGCCAAAGAACGATTGAAGGAATGGGAAGAAGGGTGAGTGAGTGCATAGGATGAAAATAATGTCGAATTCTTTTAGGAATTTTAGAGCATACCTCATGGAGAAAGTAACGACATCGATCGCAACCATATGCCACCCCGGAAATTATAATAGTACACATATTGCATCTTATAACTTCTGTTCCTTTAAGATGAAATCTTAGCAGAGGATGTCTGTGGCTGAAATGCACCAGATCACCATCACGAAGACGAGGAGGCGCTTTTGACACATAACTTTCCTCTTCCTTTGCAATCAATTTAGAACAGCTTGTTATTTCTATTTGTATCTTTTTCTGCCTCTGCCTAAATCTGTACAGAACAGCTTGTTGGCCTTTTGCTTCATCCAACTGATCTTCAGCTTGATCTTCAGCGTCTGATTTTTCGTTTGTAACGATTTCTATCTCTCTTTTTTTGGGATGAGCTATGTTTTGAGGATGATGAATTAGCAATTGAAGAAGAAATTTGAGCAGACAATAAACCAGAACAATAGTTGGTAGCAATATAGAAAGGCCTAGTAAATAACTGAATTCCAAATTGTTATCATCAAAGATCAAACAAAGCATCTTCTTGTTGTCCGGCATCAATTGATATTACTACTTGATTATTTTTCTTTAAGACTTGATCACAATCTTTGAAATAGCATAGCACAAGTGAAATTATTGAGAAAGCAAAAAGCTAAAGAAGCCAATAAGTCAAAAGTGAAAAAAGGTAAAAACAAGAAAAGAGAATAGGGAAAGGCAGAGGAAAAGTAGAGAAATAAAGAAAGAATTCAGTTCTACATTATACAGTAACTTGCCTTTTGCAATGAAAAAAGTTGTTGTTTTTGTTTTGAAACTGACCAGTTTTAACCTTTTCTATCATATGTTTCAATAATTCACAGGCTAAAATGATATTTTAGATGAGGCCTGGATTTTATCGTAAATTTCTCAAATAGTAACTCAAGTAAAAGAAAATTATGAAGCAAAGTCGCCTTTTGTTTTATATCAATAAAATCATTAAACTTTGTTTGAATAAATTTTACCCCACTATATTTGTAATCATCAACCACCACCACTAACTACCTCTGCCATCACTATCAAATGTGTGGCGGTTTGTTGTGCTATTGTTCCCTGAGGAAGTCGATGGACCTGTGGTGGTCGCTAGCTATCTGAAAGAAGATGGACAATGTCTCTTCCTCATGCCTCCTTAACCAAAGTGCACAATATGCTAGTGCTAAGGTCTGTAGTTTTTCTTGCTTTTCTTAATTGTTCCTTTGTCGGGGTCAACATTACTTCTGACCTTGTAGTTTGATTCTCCCTTCTCAGGCTAGCGTTTTGGCTGTGAATGGTCTGCAATGATGACTATGCCTCTTCTTCAGGTGATGATGATAGAAATTCGGTCACCTTATAGCTAGACTGATAAATGTACCTTTGTATTAATGTGTTGTTATCTCAATTTCGAGAGTAAGTCCTTATGTTACTATGTTTTCTTCTTGACATCGAGAGTGTATTCTTGAGTCAACCTCAAAAGTTAGCACAAGATGTGAGGATTGCACAAATCATATCAAAGATACCATCTCTATCCCCGAAAGAGACGATGTGAGACTCTTCAAAACCCTTCCCACAAAATTAACATTTGCTTAATGTAATCCCAACTCTATTTGAGAGCTTACTCATATTGTCAATCTCATAGTCATATGAAAGAGGGAGATTCTGTTAGGTTGATGGATAACATAAGCTAGTTAATTTATGAAGAATTTTCACAATACCGAATATGTTTGAAACGTGTTCATTACTAGATATGTAAATTCAATTCGTCAAATAGAGCGAATATATTACAGTTGCAAACTTCAAAATAAACAAAATAATCAAATTTTCTTACAGATCATATACTAGGCATTATCATTCCATTAGAGTTACATACAAGCTAGCTAAAACTTTATAATTACTACTAGGAGTCGTCTTCCTCTATTTTAATACTTTTCAGTCTTTCAGAAACAAAAATAAACTTAGTATCATAAGAGTCAGTTTCTCTATTAAGTGCACATTGGACATGAAGCACTTCATCGAGGTCGAAATTGTAGTACAAGAAGCTCTCCTTTGAGTTTAACTCCTCGGAACAGGCACTGCATTTGATTACTGCCATCTCGCCATCATATGGATACGAATAGAGAAGTTTATAAGAAACTTTCTTGTTTTTGATAAGGGTAAATGTCATGGGAGCACCAGCACAGGTACGATGGAGACTGAATTTACAAGTAGTGCAACGATATGTTGCACCGTCTTCATCACCACAAGCTCTGCATTTGACTTTGGATGATCGTTATAGCTAGCGAGTATGAGGGGGTGATTTGGGTGAAAATGGTGTTGTATTCTTCGCGGAAGAGGGAAACAAGTCTCGTCGATGAAGTAATTGCATAGCTGGCAAATGTAACCGGATAAAGCCTGGCTTGAACATATGCAGCAACTCATGATTGGCGCCTCATTCGCTTGTTTGATTGGTTTCAACGGATGACGGTGGCTGAAGTGTATAACTTCTCCTAGCTTTTTGAGTTTCTGTTGTTGGTCAGGGAAGCTTTTTCGGAGGAGCAAGGATTTCTGGACTTCAGATAGGAAACATTGATCCCCTATAACTCCAAGCTCTTCTTCAGCAGCACACTCGAAATGACAGATGTAATCAAACTCGCAATTATAGAAAAGCCAAGCGGATTGCCTATTCATAACTTGGTTACAAATACAACATAGCAGGGCTGCCCCTTCACTTTTTAGTGGAAAGGAAGTAAAGAGATCAAGAGGGTATTTTACCTTATGGATCAATTTCGTCGTCACAGAGGCACATTCAAGATGAAGATCAAATTTACACAAATCACAATGATAGTAAAATGTAAACAATGAGTTGTCATAACCACATGCCACACAACAGAACTCGCTTTCCACTTTCGAATGCCAAAGAACGATGGAAGGAATGGGAAGAAGGGTGAGTGAGTGCATAGGATGAAAATCATGTCGAATTCTTTTAGGAATTTTAGAGCATACCTCATGGAGAAAGTAACGACATCGATCGCAACCATATGCCACCCCGGAAATTATAATAGTACACATATTGCATCTTATAACTTCTGTTCCTTTAAGATGAAATCTTAGCAGAGGATGTCTGTGGCTGAAATGCACCAGATCACCATCACGAAGACGAGGAGGCGCTTTTGACACATAACTTTCCTCTTCCTTTGCAATCAATTTAGAACAGCTTGTTATTTCTATTTGTATCTTTTTCTGCCTCTGCCTAAATCTGTACAGAACAGCTTGTTGGCCTTTTGCTTCATCCAACTGATCTTCAGCTTGATCTTCAGCATCTGATTTTTCGTTCTTAATGATTTCTTTCTCTCTTTTTTTGGGCTGAGACATATGTTGAGGATGATGAATTAGCAATTGAAGAAGAAATTTGAGTTTTAAATGATACTAATCACCATCATAATCATCAACCAACAACACTAATCACCATCATAATCATCACTACCATTACCATTGCCAACCACCACTTATTGGAGCAATAAATAATAATACTAAACAATGATACATTGACATATAATTATTAAAAATGGAAAGCTCCAAAGTGTGAAGTTGAATCTCTATTTTACTCCTCCATTAAATCATAAATCATATATCATATATATATATATATATATATATATATATATATATAAGAGAACCCTAGGCCCGCCTATGTGGCGCCACCACAAACAATGATTCCCTTTTAATTTGTTTATTTCCAAAACTAGTCTTCCCCTTTCATTAAAAGTTGCGACTTTGATCAAAACATCATGAAAAGTTGCGACTTTTATGAAGAGTTGCGATTTTTATGAAAAGTTGTGACTTTTATGAAAGATTGTGACTTTTATGAAAGGTTGTGATCTTTCCGAAGGGTAGTAACTTTTCCAAAGAGTTGTGACCTTTCCGATAAGGCACAATAAACATTTGTTCATACTATCCTTTGGTGTCTATAAATAGAGGGATTTCCTCTCATTTTAAAACAACGAAAATTCTGAACTTCTTCTTCTTCTTCTGCACAATTAAATATTTGTGTCTTTTGCTCATGTTGAGTGGCTCACTACACCATAATTTTTGTATCAATACACTGGTGAATAAAATCGTTCTATCCTGAGAGGATCAATTCCTCTAAACCTCGGGTACTAGAGGGGAATGACTTCTTAAGGGGACATTGTGCATTCAGTGGGCTCGATATTTTCCTTTCTCTTTCATTCTATTGTTACAGATCCTGGTATGTATTTTTTACAGTCATTAATTTATACTTATGTTATTAATTATTTTTTTGAGTACATGTTTTAAACTTTTTTGTTTATATTTCTGCAAAGTTATTGTGATAAGTATTTGTTAGTAAAAATTAAAAAACACACGTTAATTAAGTATTCACGCAGGTTTTATCTGCTGAAATTATTAAGGGTACAGTAAAAATATTCCTTAAAGATTTATACTACCTTCTCTTGAAGACAAAATTCAAATTTGGTATGTCATTGTAAGGACATAAAGACATTAAAAACTTTATCACACCTTGATGTGCAAAGTGAACCTAGAAAAGAAGACAAAAATTAATAAACTTTTGACATGGGTTCAAGGATGAGCCGGATGACCTTTACAGGAATATGACTAGATTGGGGCCTCTTTTAATCCCAAAGACATAGATAACTACACAATAAATTTATTGTTCATATTCAATATGAAGTATGGAAAGATTCTCAAGTTTACTGCAAGTTGTAAATACTTCTCTTGAAGTAATAGATATGTTTCTCTATACTGCGATTGGAATAGAAGTGTAGTTTCAAATTGAACTTCATCACTTTGGTAAGTTGATTTTAAAAAAATACCCAAACAAACTTAATAGTTTTGTGTAATATTTTTCCCTTTCAAGTATATATAATAAGTTTAGTTGTTATCCAATATGATACATTCTCCCTTTAATTTTTCATTTTAATAATTACTTATGATACATTTAAATGGAGAACTTTAAAATGATAGATGTAAAGTAAAAGGTAGGGCTGAACTTTCTACACATTAAAATTAGAATATTTCTTCACTTTTTTCAGCCTTTAAAAATTTATTTATCCATTCACCAACGATAATTTTTTATTAGAAAATTTAATATCTCCGCTTGAAGTTCATTTGATTCCCCAAAAATATAAAATCGTAACACTTCCCGGAAGAAAAAGTATAAATTATAAAATCAAATTAAAGATGATTGATTGAAAGATAAATGATAAGATATTATAATTATCATCTTCCTATACATTATTAATATTTGTTACTACGTAATCTTGTATGTAAGACAATATAGTTTTTTAGTTTCAATGATTGATATGTTTTAAATTCAAATTATAAATTCCATGATATTAAATTCCTGCGCAAGGCGTGGGTGATTTTACTAGTTATAAAATAATTAAATACAAATATTTTAATTACAGAATAACATAATTTGAAGTTTAACAACTGCACTTTAATATTATGTCATTAAAATTCTCTTAGTTATTACTCTACTGAATGTTAGTACATTCAATTACAATGAAAATAAAATGGCTGAATGCTTTATTGTTTCGTTAAAATAATACTCCATCTGTCCCAATTTATGTGGCACTTTTCATATTTTGAGAGTCAAACAACTTAAGTTTGACCGGTAATTTGCGCATGAAATCTTCAAATTTTTTGAAATGATATTTATATATTTGTAAACTACGCAAACAATTCTATAAGTCAAAATAATTGATAATTCAAAATGTTTAAAAGATCTATGAATAATTAATGGTAAAAAATAGACTTGTTTGAATTTCGAAATCCAAAAAGTGTCACATAAAATAAAACGAAGGGAGTATAAAATAAATAAATCGACACTTGACCAGGTGCATTCTCACGTACTGCACCATTCGTATTGAATTGCTTTCCATATATCAATATTCATTGCAACCTTTAGAATGTCAATTAAATAGTTGACATAATAGATAAATGTGTTCTTTAATTTGGTTTCAGCTCGTATTTATGGCCTTCAACTTGTGGAGAATAGCAGAAGAAAAGTATAATCGGAGAATCATTCTGCTAGCCTAAGATACTTAACTAAGATCGGAAGATTCAACTAAAGAAGATGAAGTTAGAAAGGAGAACTTGTTTATGGAATAAGACTCTTGAATTGTCTTTGTTTGGGTTGATTACAAATGCCTAAGTCACCCCTATTCATACTTGTATAGGGATGCTTCTAGAAATTATTCTAGATACATTTACAAGAAATATCTAGATATCCTTATCTTCTAACTAAGTAATAAGAATCTAGATATTTCTATACTTTACTATAAATATCTAATTATCTAGAACATCTAGATTTTTATTAAATATAAATATCAAAGATATTTACTCTACCAAATTCTAGAAAGATCTACTAAATATCTAAGATATATTTTGTACCTCCAAAAAAATCAACTTTAATTTTTCACGCTCCCCCTTAAAGTGATTTTTTGGAAACTACCCCACACTTGTCGTGGAAGAGCTTGAGCCACATCTTGCTGAAAATCTCGGCAGTTTCTTTCGAACTCCTCTTGCTTCTTCAAATGATAAAAATTCTTCATCGTCAGTTAATCCATGTAAATTATCTCCTTTTTGAGCTCTCAGACTCCCCCTTTCTCTTAACTTCTTGATAATTATTTTATTTAGAGAAACACTACCAATTTCCTGTGAAGTCTCAACACCAACATAGGATCCACTACCATATTCTCTTATCATCTCCTCATTAGATTTTTGGTAGCTTCAGAGCTTTCAAAAATCATATCGTTTGCCTCCAAGACTTCAATATCAACTTCTTCCTCTATTTGATCTCTACTTTCTCCGTCTGCTTTCAAAAATTTGTCTGAGTCATTAACTGGCCTTGATATTGCAGACAATTGACCAAATACTTCCGCTTCCAATACACTCCCTCAGTGCTTTCTCTATAGAGGTCGTCTCTAGCACATGTAGTTTCAGCTATTGCCTGTTCAACATCTTCTTCTTTGATTTTTTCAATAGAAGCTATCATATCACCACAGGGAACATCCTCAATAATTTCTTGTTTCGTACCGTCAACATTAGCTTCTTGCTTCACCAAGTGATCGGCTATATTATATTCTAAATCCCCGATCCAATATATTTCAAGATTAATGGAAATCATGGAATCTATTGCTCAAACCTTAGCTACTTAACACTTTCCCCATTCTCTTATTCTTGAGCAACTTTTTGAGCCATATTGCTCTCCTTTGCTCCGCAATATCTTTTTATGTGCCTTACTTCACCTCAATGATTATATCTGAAAGGCTTCTTACCATAATAGTTAGAAGGCTCTTCCTTCTCTCTAGGTGAGCGTGAACTACCTGAGGATCGAGGGTGTGACATATCTCTTGTTTTACCTTTAAAGTTCCTCTTATTGTCTACAAGAGCATTTTCTTCTCCTTCTTCAACAAATACACTAGCAAACTGCTTGGCTAGTAGTTCCTGTGACGATAACAAATTTTAAACTCCTCCAAGGTTGGTTGTTGAGCCCATCCTTGAATCGACGTCACAAATGGAATATATTCAAGCTTCAAACCATGAATGAAAATTCTTCTCATTCGTGCTTCAAATATAGCCTTTTCCAGATTTAACAAAGATATCTCAAAACATAAGTTCTTAATCTTCAAAAAATACTCGGCAATAGAAAGGTTGCCTTGAGTAGTGTTAGCCAATTCATTCTCCAATATCTGCAGTCGAGCTTCATTCTTCCGGTTGAACAAACGATCGAGGGTCCTCTTCAGTATAAACTCCGCCTTTGCATTAATCTGCTTCCACTTCTTGTACGCATTACTATTTTCTGGTCCGTCAACAGGAGGATTGTGTTACTCCCATTAACAACATGTCACGCCTTAAGCCTACACCCTGGGCGCGACTGACACTCAAGAACCATTGTTGGCCTCAAGCGAACCCTTGGCCTGGCTTAACTCTTAGTGGAAGACTTACTCAACATAAGATAAACTCAAATGAAAGCTTTAATTCAAAAAAAAGTTTCAAATTAGACAACTTAGAATAGTTTAGAAATAAACATTCACTAGCCAAAGAGGCAACTCAATTCTTTAAACATTTATAATTGAAAATGAAAAGACTAATGATCTACTGTCTATCTGAAGCCTCTACTAACTGAGATGGACGTCGGGACAAGACCCACGACATCCTAATAACAAAATGAAATAACTGAAAGTAAATAAGGGATCCTTCGAAAGCAAGGAGGCTACCAACAACTCTGGAACTCAACTGGATCAACGAAGCGCAGGATGCTGATCTTGGTTTTCTGTATCTGCATCTTAAAAGATGCAGGCCAAATGGCGTTAGTGTATGGAATGTACGAGCATGTGAGGGGAAATCTAAACAAGACATAAGCTTGAACTAGAACTGAAAGAAACACTTACCTCGTCTCAACTCAACTCATTTAAATATAAAGCAGTAGTAAGGAATGCATTATAAAGAAAGGCTTTTAAAGCAGTAGATAACAACTTCATGTATTTAAAATACAATATATTCAGTCTATATGCAAGAATACAAAATAAACTCTGTTTGTATATGAAAATACAAAATAAAACTATGTGGGAGATTCTCTATCCGACAACCATCACTATGAGCTATGTGATTATACAACGTCTAGCCCACGCTGCCAGAACTGTCCTATATTTTGCCAGGGTATAGAACCTATTACTAAGTGGATCCACTAGTCTATGCTAAAAAGCATTAAGGAATCATCTAAAAAGTATGACCCTTTCTACCCACGTTGGCTACATGGTTTATGAGGACTTTGAGTTATCTGACCTCGTCCCCATATCGATGCTCAATACTAGTCCAAAAATATAACTAGCTCATATGTTTAAAAACATAACTCTTTCTGTGGTTTGAGATTATTACTAAAAAATATTTCTCTTAAAAGAGATGGTACTCAAACCTGCTCATGAAAACTGTTTTGGAAATCGATGTTTCCTCTCTACTTAAATGTAAAAACATTTAATCTTGGGAATACTTAGTTCCCATATATCATTTTAAAGAAAACGAACTCAGCTCTACTCTTTCTCAACTCATGTTCTCAAGTCTTAAAATAAGTTTAAAAATGATTGCAAAAGACTTATTAAAATGACTCAGAGGAACTCTCAAGACTTGACTCTTAGCTCTACCTCTTAATTTGAATTATGGATTCAAGGTTTTGATCTCATGTTATGGATGATCTCTCGATGTTTAGACATACCATAGAGTGTAGAAATCAATTAGAAAATATAGGTATGATTCGAGGGAACTCATACTAAAAGAAGGTCGAAAGGGTAGAGGACTTGGCGACCCTGGTGCACTGAGTGGCGCAGGGCGCTAGACCTTGAACTACTGTTACACCTCACTATTTGAAAGAACAAGAATTAGAAAGAAACCGTTTTTGGAAATAATCAAATTTGGAAAGTTTGACAAAGTATGAGTTTTGGGTCAACTTGAAATGACCATAACTCCTATAACAGGATGAGTTAGGTGAGCTACAAGATATTTTAGGAAAGATCTTTGAATTATCTTTCCAACACCACTGAGTTTGCTAAATTTTGAGTTCGTATGAAGAAGATATTCCAATTTGAAGTTGGGATGTCTAGATAAGGAAAGTCAAAACCGGATTTTAGAAGGGTATTATGGTCTTTTCACGTCCGGGGTGCAGGCTCAAGAACAGAAACAATACTTCAAGAAACTAATCAAGAACTCAAACTCTTCAACTTCAAAAACGAAATTTCACTGAAAATAACATAATTGGTGTGTGGGTGAATGAACCCAACACAATGAGAACTCACATACATCTTAGGGATTAAACCCTTAGCGAAACGACCTTCGATTCGCAAGCAAACTTGAAGAAAGCTTTGAACTTTCTCCTTTTTTCTCCTCTTTTCTCTTCTTGAACTTTCTCCTAAAACCCTAAGCGTACTTAGGATTGTGAAAACTAAACCAATTCATTTTAGACCTCTAAATATTACCAAAATTCGCTTAAATCTGATTGGGTAAGGAAAAGACCAAAATACTCCTCTTAAATCAGGGTAACTTTCCTTAACTAGACAGCCTGACTTCAAACGGGTATATCTCCCTCATACGAGCTTAAAATTTAGAAAACTCAGTGGCATTGGAAAGAGGATTCCAAGATATTTCATTTGATATCTTATGGGCCACCTAACTCATCTTGTATTGAAAGTTATGATTGTTTGAAGTTGACCCAAAACTCACAACTTAAGTATAACTTGAAAACTTTTAGATTTAGCTCTTTCCAAATTAGTTCTTTCTATTTTTGGCTCTTTCTAGGGCGGGATGTTACAATATCTCCCCCTTGGGAACATTTGTCCTCGAATGAGATTACTCTAAGTAGACTAAAAGTGGTAACATCTAACATTCAGCTCAAACACCCAACATGCAATATATAACACATCACATCAACTTAAAGAGTACTAAGTAAAGAATTAGTACCTTAATTTGAAGCTTCTCCTGGAGTAAAGAGATGTGGGTATCTCTTCTTCATATCCCCATCTTCCTCCCAAGTAGCTTCATCAACAAATTGGTTCCTCCATAAGACCTTGATTGATGATACCTCCTTGGTTCTCAACTTGCGAACCTGACGATCCAAAATCTGAATGGGAATCTTCTCGTAAAATAGGTTTTCCTTAATACCAATATCTTCTGTTGGTATAATAAGTGAAGGATCACCCATACACTTCTTCAACATTGAAATGTGAAACACCGGATGGACTGTTGTTAATTCTTGCGGTAGCTCCAACTCATAAGCTACATTGTCGATCCTCATGGATATCCTGTAAGGACCAATATATCAGGGACTAAGCTTCCCCTTCTTACCAAATCTCATGACACCCTTCATAGGTGAAACCTTCAAGTATACCCAATCATCTACTTCAAACTCTTAAGTCTCTCTCCTAACATCTGTATAGGATTTCTGACGACTCTGCGTTGTTTTCAACCTTTCTTGAATAACTTTCACTTTCTCCATAGCTTGATGAACTAAGTGTGGTCCTATCAACCTAGCTTCACCAACCTCAAATCATCCAATAGGAGATCTACATCTTCTCCCATAAAGAGCTTCATAAGGAGCCATCTGGATGCTAGAGTGCTAACTATTATTGTAAGCAAACTCTATGAAAGATAAGTGATCATCCCAATTACCTTTGAAATCAATCACACAAGCCATCAACGTATCTTCTAAAGTATGAATGGTGCGCTCTGCTTGACCACTTGCAGGTGTTTCATTGATACCACTTGCAGTTCCAGTTTGTTATGGTGAGCCTCCTTGATTATGGAGGTTTCATTTACTTTTCAATTTCATCAG
The DNA here is from genome assembly GCF_900185275.1 of Solanum verrucosum. NCBI lineage: Eukaryota > Viridiplantae > Streptophyta > Magnoliopsida > Solanales > Solanaceae > Solanum > Solanum verrucosum. The sequence goes on from NW_026020329.1 coordinate 3,502,805, forward strand.
GATGTCATGGGTCTTGTCCGAACTTCCATCTTTGTCATTTAGAGGCTTCATAGATAGACAGTAGAGTTTGAGAAGTCTGTTTCATTTATTTTGTTAAATGTTTTAAAGACTTGAGTTGCATATTTCTGGCTAGTTGAATATACTATTTTATTCAGAGTTAATCTTTTGACTTAAAGATTTTGTAATTGAGTTCAATGAATTTTATTTAGTTTTAAGCTTTTTATGCTTGATTTAGTCTTCCGCTTGAAGTCAGCCAGGATGAGGGTTCGCTTGGGGACCAGAAATGGTTCTCGAGTGTCGGCCACGTCTAGGGTGTAGGCTCGGGTCGTGACTAACTTGGTATCAGAGCACATAGTTCAAGTGTCCTAGGGTGTCTATAAAGTCGTTTCAGTAGGATCTTGTTTATGGTTGTGAGGGCCCTACTTCGTTAAATGAGGGACTACAAACATTTAAGAAAAAGTTTCCCTTATTTCATACTCTTAATCATGCAATAGAGCTATGGCATAGAGATTTATTCTAACTCATGAGTTCTCATATCCATTCAAGTACCATCATACTAGAGGTGGTTGAAAAGCAAATTCAGTCCTTTATCAATGAGTTGCTCTTAGCAAGAGTCTTGAGGAAGTCATTTGACTCCAAAGGGGCTTGAGAGAAGCCCATGAGTGAGTAAGTGTTCAGTTTCAGAGGAATGCACCCATATTCATATGAATCGTGCATTTGAGCTAAAACCGAGTTATACTCTATTCCCTAAGCCTTGTTTTGGGTAAGATCCTTATGAGGAAGTATATTTAGAGTTTGGGTAGTATTTTCACCCGAAAAGGTAGCATGAGTTACGACATCATGAGCAATAGTAGTGAATGTGAGGAAAGTATGCAGAGGTAAGGTAATCAATGAAAGAGAGATAGTAATGGGGAAGATTATGTTATCATAGTCATGCACCCAGTAAGTTGTTGATGAGGAGTTTTCCCTTATGGGTAGACTAAGAAGTGATGAGTTGTGAAGATTTCATCATAGGAGGTAAAGTGTGTTTTAGCTAGAAAGAAGCTTGTGATGAAGTGTCATTGTGTAGGTAATAACCAAGTGTAAGTGTCGAATAGAAGAGCAAAAGTATTCATAAAGTGATAGACCTAAGCTAGGCATATGATTTGTTTGAGAGGGTCATGATGTTCAGAAAGTTATAGAGCTGATCAAGTAATGAGGTGTAGCATAATATGCGAGCAATCGTACTGATATTCAGGTTTAGTAATGAACATTAAGCTTGAATTTGAGATGAGTGTCATGATCCAAAGAATGGTAACATGAGGGTGATGATGTTAGTCTTGAGATTTGATCTAGTAGACTTGACATAAAAGTAGGTGAGAAATTGAAATGTTTGATCCAATGAATATGAGTAGTACCAGTGAGAGATCCTAACATTTAGATAAGGGCAGTGAAGTGTGGCTAAGTCACAAGAGTAACAAGACCATTATGAGGTGTATCGAGAGGATATGTAATTAGAAGAGGATAACAGAAACACCTTAGAACGAAGTCTTAGTACTTGCTTATTGAGAGTTCGGTAGTCATGATATAAATATCTCCCGAGTGTTAAGAGTAAAAAAAAATGTAGACTAGTTAGAGATAATTGAATAGGTCCATAGCTTTCAAGTGTCAGCTTTACACCTAAGGAGGAGATGACAAGATGAGAAATCAAGTCAAGTGTTTGAGAGTAAGATAGTAATGAGTTCCAAAGAGTATGTGAGATATCTTCTCAGAGGTTCTTTTAGTAATTGAGTGATGTTAGAAAGAGGAGGTTGATGTTCTTATCGTGATAGTGATGGTGTGATAGTTCCATCTAAGGTTATAAATGTAACACCCCGTAACTAGAAACAGCTAGAATGAGAAAGAGTGATTTTTGGAAATAAAAAAAATCTGGAAAATTGGTTAAGTTAAGTTTGAGTTTTTGGTCAACTTCAAATGACCATAACTCCTATCTCAGGATAAGTTAGGTGTGCTTCCAGATATCGTAGGAAAGATCTTGGAATAATCTTTCCAATGCCGCTGAGTTTACTCAATTCCGAGTTTGTATGAGTAAGAAATGCCAGTTTGAAGTTGGGTTGTTCAATTAAGGAAAGTCAAATCCGGGTTTTAGAAGGGCATTATGGTCTTTTCCATGCCCCATGAATTAATTTCATTTTATGGTATTTAATTGGGGTCTAAACTGATAGGATTCAGTTTACGCTTTTACAATATTGAGTTAGGGTTTTAGAGAAGAGAAAAAGAAGAGGGGCATAGAGGAGAAGGAGCAAGAATCATCAAGATCTTCAAGAATCGCTTGTGGATTTCGTCAAGAGGTGATCCCAACGAGATATGTGAGTTCACATAGCATTGGGTTCGTTCACACATGGGCCAAACATGTTTATTTCAGTATGATTTTCTTCCTAAAAGATTGAGACTTTGATGTTCTTGAGTTTTATTCTTGAATTGCTTTTGTTCTTGAATTTGGGATGAGATTGAGGAGTTCTTTAGAATTTAAGATCGATTATTAGAGTTGTTTTGAGTTAGATTCTTGTGTATATGTTGTGGGTACCTGAATCTAAAGAGATATGGAGAAAAAAGAATTGAATCTAGGCGAATTGGGGCTAGAAAATGAAAAAGGAAAAAGTCGGGAAAATCTGGGAACTAGGTCCGCGTCACGGACTTGTTCCTTAAGATTGATAAGAATTTTCTCCGTGTTGTGGAGTGGTCACGGACCGTTCTGCCTCAAAATTTATTTCGCGATCAAATAATTAAATGCATCTCCGCGTTGCGGACTAGCTTCCAGACAGTGATTTCTTGATCTTTTCTCATGTTTAACTATTTAGAAACACTCCTAAACATCATGAGATCGTTCCTATCACAATTACAAACCTTGAATCCATAATTCAATTCAAGGAAAGTTAAGAGTCAAGTCAAGAAAAGTTCATAGAGTCTTCCAAAAGTCTTTTACAAATATTTTAACTTTGTTTTAAGACTTAAGTTTTGAGTTGAGTAAAGAGTAAATATTGAAGTAATTTCTTCAAAAGAGTATATCGGGACTATGTATTCCCAAAGAGTAAATGCTTTCACATTTAAACAAGAAAGGAAACTGAGATTCTCAAAAGAGCCTTTGAGCTAGTTTTCAGTAAAGAGTAAGAGTAAAGTTCATTCTTCAAAGATTATACGGGAACTAAGTATTCCCAAGAGTTAAAATGTTTTCACATTTGAGCAAGAAAGTAAACTGAGATTTCCAAGAGAGCTTTTAAGCTAAGTTTTTGAGTAATTATCTCAAACCAAAGAAAAAGTTTTGTTTTTACAAACATATGAGCTAAGTATATTTTGGGAGTAGTATTGAGTAACGATATGGGGACGAATTTGAGTTCAGATCACTCACGTCTCCATAAACCATAAAGCCATCATGGGTAGTAAAGGATCATACTTTTTAGATGACTCCTTAAGTGTTTTTTAGCATAGACTAGTGGATCCACTTAGTTAAGGCATTCTATATGACGGCAAAGTATATGACAGTTCTGGTAGCGTGGGCAAGACGTTGTATCACCACTTAGGCTTATAGTGGTGGTTCTCGGTTAGAGAATCTCCCACATAAATTATATTACTTTCTTATATGAGTAAAGTTGAGTTTGTTATTGCATTTTCTTTAACTAACTAAGTTGTTTTCTACTGTTTTAAAGGCTTTCTATATATTGGATGTGTTTTATTGCTTTATATTGAGTTAAGTTATTTAGGAGTTGAGTAAAGTCAAGGTAAGTGTTTCTTTCAGATTCTTTTCAAGCTTAAGTTATGTTTAGCATTTCAACTCGCATACTCGTACATTCAATGTACTGATGTTAGTTGGCCTGCATCTTATTATAATACAGACGCAGATAACCAGGATCAGCACCCAGTGCCTCGTTGATCCAGTTGAGCACTCAGAGTCAGTTGGTGAGCCTTCTAGCTTTCCGGAGGATCCTTTTTATTGCTTTCAATATTTTAGTTCATTAGGTTGTCATGGATCTTGTCCCAACGTCCATCTCAGTTTTTTAGACGCTTCATAGACAGAGTTAGTTGATGTTAGTTCATGAGTCTTTACTTTCCTTTTTCTAGTTGCCACTTTGGCAGTGAATGTTATTTATTACATTCTAAGTTATTTGTTGAGCAATTATTCTTTTAAAGTATATTTACCTTGAGTAAAGTCTTCCACTGAGTAAGTAAGCCAGGCCAAGGGTTCGCTTGGGGCCAGCAATGGTTCTCGAGTGACGGCCACGTCCAGGGTGTAGACTCGGGGCGTGACAAACTTGGTATTAGAGCACAGAGTTCAAGAGTCCTAGGGAGTCTATGAAGCCGTGTCTGTAGAGTCCTAGTTATCGGTGTGAAGCGCGCCACATCTATAATTAAGGGACTGCAACATTTAGGAAATTCCTTCACTTCTTTCATACCCATTTCATGCGTTAGAGTTTTATCTCTAAAAAGTTTCTTTCTAACTCGTGTTTGCTCATAATCGATTGTAAATTGGACTGTTTTGAGAGTGCTTTCATGGGGTGTTTCTTTCCCCGTGAGATAAGAGAAGCAATGAGATGGTTGTTGACATGAGGAGCAAAATGAGTTTATTTGTTGTTGGGTTGACTCATCTATCAAGTAAGGAAAGTAAGGCAGCCATGCTAATAGGTGACATGGGTATAGCAAGGCTAATGATTCATGTGCAACAAGTTAAGGAGGACCAACTAAAGGATAGAGAAAAGATTAAGAATAAGAGGGCTAAGCCATCAGGGAATGAATCCGGCCAGGAAAAGAGTAATGTGAACCGGTCTTCTTTCCAACATAAGAAGAAAGGACCTGCTCCATTATCTGCTAGTTCACCTGTACCAAGGAACAAATGTGAGTACAATAGTCAGAATTCTCAGAACTTCAGAGCTAGACCTGCGCATTCGCAAGGAAGTAAGGTACAAAGGGGTACTAAGACTTATGCATGTGCTACATGTGGTAGGATCCACTCAAGGGTGTGTCGTGATGGCTCCACTGGTTGCTTCAAGTGTGGCCAGAACGGTCATTTTATGAGATAGTGTCCTAAGAACAGGCAGAGTAATGGTAATGGGGGTAATAGAGCCTAGTCTTCTTTAGTTGCTACACTAGACAAAGATGCATACTTCGAGGGCAGACGGAGGAGGAAACCATCTTTATGCTATCACTAGTCGCCAAGAGCAAGAGGATTCGCCAGATGTTGTCACTGGTATGATCCATGTCTTTAATTTTGATGTTTATGATTTGCTAAATCTAAGAGAGAGTTTATCTTTTGTAACTCCTTATGTTGCGATGAATTTTGATGTTCTTCCTGAGCAACTTCTTGAACCCTTCAGTGTTTCTACACCTGTTGGTGATTCTATTCTAGTTGAAAGAGTCTATCGTGATTGTACAATTTTCGTCAATCACAACTGTACCATGGATGACTTAGTTGAGTTAGATATGATAGATTTTGATGTCATTCTAGGTATGGACTGGCTTCATGCCTGTTATGCATCAATAGATTGTAGAACTAGAGTAGTCAAGTTCCAGTTTCCCAGTAAACCAGTTATAGAGTGGAAAAGCAGTTCAGCAGTGCCTAAGAGTCATTTTATTTCATACCTCAAGGCGAGGAAGTTGGTTTCTAAGGGTTGTGTCTGTCACTTAGTCCGAGTTAATGACTCTAGTGTTAAGATACCTCTCATTCAGTCAGTTCCAATAGTAAAAGAGTTTCTAGAAGTCTTTCCAGATGATCTACCCAGAGTCCCTCCTGAGAGAGAAATAAACTTTGGTATAGATATTCTTCCAGATACTCGTCATATCTCTATTCCACCATATAGAATGGCTTCATCAGAGTTAAAAGAGCAGTTGAAAGATCTTCTAGAGAAAGGTTTCATTCGGCCAAATGTCTTACCTTGGGGCGCTCTGGTCTTGTTTGTGAGGAAGACAGATGATTCCCTTAGGATATGTTTAGATTACCATAAGTTGAACAAGGTTACCATCAAGAATAAGTATCCTCTTCCGAGAATTGATGATGTTTTTGATCAACTTGAGGGTGCCTCGTTTTTTTCTAAGATAGACCTCAGATCAGGCTATGATCAGTTAAGAGTAAGGGAATGTGATATTCCAAAGACAGCTTTCAGGACCTGTTATGGTCATTATGACTTTTTGGTCATGTCGTTCGGTTTAACTAATGCACCTGCAGCGTTCATGGACCTTATGAATAGAGTATTCAAGCCTTATTTAGATATGTTTGTAAATGTGTTCATTGATGACATTTTAATTCGAGGAATAAGGAAGATCATGCTAGCCATCTCAGAATAGTTCTTCAGACTTTAAAAGATAAGGAGTTATATGCTAAGTTCTCTAAATGTGAGTTTTGGCTTGAGTCTGTGGCATTCTTAGGTGACATAGTTTTCGATAATGCAATTAGAGTTGACACTCAAAAAATAGAGGCAGTGCAAAATTCGCCTAGACCCACATCTCCAACTGATATTAGGAGTTTCTTGGGGTTGGCTGGATATTATCGAAGGTTTATCGAGGGATTCTCGTCTATTTCATCTCGTTTGACCAAGTTGACTCAGAAAATAGTGAAGTTTCAATGGTCTGAAGCTTGTGAGAAAAGCTTTTTTGGATTGAAAAATAGGTTGACTACTGCCCAGTATTGACCTCAACATAAGGCACGCAAGGCTTTGTTGTATATTGTGATGCGTCTAGAGTTGGTTTGGGTTGTGTGTTAATGGATAATGGCAAAGTTATAGCTTATGCCTCCAAACAGTTGAAGGTTCATGAGAAGAATTAACCAACCCATGATCTAGAGTTGGCTGCCGTAGTAATTGCTTTGAAAATATGATGTCATTATCTTTATGGTCTTCATGTGGATGTGTTCACAGATCACAAGAGTCTTTAGTATGTGTTTAGTCAGACAGAGCTTAATCTCAGACAGACGAGGTGGTTAGAATTACTCAAGGATTATGACATAAGTATTCTTTATTACCCAGGTAAGGCTAATGTTGTTGTTGATGCCTTGAGTAGATTATCTATGGGTAGTACCGCCCATTTTGAGAAAGATAAGAAAGAGTTAGCAAAAGAGGGTGCATAGACTTGCACGGCTAGGAGTTCGACTAATGGATTCCCCAGAAGGAGGAGTAGTGGTGATGAATGGGGCTGAATCATCATTAGTGTTAGAAGTAAAGGAGAAGCAAGACCAAGATCCTATTTTTCTTGAATTAAAGGCAAGTGTTCATAAGCAAAAAGTAATGGTTTTTGAACAAGGGGGAGATGGTGTTTTGAGGTATCAAGGTAGATTGTGTGATTGATTTCAAGGGTTATTGAGATGATCACCTACATCTCATTGAGTTTTCTTACAATAATAATTATCATTCTAGCATCCAAATGGCTCATTACAAAACTCTTTATGGGAGAAGATGCAGATCTCTTATTAGATGGTTTGAAGTTGGTGAAGCTGGGTTAATAGGACCAAACTTAGTTTGTCAAGCTATGGAGAAAGTGAATGTTATTCAAGAGAGATTGGTCCTTACAGAATATCCAAGTGGATTGACAATGTAGCTTATGAGTTAGAGGTACCACAAGAGTTAGCAGCAGTCCATCCGGTGTTCCACATTTTTATGTTGAAAAAGTGTATGGGTGATCCTTCATTGATTATACCTACTGAAGATATTGGTATCAAGGATAGCTTATCATATGAGGAGATTCATGTTCAGATCCTAGATCACCAAGTTCGCAAGTTGAGAATTAAAGAAGTAGCATTAGTCAAAGTTCTATGGAGAAATCAATTTGTTGAGAAAGATACTTGGGAAGCTGAGGAGGATATGAATGTAACATCCGACAATTTAAAATGAATATGAAGAAGCTTGAAATTGGAAGTAGTCATTTTTTTGGAAAAATTTAGAATCTGGAAAATTTGGCTAAGTGTGGAAATTAGTGAGTTTTTGGCTAACTTTGAGTAGTCGTAACTCCTAGTTCAGGATGAGTTAGGAGTATTTCCAGTTATGGTTGTGAAGCTTGTGGAACGATCTTTCCAACGCCACCGAGTTTGCTCGATTCCGAGTTCGTATGAGCGAGTTATGCCCTTTGAAAGTTGGGGCAGTTGGCAGGGAGTCCGTCCGAAAATTTAAGGGCATTTTGGTCTTTTCACAAATCATTTCTTTTGAGGTTATATTGTTGTGTTAGGCTGTTTGTGGATCATTTTTGTTCCATTTTAAAAGAGAGTAAGAGTTAGGGTTCTTGAGTGAAGAAGAGAAGAAGAGAAGAAGAGAGAAAGAAGAGAAGAAGAAGAGGAGATCAAGGAGATTCGTCAAGATCATCGTGGATTTTCGTCGGGGGTGATCCCTATCAAGGTATGTGAATCTTTAGTGTGGGTTGATCCTTTCCCCCCCACACACCAAGCTCATTTGTATGATTTGAGAAGAGATTGGATTTGTTGTTGAAGTTGTTGAGGTTGTTAGTTATTGTTGATGTTGTTAGTTGTGTTGTGGAAGTTATTGTTGGTTGTGGGACATGATTGGGTTGTGTATTTGAGTTGAAATCTATTGTATATTGAGGGATTTTATGATCCTTAGTGCTGGTTGGTTCATACCCCCACACACCAACTCGTTTTTAATTCCAAGAAAAGAATTATTTTGGTTGTTGAAGTTGTTGGTTGTGTTGTTGAAGTTCTTGCTGATTTGGGACAGAATTTAGTTGTGTTTTTGAGTGGAATCTACTGTATGTTCAGGGGCTTATGACCCCAAGTGTTTGGGAAAAGAACCTTTGAAGTTAAGAGGGTTAGAGTTGGCATCATGAAGGAGAAAAGGAAGGCTGCTTTCAGGGAAACAAGTCTGCGTTACAGCTGGGTTCCCACTGTGAACAGAATCTGATCTATTTTCAGAATTTAATTTCGAAATTTTTCTTAAGTCTAGCTGTTCTAAATTATTCCTAATCATCATGCGGTCTTTCCAAACACAATTACCCTTGAATTCATAATCCAAGTAAAGTGAAGTTAGTTTCCAATTCAAGTGAAGTTAGTTTCCAATTCAAGTGAAGTTAGTTTCCAAGTCAAGTCGAGTTAGAAGTCAAGTGAAATTAGAAGTCAAGCTTAGAAGTTAAGAAGTTAGTTCAAGCAAGTCCTCCAAGCTTTTCAAGAGTCTTTATTGAACGTTTTAACTTCATTCTAAGGCTCAAGTTGCAAGTCAAGTAAAGAGTAAAGAGTCAAGGGTTTAAAGTTGAGTTCATTTCTCAAAGTTATTAGGGAACTATGTATTCCCAAAGAAGTTTTAAAGAAATGTCTTTACATCTAAACAAGGTTGGAAACTGAGATTTCCAAAGAGCCTTCGGGCCAAGTTTTTGAGTAATTATCTCATATCAGCAGGAAGACATATGTTTTCGAAACATAAGAGCTAGTACATTTTTGGGAGTAGTATCGAGCACCTAATTGGGGGAGCGTTCAAAGAACCCACAGCCCCCATACCACCATGTTAGCCACCATGGGTAGAAAAGGATCATACTTTTTAGATGAATTCTTTTTAGATTAGACTAGTGGATCCATTAGGCAATTCAGGTCTTACACCTTTGGCCGGGTATAGGATGCTCTGGCAGCATGAGGTCGATCGTTGTATCAATTCTATAGCTCTTACGTGATGGTTGTCGGTTAGAGAAACTCCCACAGCAGTTATTGTATTTTCATACACAAAGATTATTGTATTTTTATATACATCAGTTCATTGTATTTCTATATACATTTCAGGCTTATTGTATCTTTGTATACACACAGAGTTTATAGCATGTTTTAAACAGTCTTTCTTTATATCGCACTTGTTTTAAATTGTCTTATATTGAAAGAAGTCAGTCAGGTTGAGTTGAGTTGAGCCAGGTAAGCTATTCAGTTTCTTCCAGATTTCCTTCTAGCCTTTGTTGCTTAGTTTTCCAGCTCGCATACTCGTACATTCTATGTACTGATGCCAGTTGACCTGCATCATTTGATGAAGCAGATTCAGGTACCCCGGATCAGCATCCTGCACGTCGTTGATCCAGCTGAGCACTCCAGAGTCAGTGGTGAGCCTCCTTGCATTCCGGAGGACTCAATTATTTTGTGTTCTTAGTTTTTGTTTTATTAGGATGTTGCGGGGTCTATCCCAACATCCATCTCAGTATTTTAGAGGCTTCATAGACAGACAGCCAGTCAGTTAGTTTTGAGTCTCTCATCTATGTATATATGTAATTATTCTATTTTGAGATTCGAGTTGCCTTTTGTGGCCAGACTTTATAAGTTAAGTTGTTTTCTAACCTTGCATTAGCATTGAGTTATTCTGTTGGGTTAGGTTTCCGCTGAGTTAAGAAAGCCAGGCCAAGGGTTCGCTTGGGGCCAGAAATGGTCTTCAGGTGCCGGTCCCGTCCAGGGTGTAGGCTCGGGGCGTGACAATGAAGAAGAGATACCCACATCTCTTCAAATCCAGAGAAGTTCCAAATTAAGGTACTAATCCTTTTCTTGGCTTTTATTTTAAGATGACATGTTGTATTTACACTTTGTTTGTTGGCTGTTTGAGCTAGGTGTTAGATGTTACGTCTTAGCCTACTAAGAGTAATCTCATTCGAGGACGAATGTTCCCAAGGGGAGATATTATAACACCCCGTAACTATAAAGATATAGAATGAGAGAGTGATTTTTGGAAATAATAAAAATCTAGAAAATTGGTTAAGTTAAGTTTGAGTTTTTGGTCAAATTCAAATGACCATAACTCCTAGATCAGGATAAGTTAGGTGTGCTTCCAGATATCGTAGGAAAGATCTTGGAATGATCTTTCCAATGCCGCTGAGTTTCATCAATTCCGAGTTTGTATGAGTGAGAAATGCCAGTTTGAAATTGGGTTGTTCAATTAAGAAAAGTCAAATCCGGGTTTTAGAAGGGCATTATGGTCTTTTCCATGCCCCATGAATTAATTTCGTTTTATGGTATTTAATTGGGGTCTAAACTGATAGGATTCAGTTTACGCTTTTACAATATTGAGTTAGGGTTTTAGAGAACAGAAAAAGAAGAGGGGCAAAGAGGAGAAGAAGCAAGAATCATCAAGATCTTCAAGAATCGCTTGTGGATTTTGTCAAGAGGTGATCCCAACGAGGTATGTGAGTTCACATAGCATTGGGTTCGTTCACACATGGGCCAAACATGTTTATTTCAATATGATTTTCTTCCTAAAAGATTGAGACTTTGATGTTCTTGAGTTTTATTCTTGAATTGCTTTTGTTCTTGAATTTGGGATGAGATTGAGGAGTTCTTGAGAATTTAAGATCGATTATTAGAGTTGTTTTGAGTTAGATTCTTGTGTATATGTTGTGGGTACCTGAATCTAAAGAGATATGGAGAAAAAAGAATTGAATCTAGGCAAATTGGGGCTAGAAAATGAAGAAGGAAAAACTCGGGCAAATCTAGGTACCAGGTCCACGTCGCGGACCTATTCCTCAGGATTGATAAAATTTTCTTCACGTTGCGGATTGTTCACAGACCGTTCTACCTCAAAATTTATTTCGCCACCAAATAATTAAACGCATCTCCGCATCACGGACTTACTTCTAAATAGTGATTTTTTTTATCTTTTCTCATGTTTAACTAATTAGAAACACTCCAAAACATCATGAGATCGCTCCTATCACAAATTACAATCCTTGAATCCATAATTCAATTCAAGGAAAGTTAAGAGTCAAGTCAAGAGAGGTTAAGACTCAAATCAAGGGAAGTTCATAGAGTCTTTCAAAAGTCGTTTACAAATATTTTAACTTTGTTTTAAGACTTAAGTTTTGAGTTGAGTAAAGAGTAAAGATTGAAGTCATTTCTTCAAAAGAGTATATCGGGACTATTTATTCCCAAAGAGTAAATGTTTTCACATTTAAACAAGAAAGGAAACTGAGATTTCCAAAAGAGCCTTTGAGCTAGTTTTCAGTAAAGAGTAAGAGTAAAGTTCATTCTTCAAAGATTATATGGGAACTAAGTATTCCCAAGAGTTAAAATGTTTTCACATTTGAGCAAGAAAGGAAACTGAGATTTCAAAGAGAGCTTTTAAGCTAAGTTTTTGAGTAATTATCTCAAACCAAAGAAAGAGTTTTGTTTTTACAAACATATGAGCTAAGTATATTTTGGGAGTAGTATTTTTTACGCACCGATATGGGGACGAGTTTGAATTCAGAAAACTCACATCTCCATAAACCATGTAGCCATCATGGGTAGTAAATGATCATACTTTTTAGATGACTCATTAAGTGCTTTTTAGCATAGACTAGTGGATCCACTTAGTTAAAATGTTTTATATGAGACAACGTATAAGACAGTTCTGGCAGCGTGGGCAAGACGTTGTATCATCACTTAGGCTCATAGTGGTGGTTGTCGGTTAGAGAATCTCCCACATAAATTATTCTACTTTCTTATATGAGTAAAGTTGAGTTTGTTATTGCATTTTCTTTAACAGACTAAGTTGTTTTCTACTGTTTTAAAGGCTTTCTATATATTGCATGTGTTTTATTGCTTTATATTAAATTAAGTTATTCAAGAGTTGAGTAAAGCCAAGGTAAGTGTTTCTTTCAGATTCTTTTCAAGCTTAAGTTATGTTTAGCATTCCAACTTGCATACTCATACATTCAATGTACTGATGCCAGTTGGCCTACATCTTATTATGATGCAGACGCATGTAACTAGGATCAGTACCCAGCGCCTCATTGATCCAGTTGAGCACCCAGAGTCAGTTGGTAAGCCTCCTAGCTTTCCGGAGGATCCTTTTTATTGCTTTCAATATTTTAGTTCATTAGGATGTTGTGGATCTTGTCCCGACGTCCATCTCAGTTATTTAGAGGCTTCATAGACAGAGTTAGTTGATGTTAGTTCATGAGTCTTTACTTTCCCTTTTCAGTTAAGTTGAGGCTTGAGTTGCCATTTTGGCAGTGAATGCTATTTATTACATTCTAAGTTATTTATTGAGTAGTTCAATTATTCTTTTAAAGTATATTTATCTTGAGTAAAGTCTTTTGCTGAGTAAGTAAGCCAGGCCATGGGTTCGCTTAGGGCCATCAATGGTTCTCAAGTGCCGGCCACGTCCACGGTGTAGGCTCGGGGAGTAACAATAAATTAGGAGGATGAGGTTTTACTATGAGGAATAGTTAAATGAAAGCCCTTAGTTGGTTCTGAAGGAGTTGGTTAGTAGGAGTCCATGGAGTTGTTAGAGTACTAAGCTTGAATGTGGTGTTGTTAAACATTAGGTGGTTCTTAATATGAGCCTAATGTGGTGGTAAAGAGTAATAGTTTTAGGATAAGATTTCCTATAGAGAGGTATAGAACCCGAACCTAAGGATTGGGTTAAGGTTGAATATAGTAAGAGCATACCATTAGATTCAGACCTCAGTAAGAATAACCCCATTCCATACCCAGTCCAGTTGTCATTAGAGGACGAATGATCCCAAGGGGGAGATATTATAACACCCTAGAAATTTTTTGAGCTAAGACTTGAACAATCCTTCGTTGTGAGTAAGTTTCAAGGAATTTAAAGTTTTTCCTAAGTGTTAAGGTCACTATATGTAGCACCTTCAGTTCCAAGAAGAACTAAAGAAAGTTCATTCAAGTCATTCCTATGTTCTCCTAAGTTTTGGGTCAACTTCAAACGACCATAACCTTCGGTACAAAATGAGTTAGGTGGGCTACAAGGTATCAAATGAAAGGTCTTGAAATCCTCTTTCCAATGACACCGAGTTTGCTAAATTTCAAGCTTGTATGAGGGAGATATCCCCGTTTGAAGTCGGGCTATCCAAATAAGGAAAGTTATCCGAAAATAGTAAGGGGTATTTTGGTCTTTTACTTACCCAATTAGATTTAATTCATTTTTAGTAAGTTTTTAAGGGTCTAATTCGATTAGGTTCAGTTTTATAGTCCTAATATACACCTATGATTTTAGTTGAGAGTTCAAGAAGAGAAAATAGGATAAAAAAGTAAAGGATCAAGGCGTTCGTCGAGGTTCTTGAGTTTTGTTGCAGATTTTCGCCATGGGTTTGATCCCTAAAAGGTATATAAGCTTCCAAAGTGTTGGGTTTGTTCACCCACACACCAATCATGTTAATTTCAGTGTTAAATTCGTTCTAGACATATGAATGATTGATGTTCTTGAATTGTGTTCTTGAAATTGGCTTTCTTTCTTGAGTTATGATGAGATTAATGAGTTCTTGAGGAAATCGTGTCGATTTTAGAGTTGTGTTTGATTAGATTCTTGTGTACATGTATTGGATATCTGAATCTAAAAATAAATTGAGAAAAAGAATCGAATTTAGGCGAATTGGGGTTTGAAACGAGTAAGAAAAGATCGGGAAAAGTCGTGGACCTGTTCCTCAGAAGTGATACTTTTTTCTCCGCATCGCTGAGAGAACACGGACTCCACTGCCTCAAAAATTATTTCGACCAAACATTATAATTCATCTCCGTGTCGCAGACTTGCTCCCCAAACAAGGTTTTTCAACCATTTCTCATGATTAACTATCTAAAATACTTTTAATCATCACGATATCTTTCCTACCACAAATCATAACCTTGAATTCATAATTCAAATTCAAGGTAGAGCTAAGAGTTAAGTCTAGAGTGTTCTTTCGAACATTTTCGAGAAAGTCCATTTGAGTCTTTTTGAGGATACTTCTACAATTTCTAACAACTTGTTTCAAGACTCGAGCAAGTGAGTATGAGAATGAGGAGAATGTATTCATGAGTCTAGTTTATCATCACGAGATCTTTCATATTATGAACCATAACTTTTGAATTCATAATTCATAATTCACATTCAAGAGAGAGTTAAAAGTAGAGTTCAAGAAAGTCTTTGAGTTAAATTGTCGATCCTTTGAGATCAACTATCGATTTGAGCTAAGTTTTGAGAAAGTAAGTATAAGAATGAGAAGAGTCGTATACATGAGTTCCATATCGTTATGTAGACCCTTGAATCAAGTCGTTCATGCCCATAAATTTCGCATGAAATCCATAAGTTGAAGTATCTTTGAGAGGAGTAATATCTTCAATTTCTAAGACTTGAGTATTGAGTTCCTAACCCTTTTTAGATTATATTCCTAATCATGGGACTATTACACGTTACCCATGAAGTCCTTGAGTTGAGTAGTTCATGCCCATAATTCCGCATGAACCCTATAGGTCGAGCAGTCTTGAGATGAGAAGTATCTTTGAGTCCTTGAGTTGAGTAGTTCATGCCCATAATTCCGCATGAACCCTATGAGTTGAGCATTCTTGAAATAAGTAGTATCCTTGAAGTTCTTGAATTCTGAATTGTTGAGTTCTGAGTATTGAGTTCTATGTATGATTATTGAAAACCTTGAATTGAGTCGTTCACGTCCATAATTCGGCATGAACCTTATTTTGAGAAGTCTTTTACAAATTTTTCTAAACTTGTTTTAAGACTTGAGCACTTGAGTTGAGAAAGAGTAGAGTTGAGTTCATTTTCTTTAAAATGATATATGGGAACTAAGTATTCCCAAGAGTAAATGTTTTCACATTTAAAAGAGGAGGAAATTGAGATTTTCAAAAGAGTTTTGAGCAGTTTGAGTAACATCTCTTTTAAGAGAAAGATTTTGAGTAATAATCTCAAACCACAAAAAGAGTTATGATTTTAAACATATGAGCTGAGTATATTTTGGGAGTAGTATTGAGCATCGATATGGGAACGAGTTCAGATAATTCAAGTCTCCATAAACTATGTAGCTAACGTGGGTAGAAAGTGTCATACTTTTTAGTTGATTCCTTAATGCTTTTTTTAGCATAGACTAGTGAATCCACTTAGTTGAGATGTTCTATACCCCAGAAAAGTATAGGATAGTTCTGGCAGCGTGGGCAAGATGATGTATCATCACATAACTTATAATGATGGTTGTCGGTTAGAGAAACTCCCACAGAGTTATTTTGTGTTTTCATAGACAAAAATAGTTTATTTTGTATCCTTGCATACGAACTAAGTATATTGTATTCTTAAATACATTGAGTTGCTATCTATAGTTTTAAAAGCTTTCCATTTATTGCATCTTTTACTATTGCTTTATCTTGAGTTGAGTACCTTTGAGTTTAGTAGCATATCCTTGAGTTGAGTATCTAATATTTGAGTTGAGTATCTTATTCTTGAGTTGAGTGAGTTGAGAAGAGGTAAGTATGTTTCCTTTTATCAAGTTCAAGCTTATGTTTATGCTTTAGAATTCCCCTTATATGCTCGTACATTCCATGTACTGAGCCATTTGCCTGCATCATTTCATGATGCAGATACAGGTATTCAGGATCATCAACGGGCATTTCGTTGATACCACTTGCAGTTCCAGTTAGTTATGGTGAGCCTCCTTGCTTCTGGAGGATTTCATTTACTTTTCAGTATCGTCAGGATGTCGTGGGTCTTGTCCCGACTTCTATCTTTGTAATTTAGAGGCTTCATGGACAGACAGAAGAGTTTGAGAAGTCTGTTTCATTTATTTTGTTAAATGTTTTAAAGACTTGAGTTGTCTATTTCTGGCTAGGTGAATATACTATTTTATTCAGAGTAAATCTTTTGACTTAAAGATTTTGTAATTGAGTTCAATGAATTTTATTCAGTTTTAAGCTCTGTATGCTTGAGTTAGTCTTCTGCTTGTAGTCAGTCAGAATGAGGGTTCGTTGGGGACCAGAAATGGTTCTCGAGTGCCGGCCACATCCAGGGTGTAGGCTCAGGTCGTGACAGTTCATCACTCTATCATATCCATCATATAATATATAATATATGTGGAGTGTGGTCCATGATAAATGAAGAATGAATATGTATGCATGATAACGATAATCAATAATGCTCAATTCGCAATAGGAATAAGCGTAAAAAACAACGTTCTTAGCATAAAGAGCTTCATATGGAGCCATCTGGATGCTAGAGTGATAGCTGTTGTTGTAGGCAAACTCAATGAGAGGTAGATGATTATCCCAATTACCTTTGAAATCGATCACACAAGCTCTTAACATATCTTCTAAAGTCTGAACAGTACGCTCTGCTTGCCCATCAGTCTAAGGATGAAAGGCTGTACTTAAGTTCACCTTCGAACCCAAGCCTTTCTGAAAAGATTTCCAGAATTGTGTTGTAAACTGTGCTCCTCTATCTGAAATAATGGAGACTGGGACTCCATGCAGTCTCACCACCTCTTGAATATACAACTTGGCATAATCTTCTGCTGAATTGGTAGTCTTTACCGGTAGAAAATGACCTGACTTTGTCATTCGATCGACAATCACCCAAATATAATCATGTTGTCTGCGAGACCTTGGCAACCCTGTGATGAAATCCATATTGATCATCTCCCATTTCCATTCCGGAAGTTCTATTCTCTGAGCCAAACCAACAGGCCTTTGGTGTTCAGCTTTCACTTGCTGACAATTTGGATACTTAGCGACAAACTCTGCAATGCCCTTCTTCATGCCATTCCACCAATAAACTTCTCTCAAGTCACGATACATCTTCGTGGAACCCGGATGAATGGAATATCTGGAGCTATGAGCTTCCTCCAAAATCCTTTCTTGGAGTCCATCTACCATAGGTACGCATAATCTACCTTGATACCTCAAAACACCATCTCTCCCTTGTTCAAAAGCTAATAACCTTTGCTTTTGAACATTTGCATTCAACTCAAGCAAAATGGGATCTTGATCTTGTTTCTCTTTCACTTCTAACACTAGTGATGACTCAGCCCCATTCGCCACCGCTATTCCTTCTTTTGCGGAATCTGTAAATCTGACTCCCAGGCATGCCAGTTTGTATATATCTTTTGCTAAGTCTCTCCTTCCTTCTTCAATATGGGTGGTGCTACCCATAGACAACCTGCTCAAAGAATCAGCAACAACATTAGCCTTACCTGGGTGGTAAAGAATACTCAGGTCATAGTCCTTGAGTAATTCTAACCACCTCCTCTGTCTGAGATTAAGCTCTTTCTGAGTAAGCACATATTGAAGGGTTTTGTGATCAATGAATATATCAATATGCACACCATACAAGTAATGACGTCATATCTTCAAAGCGAACACTACAGCCGCTAACTCTAAGTCATGGGTTGGGTAGTTCTTCTCATGAACCTTAAACTGTCTGGAGGCATAAGCTATAACTTTGCCATTTTGCATTAAGACACAACCCAAACCAATTCTAGATGCATCACAATACACCACAAAACCTTGAGCACCTTCTGGTAACGTTAAAACTGGAGCTGTAATCTCTTTTTCAATTCCTGAATGCTTTTCTCACAAGCTTTAGACCATTGAAATTTCACTGCCTTCTGAGTCAACTTGGTCAAAGGAGATGCAATAGACGAGAACCCCTCTACAAACCTTCTATAATAGCCAGCTAATCCCAAGAAACTCCTAATTTCAGTTGGAGATGTGGGTCTAGGCCAATTCTTCACTGCCTCAATTTTCCGAGTATCAACTTTAATTCCATCACCGGACACAATGTGGCCTAGGAACGCCACAGACTTAAGCCAAAACTCACACTTAGATAACTTGGCATACAACTCCTTGTCTTTCAAAGTCTGAAGAACTGTTTTGAGATGACTAGCATGATCTTCTTCATTCCTTGAATAGACTAGTATGTCATCAATGAAGACGATAACAAACATATCTAAATAAGGTTTGAAGACTCGGTTCATCAAGTCCATGAAAGCTGTCGGTGCATTGGTCAAACCAAAAGACATGACTAAAAACTCATAATGACCGTACCTTGTCCTGAAAGTTGTCTTCAGAATATCACATTCCCTTACTCTTAGCTGGTGATAGCCTGATCTGAGGTCAATATTTGAAAAACAAGTGGCACCCTAAAGATGATTGAAAAGATCATCAATCCTCGGAAGAGGGTACTTCTTCTTGATGGTAACCCTGTTCAACTGGCGGTAGTCTATACACATTCTAAGGGAACCATCTTTCTTTCTCACAAACAAGATCGGAGCACCCCAAGGTGAGACACTCAGTCGAATGAAACCCTTGTCTAGGAAATCTTTCAACTGCTCTTTCAACTCTTTCAACTCTGCTGGTGCCATTCTATATGGCGGAATAGAGATAGGACGAGTATCTGGAATGAGATCTATGCCGAAATCTATTTCTCTCTCACGAGAAATTCCGGGTAGATCATCAAGAAAAACTTCTGGAAACTCTCTTGCTATAGGAACTGACTGGAAATGAGGTACCTCAACACTAGAGTCATTAACTCGGACTAAGTGATAGATACAACCCTTTGAAACTAATTTTCTTTCCTTAAGGTACAAAATGAAACGACCCTTAGGCACTGCTGAACTACTACTCCACTATAAGATTGGCTCATTCGAAAACTGAAACTTGACCACTCGAGTTCTACAGTCTAATGATGCATATTAGGCATGAAGACAATCCATACCTAGAATGACATCGAAATCTACCATGTCTAACTCAACCAAATCAGCCATGGTGCTCTTGTGATTGATAGAAACAGGACAATCACGATAGACTCTTTCTACTAAAATAGACTCCCCAATAGGTGTAGAAACACAAAAAGGTTCACAAAGTCTTTCAGGAAGAACCTCAAACTTATTGCAACATAAGGAGTTACAAAATATAAACTTGCTCTTGGGTCTAGCAAAGCATATACATCAAAAGAAAAGACTTTGATCATACCAGTGACAACATTTGGAAAGTTCTATTGCTCATGGCGACTGGTGATTGCATAAAGGTGGTTTGCTCCTCCACTGGTACTAGAAGTAGCTCCTCTAGGTGCCGTCCTATCTGGTGGAACAACTGAGAAGACTATGTTCTATTGCCCCCATTACCCTGCCTATTCTTCGGACACTCTCGCATGAAATGTCCATTCTGACCACACTTGAAACAACCAATGGAGCCCTCTCAACAATTACCTGAGTGGTTCCTACCACACTTGGCGCAGGCAGGAGGCTTACTACTCCCTTGCACCACACTACCCGAAGATTGTGTTGGTCTAGCCTTGAAGTCCTTCGAATTCTGGACATTAAATTCACCTCACCACTGACTCTGGAATGCTCAGCTGGATCAACGACGTGCAGGATGTTCATCCAGGGTACCTGTATCTGCATCGTCATAAGATGCAGGCCAACTGGCATCAGTACATGGAATGTACGAGTATGCGAGTTGGAAAACTAAGCAACAAAGGCTAGAAGGAAATCTGGAAGAAACTAAATAGCTTACCTGGCTCAACTCAACTCAACTCAACCTAACTGACTTCCTTCAATATAAGGCAATTTTAAAAACAAGTGCGATATAAAGAAAGATTGCTTAAAACATGCTATAAACTCTGTGTGTATACAAAGATACAATAAGCCTGAGATGTATATAGAAATACAAATGAACTGATGTATATAAAAATACAATAATTTCTGTGTATCAAAATACAATAACTACTGTGGGAGTTTCTCTAACCGACAACCATCACATAAGAGCTATAGTGATGATACAACGATCGACCTCACGCTGCCAGAGCATCCTATACCCGGCCAAAGGTATAAGACCTGAATTGCCTAATGGATCCACTAGTCTAATCTAAAAAGAATTCATCTAAAAAGTATGATCCTTTTCTACCTATGGTGGCTAACATGGTGGTATGGGGGCTGTGGGTTCTTTGAACGCTCCCCCAATTCGGTGCTCGATACTACTCCCAAAAATGTACTGGCTCTTATGTTTCGAAAACATATGTCTTCCTGCTGATATGAGATAATTACTCAAAAACTTGGCCCGAAGGCTCTTTGGAATTCTCAGTTTCCAACCTTGTTTAAATGTAAAAACATTTCTTTAAAACTTCTTTGGGAATACATAGTTCCCTAATAACTTTGAGAAATGAACTCAACTTTATGTTCTTGACTTAACTTGAAACTCGATACTATTTGCTTGACTTGCAACTTGAGCCTTAGAATGAAGTTAAAATGTTCAATAAAGACTCTTGAACAACTTTAAAGACTTGCTTTGACTCACTTCTTTAACTTCTAGACTTAACTCTTAATTTCACTTGACTTGGAAACTAACTCTCCTTGAATTGGAATTATGAATTCAAGGTATATGATCACACGTATATGGATGACTTCTTGATGTTTAGAAGTACTTTGGAGTGTTGGAAACAACTAGGAAACATAGGTACAATACCTAGGAACATGTATGAAAAAGTATGAAAAGAATGGGGGAACTTGGCGTCCTTGACGCTCTGCAAGGCGCGGAGCGCCAGCCTTTGAAGACAACAACTTCAACAACATATCCAATCTTTTCTCAATAATAAAGATGAGTTTGGTGTGTGGGGGAAAATATCAACCCAACACTAAGAACTCACATACCTATTGGGGATCACCCCCAACGATATCCACGACGGAAACTTTCTTGATCTCCTCTTCTTCTCTCTCAAGCCCTAGCTTTCACTCTTTTAAATGGGACCAAAATGATCCAAAAATCAGCCTAGCATACAATATAACCCCAAAAGAAAAACTAGGGAAAAGACCAAAATGCCCTTAAAATTTCCGGACAGATTCCCTGCCAACTGCCCAACTTTCAAAGAGCATAACTCGCTCACACGAACTCGGAATCGAGAAAACTCGGTGGCGTTGGAAAGATCATTCCACAAGCTTCAAAATCATAACTGGAACTACTCCTAACTCATCATGAGCTAGGAGTTATGACTGCTCAAAGTTGGTCAAAACTCACTGATTTCCCACACTTAACCAAATTTCCAGATTTTGAATTCCTTCCAAAAATGACTATTTCAAATTCCAAGCTTCTTCATAGTTATTTTAAATTGTCGGATGTTACACTATCCATGCTACCAACACCAGAATTTCTCTATTGTTTTCATTCCCTCATCCGAAACTACTACTAACTCTATCAACTGATACTCTCACTTAAGCTCCCATGCTAATATCTTAGCCATTGACCAACTTAGTTAACCACTTACAATGACTAACCTTAACTCCAAAATCCACGGGACAGGTCCACAACCCCCACAACATAAAACAAGCCATACTTGATTCATCACATCTTTCAAGTATTCGGACCCTCAACGATTCCTAAGATCTCATTTACAGTGTATAACATGCAATGTATGTCACGCTCCGAGCCTACATCCTGGGCAGGATGGGCACTCAAGAATCATTGTTGGCCCCAAGCGAACCCTTGGCCTGACTTAACTCTTAGAGGAACACTTAAATAATAGGAAAATAGTCTGAAAAGATAACTCATGAAATAACTTAGAATGTCTTAAAAGAACATTCAACTAGCCAAGATGGAAACACATGATTAAACATAAGCCAATAACAAGATAGTGACAAATGAACTAACTAACTGTCTATGAAGCCTCTAACAACTGCGATAGACGTCGGGACAAGACCCACGACATCCTAATTAACTAACTAACAAAGTAATAAAAACGTGTCCTCTAGAAGAAAGGAGACTCACCAACAACTCTAAAGCTCAACTAGAACAAATGAAGTGTTGGATGCAGATCTTGGAAACCTATATCTGCATTATAACAACGATGCAGGCCAAATGACGTCAGTACATTGAATGTACGAGCATGCGAGGGGAATTCTAAAACAAGACATAAGCTTGAAAGGAACTAAAAGAACATACATGGGTTCAACTTAACTCAACTTAACTCATTTCAATATAAAGCAATAATGTAAATGCATTATAAAGAAAAGCTTTAAAAACATGGATAACAACTATGTATATTTAGAAATACAATAGTAACTCTGTATATATAAAAAGATACAATATAATCTCTAGATGTATATGAAAATATAATTAACTCTGTGTATATAAAATTACAAAATACTTCTGTGGGAGTTTCTCTAACCGACAACCATCGCTTTATAGCTATGTGATGATATAACGTTTTTCCTCACGTTGCCAGGGCCATCCTATACCTTGCCAAGGGCATAAAACCTAACTACTAAGTGGATCCACTAGTCTATGCGAAAAAGCACTAAGGAATCATCTAAAAAGTATGACCCTTTTTCAACCCATGATGGCTACATGGTTTATGGGGGATGGGAGTTGTCTGAACTCTCCCCAATATCGGTACTCAATACTACTCCCAAAAGATACTAGCTCATATGTTTAAAAACATAACTTCTTTCTGTGGTTTGAGATAATTGCTCAAAAACTTAGCTCAAAGGCTCTCTTGGAAATCAAAGTTTCCTCTCTTTGCTTAATTGTGAAAGCATTTACTCCTTATTGAAAAACTAGCTCAAAGGCTCTGTTGGAAATCGGTGTTTCCTTTCTTGTTTAAATGTGGAAACATTTACCCTTTGGGAATACATAGTCCCTATATACTATTTTTGAAGAAATGAACTTCACTCTTTACTCTTTACTCAACTCAAAACTCATGTCTTCAAACAAGTTTAAAGCAATTGCAAAAGACTTTTGAAAATGACTCTAGACACTCTCTAGACTTGGCTCTTAACTTCCCTTGAATTTGAATTTATGGATTCAAGGTTATGATTCATGTTTACGGATGAATTATAGATGTTTAGAAGTCATTTAGAGTAGTTAGAATCAGTAGGAAGTGTTAGTACACTTTAGAAAGACTTAGACGGGCTAAACGACAAAAAATGGATGGGGGCAGATGAACCGGGCGCGATCCTGGCACAGGGCACCCTCCACTAAGTTACTGGGGCTTATTTCTGGCGCACCCCCTCGGCTTTGCCCCCGGTGTTCCTGACAAACTTTTCAACTCATTTTCTGATCTTAATTCGATTGTTTTACTCAATTTCTCTTTAGATTCATATACCCAATACATGTACATAAGAATCTAACTCAGAACAACTCTATTGTCACGCCCCGAGCCTACACCCTGGGCGGGACCAGCACTCGGAGACCATTGCTGGCCCCAAGCGAACCCTTGGCCTGGCTTTCTTAACTCAGCGGAAACTTAACTCAACAGCATAACTCAATGCAATGAAAGGTTAAAAAGAACAACCAACTGATAAAATACGGCCAAAAAGGCAACTCGAGTCCCAAAATAGAATATTTACATATATACATAGCTGAGAGACTCAATACTAACTGACTGACTGTCTATGAAGCCTCTAAAATACTGAGATGGATGTTCGAATAGACCCGCAACATCCTAACAAAACAAAACTAAGAACACAAAATAACAGAGTCCTCCGGAAAACAAGGAGGCTCACCACTGACTCTGGAGTGCTCAGTTGGATCAACGGCGAGCTGGATGCTGATCCGGGGTACCTGTATCTGCTTCGTCATAAGATGCAGGCCAACTGGCATCAGTACATTGAATGTACGAGTATGCGAGATGGAAAGCTAAACCACAACTTAAGCTTGAAAGGAGTATAAGAGAACACTTACCTTGGCTCTGTACGACTCATGAATAACTGAACTCAATATATAAAGCAATAAGACACATGCAATATATATATAGCTTGTAAAACAATGTAAACAACTTAGCTCGTTAATGATAAAACAATAACAAACTCAACTTTACTTATATAAAAGTAATATAACTTTAGTGGGAGATTCTTCAACCGACAACCACCACTATGAGCCCTAGTGGTGATACAACGTTTTACCTCACATTGCCCAAGGACCATCCTATACCTTGCCGTGGTATAGGACCTTACTTTAACTTAGTGGATCCACTAGCTTAATCTTACGTAGTCATCTAAAAAGAATGACCCGTCAAGTCCCATGTTGGCGCATGGTTCTTATGGAGAGTTTAGTTAATATGAACTCGTGTCCCCAATTCGGTGCTCAATACTACTCCCAAAAATACTTTGGCTCATAAGTGTTTTTAAAACACATCTTTCTTTAGTTGAGATAATTACTCAAAACTTAGCCCAAGGGCTCTTTTGGAAATCATGGTTCCCCTCTTGCTCAAATGTAAAAACCTTTATAAACTTCTTTGGGAATACTTAGTTCCCTAATAGCTTTTGAGAAATGAACTCAACTTTAAACTCTTGACTTAACTTGAAACTCGATACTCTTGACTCGACTTGAAACTTGAGACTCTTTACTTAGCTTGAAACTTTACACTCTTTGCTTGACTTGAAACTTGAACCTTAAAACGACGTCAAAACGTTCAATAACGACTCTTGAAAAGCTTTAAAGACTTGCTTGAACTTACTTCTTAACCTTGCTTGACTTGACTCTAACTTTGCTTTGACTTGACACTAACTCGCCTTGAATTGGATTATCGATTCAAGGTGTATGATCACACATTTATGGATGAGTTCTTGACATTTAAACGTACCTTGGAGTGTTGAAAACAACTAGGAAACATAGGTACAATACCAAGGAACATGCATGAGAAAGTATAAAAAGAAAGGGGAAACTCGGCGCCCTTGGCGCTCTGCAAGGCGCGGAGTGCCAGCCCTCGAAGCTCAGAAGGGGCCTGCTGGCGCTCTGCTAGGCGCGCCGCCCCAAGGGCTGGACTTCAGAGTCCCCTTTGGGGCGCGCTAGCAGGCGCGAAGCGCCAGCCCCTTCCCCAGAAAACCCGACTTTTCTCCCTCTTTTTCCCAACTCTAAACCACCCTAACTTCAAAGGTTTGAATCCCAAACACTAAGGATCATAAAATCCCTCAACATACAAGAGATTCAACTCAAAAGCACAACCAAACTCATGTCCCAAATCAACAAGAACCTCAACAACACAATCCACAACATCAACAACACAACCAACAACTTCAACAATACAACCATTCTTTTCTTGAAAATAAATCGAATTTGGCATGTGGGGGAAAAGGGCCAAACCCACACTATGTACTCGCATACCTAGTAGGGATCACCCCCGACGATATCCACGATGATCTCCTTGCTTGCTCTTCTCTTTCTCCTTTTGTTTCTCTCTTCTCTCCCAAGCCCTAGCTCTCACTCTTTAAAATGGGACAAAATGATCCAAAATCATTCTAACACAACAATATAACCCCAAAAGAAATGGCTAGGGAAAAGACCAAAATACCCTTAAAATTTCCGGACGAATTCCCTGCCAACTGCCCAACTTTCAAAGGGCATAACTCGCTCATACGAACTCGGAATCGAGCAAAATCGGTGGTGTTGGGAAGATCATTCCACAAGATTTGCAATCATAACTGGAACTACACCTAACTCATCCTGAACTAGGAGTTATGACTGCTCAAAGTTGACCAAAAACTCACCTTTTTCCCATAACCAAATTTCCAGAACTTTAAAATTCTTTCCAAAAAGAAAATTTCCAATTCTAAGCCTCTTCATAGTTATTTCAAATTGTCGGATGTTACATCTATAAATCGACGCAATAATCTCAAGAACTCCTCAATCCAAGCCCAATTCAACAATGAAAGCAAATTCAAGAACACACATCAAGAACATCAAACTTTCAACCTTTTTAGGACGATTCACGTTGAAATAAACATGTTGGGAGCGTGGGTGGACAAACCCAAAGCTATGTGAACTCACATACCTCGTAGGAAATTCTACAATCAATTCCTCCAGAAATCGACGAATCTAGACTGTTTCTTCTCCTTTCTCCTCTTGAGTTCTTTTCTCTAAAACCCTAGAGTGATTTGGTAAATGTGTAAACTGAACCCATTCAGTTTAGACCCTAATTAATTCACTAAAAACGAATCAAACCAATTGGGTATGGAAAAGACCAAAATACCCTTTTAAAATCCGGTTTCGACTTTCCTTATCTAGACAGCCCAACTTCAAATGGGGATATCTCCCTCATACAAACTAGAAAATGAGAAAACTCGGTGGCGTTGGAAAGATAATTCAAAGATATTTTCTACGGTATCTGGTAGAACAACTTAATATCGATGCATATGTTAAAAACAGTCTAGGACATAGGGGCTTAGGGGGTCTAGTCAGGAATCACTTAGGTCATTGGATCATTGGATTATTCGAACACACCCCCCTCACCAACCCCATTAGAGCCGAACTCCTAGCCATTAGGAGAGGACTTCATATAGTTGTAGACCACAGCCTTACTCCCCTTGAAATTAATATTGACTCTACTGAAGCAATTCACATGATTAAGGACAATAACTTGCTCTATGATAATCTAATTGTTGATTGCAGGTACTTGATGTCAAAGCTGGAAGTCACGAAGCTATCCCATGTGTTTCGGGAGCAAAATAGAGTCGCAGATGCACTGGCCAAAGAGGGGACAAAGGTGGCAATTTTTGACGAGCCAACCATTTTGATAGTTCCTCCATTGTTTGTCCAAAAGGAGGTGGAAGCAGACATTCTAGGAACTATGTACATTAGATTAACGAACAATATTTTTAACTCTTTACAGGGTAGGGATGTGACCCAAAGTAACGAAAACGGACATCTCACTGCGGTAGATGCACCAATACATTGCCCCTCTTGATTATATAATATATTAAATTCCTTTTTGACCCAAAAAAAAAAAAACCTCATTTAGATGCAGTCTGCTTGGATGGAAGCCCACCAGCATATTACATGGATAGAGGATTTGGAGAAGGTGCTCAAAGCTGGATGATTCACCTATCTGTAAGTTTCGGAGGATTAATGATTGTCTATTTATTAACTCAGTCTATTTTGATAGCACAATTCCAATGGTTTAAACAAATCTCAAGATTTATCTTAATTATATACAAATACTTTTATGATAATACTCGAGCCGTACGTAATACTTTGTTGTTATTAGGGAGGAGGATGGTGTAGAGATGTGAGAGAGTGCCAAAATCGTTCAACTACTTCCTTTGGTTCTTCAAAACATATGCCTCCATTCAAATCTAGAGGTCACGTCAGCAACAATAAAGATGCTAATCCAGGTAATTAATCACTAACAATTTAAATTAATAGGTGTAAGTTCGATTCTCACTATCGAAAGATATTTTAATTCATATTTGTGGTTAATTTGCAGAATTAATTATAACCTTTACAATGCAAAATATGCAGATTTGTTCAACTGGAACAAAGTTATGGTTGCATATTGTGATGGAGGAGCATTCACTGGAGATGTTGAAACAGTTGATCCTGTATGTTATTATAAAGCAACATAATCTTATAATTTAATTCATATTAATTACCATATGGTTTTTTTTTTTTTGTTGTGAAAAA
Source organism: Solanum verrucosum (assembly GCF_900185275.1). Lineage (NCBI taxonomy): Eukaryota > Viridiplantae > Streptophyta > Magnoliopsida > Solanales > Solanaceae > Solanum > Solanum verrucosum. Next base: position 3,530,874 of record NW_026020329.1, read on the forward strand.
AATTGGGGTGGGGTAGGTTAATAACTTAATACTCAACGCTTTTAGTCACATTTTCATGTTTCAATTGAACATTCCATTTTTCTTTACCAAACATATGCGATCCAATCAGTATGATTCATCAGACAAGTATCACGGGTTTTGGGTAAATTTATTTCATTTTTGAATTAGCTTGTGACAGGTCTTAGTATTAATATGAGTTCGTTAAGGGCAGTCCATCAAGATGATGAATTCCACAATAACATACTATTGTTCATTATTAGAATTTAGAGGTTATAAAAGCTTCAATTTATATACTTATATACAATTTTTTTGTCCTTTTAGGCTACCAATCTTCACTTTAGAGGTGCAAGGATTTTTTCTGCAGTGATGGAGGATTTGTTATCAAAAGGATTAAAGGATGCCAAAAATGTACGTATGTCAACTTACTTTACTTATTATACAAAGTATAAATAAACTCTTCAAAAATATTGACCAACATGTGTCAGATACTCTAAAAATATGCATTTTGGAGATTGGAGAGTCAGAGCAACATAAGTAAAAAAAATATTGTGTTTAGACATACTAACAGAAATTTAATTTATTGTACTACTAGGCCATTCTCATTGGAAGTTCTTCTGGCGCATATCCAGCAATGTTATATTGTGATCGCTTCAGCAAATTATTGCCTAACACTCCTAGAATAAAATGCTTGACCGATAGTGGCTATTTCGTCGATGTGTAAGACATTTTTATCGTATTATATGATCATTTTCTGAAGAACGATTCATATGTGAATGAATTACTTTATAAAATTTGTTGTTGTTTTTTCAGCAACAAGAATCTTCATAAGGGAAAAGGCTTCGAAACAATCTATAAAGCACTTGTTACATTACATGTACATAATCTCCTTTCTTATTTCTTCTTGTTTCATTTTATATTATCAAATAGACAACTCACGTGACTAGAGGTGTCAAATGAACGAGTCAAAAATAAATTGATGAGTTCATATATGCAGGGGTCTGCCAAAGCACTACCAAAATCCTGCACTTCAAGAATGAAGCCAGAATTGGTACAAATTGTTACTAGATTAATTTTCCTTCTTGTGGATTAATGTTGATATTATTACTGAAAATCATCGCGATACATTTTTGCAGTGTTTCTTTCCACAAAGCATGCAACAATATATCAAAACACCACTTTATACAATCATGTCACCATTCGATATAGTTCAGGTAATTATATTATATATACTTGTCATGTTTTATTCCCCGAGAGTCAAATTACATGAATTTTGACCAATAGATTGTATTGCAGGTTGGAACTTCATTAGGTGATTATTACAATGCCATTAAACAGAATAATTGCTCTGCTAATCGAAAGAAAAACCTTAGAGGTCAGATTACAAATTAAATTTTTATTCCCAATGTACAAGTTTGTAATTTTCTAATTATTTGAGTTATTTTATTTCAGAACTTAGATTGGAGTTGTTAAGTAAATTTCCCAATGCAAGTGACACAAAATCAAGAGGAGCTTTTATTGACTCTCAATTTCATCATACTAGACTTCAGAATTACTGGAAGCCACAGAATGTCAGTGTGGTGAATAATGTGGTACGACATTATTTAGTCTGGCTTCTCAAAAAAGACGTCATATAAAAGAGGGAGATTCTATTAGGTTGATGGATAACATAAACTAGTTAATTTATGATGAATTTTCACAATACCGAATATGTTTGAAACGTGTTCATTACTAGATATGTAAATTCAAATCGTCAAATAGAGCAAATATATTATAGTTGCAAACTTCAAAATAAACAAAATAATCAAATCTTCTTACAAATCATATACTAGGTATTATCATGCCATTAGAGTTACATACAAACAAGCTAGAATTTGTAGTTGCTACTAAGAGTGGTCTTCCTCTATTTTAATACTTTTCAGTCTTTCAGAAGCTAAAGAAAACTTAGTATCATAAGAGTCAGTTTCTCTATTAAGTGCACATTGGACATGAAGCACTTCATCGAGGTTGAAATTGAAGTACATGAAGTTCTCCTTTGAGTTTAACTCGCCGGAACAGACACTGCATTTGATAACTGCCATCTCACCATCATATGGATATGAATAGAGAAGTTTATAAGAAACTTTCTTGTTTTTGTCAAGCGTAAATGTCATGGGAGCACCAGCACAGGAACGATGGAGACTGAATTTACAAGTAGAGCAACGGTATGTTGTACCTTTTTCTTGACCACAAGCTCTGCATTTGAACTTTGGAGGATCGTTATAGCTAGTGAGTATGAGGGGTGATTTGGGTGAAAATGGTGTTGTATCCTTCGCGGAAGAGTGAAACAAGTCTCGTCGATGAAGTAATTGCATAGCTGGCAAATGTAACCGGATAAAGCCTGGAATGAACATATGCAGCAATTCATGATTGACGCCTCATTTGTTTGTTTAATTGCTTTCAACGGATGGCGGTGGCTGAAGTGTATAACTTCTCCTAGCTTTTCGAGTTTCTGTTGTTGGCCAGAACAACTTTTTTGGAGGAGCAAGGATTTTTGGACTTCAGATAGGAAACTTTGATCCCCTATAACTCCAAGCTCTTCTTCAGCAGCAAACTCGAAATGACAGATGTAATCAAACTCGCGATTATAGAAAAGCCAAGTGGATTGCCTATTCATAACTTTGTTACAAATACAACATAACAGGGTTGCCCCTTCACTTTTTAGTGGAAAGGAAGTAAAGAGATCAAGAGGGTATTTTACGTTATGGATCAATTTCGTCGTCACAGAAGCACATTCAAGATGAAGATCAAATTTACACAAATCACAATGATAGTAAAATGAAAACAATGAGTTGTCATAACCGCATGCCACACAACAGAACTCGCTTTCCACTTTCGAATGCCAAAGAGAGATTGAAGGAATGGGAAGAAGGGTGAGTGAGTGCATAGGATGAAAATCATGTCGAATTCTTTTAGGAATGTTAGAACATACCTCATGGAGAAAGTAACGACAACAATCGCAGCCATAAGCTACCCCGGAAATTATAATAGTACACATATTGCATCTTATAACGTCTGTTCCTTTAAGATGAAATCTTAGCAAAGGATGTCTGTGGCTGAAATGCACTAGATCACCATCACGAAGACGAGGAGGCGCTTTTGACACACAACTTTCCTCTTCCTTAGCAATCAATTTAGAACAGCTTGTTATTTCTGTTTGAATATTTTTGTGCCTCTGCCTAAATCTGTACAGAACAGCTTGCTGGCCTTTTGCTTCATCCAACTGATCTTCAGCTTGATCAGAAGCATCTGATTTTTCGTTCTTAACGATTTCTATCTCTCTTTTTTTGGGCTGAGACATGTTTTGAGGATGATGAATTAGTAATTGAAGAAGAAATTTGAGCAGGCAATAAACCAGAACAATAGTTGGTAGCAATATAGAAAGGCCTAGTAAATAGCTGAATTCCAAGTTGTTATCATCAAAGATCAAACGTAGCATCTTCTTGTCGTCCGGCATCAACTGATATTACTATTACTAATTGATTATTGTTCTTCAAGAATTGATCATACTCTTTGAAATAGCATACGACAAGTGAAATTATTGAAAAAGCAAAAAGCTAAAGAAGCCATTAAGTCAAAAGTGAAAAAGGCAAAAATGTAGAGAAAACAAAGAAAAATTATTGTTCTACAGTAACTCGCATTTTGCAAAGAAAAGATATTTCTATACAATTTTGTTGTTAACCTTTTCCTCTCTTGTGTTTCAATAATTCATAGGCCAAAAAGACATTTTAGATGAGGACTTTGGGTTTTAGAGTAAATTTCTCATATACAAGCTAAGTAAAAGAAAGGTATGAAGTTAAGTCGCTTTTTGTTTTTATATCAATAAAATCACTTAATTTTGTTCGGATAATTTTTACCCCCGCCTCATCCATAATCATCAACCTGATTACCAATAGCACTAACCACCTCTGTCATCATAATCATCACTATCATTACCGTCGTCAACCACCACTTCTTGGAGCAATATATAATACTAAACAATGATACATTGACATAATAATAATTTATTCATTCATATATTCATTCATACATACATATATTATTAATACATATTATTAAAGAGAAAAGACATAAATTTCACATTAAACTTGTATCGAAAAGTTACTTACGTGCTTAAACTATCATGATGACCTATTACACACATTTACAATCCAAAAGTGAATTTATTTACCCCTTAAAACTGATGTGGCGAAGAAATAAAAAGAAAATAAAAATTATACGTGTCAGTTATAAATAAAAATAAAAACAATAATTAGAATTAGCTTTTAACCCCCCCCCTCCACCCCATCCCTACCCCCACACCTCTTCTTCTTCACACCTATTTTTCTTTTTCAACATCTCTTCTTCTTTTTCATATATCTTTTTCTTCATTCTTTATACATCACAATCTCAAAGCACAACTTTTTTTTTTTATCAGCAATTAGGTTAATTCTCATATATTTGTTAGTGAATAACTGTGTTTTGTGATCATTTTTACTAAAGGAAGAATCTAAAAAGAATTTCGGATATACCTAAATAAATAAATCCTTAAGTTATGTTTAGGTGATTTTGGTTGATTGTTTCGATCTTTTCTATTTTTTAACTTTGTTAAAGAAATTTTGGTTGTTAATCAATTTTTGGGTTTGGTTGTAGTTGTAGCTTTATGGGTATGGTGGTTCTAGCTAATGGGTGAAAAAAAGAAGAGGAAATTGAAGATGGTGAAGAAGATTAATCAATTTTTGAATTTGGTGAAGATGACAACTTCATGAGTATGGTGGCATTGGGTAACGATTTTGAAAAAAAAAATGGAAATTGAAGATGGCGAAGAACAAAAATATTATATTGGAAATGATGATGGCGATATTTAGTGGTGGATGGCAAAGAAGAAGAAGAAGAAGAAGAATTGAAGGTGATATGACGGTGGTGAAGAACAAAGAATCAATAGTGAATAAGGTAGTTGGATATGGTTTATTCTGTGAGATAAGAGATGGAGTGGGTTGAGATTTTGTGATGAAGAATGTATAATTATTAGAGAATTTTAATAATTAATTAGAGATTAATTAGTGTAAAATATTGTTAACAAAAGAAAAGTAATTAATAAACAAAACAAAACAAAAAAAATTATATAAAATTGTAATTTCTGACATAGCGTTGATGTGGCGGCGAGTGTATTACACAACACCCCGTGAGAGTGGTGTTACACATCTCAGGGTGATATTAAATTCACTTTTGAATAGTAAAGGTGTGTAATAGGTCATCATGATAGTTTAAACGTATAAGCGACTTTTCGATATAAGTTCATGCGAAATTTATGTCTTTTCCCATTATTAAAAGTAAGAAGAATCTAAGTCAAAAATTGAATTACGAAAATTCCCCTTACCTATTAATTTATTTTCTTAAAATCATTTAAAAAAATTATTTCTGCATTTAAAATCAAATTCATAACTACACCTCTCATTTTCCTAACTTATCATCATATTATCATAAATAAATAAATAAATAATAATAATAATAATAACACAACAACAACAACAATAACAAAAACAATAACAATAACAATAGTAACAATAACAATAGTAATAATAATAATAATAATAATAATAATAATAATAATAATAATAGTAATAATAATATAATTAATAATAATAATAATAATAGTAATAGTAATAGTAATAGTAATAGTAATAGTAATAGTAATAGTAATCGTAATAATAATAATAATAATAATAATAATACTAATAATAATTATAATAATACTAATAATAATTATAATAATAATTATTTTTATTATTATTATAATTATTATTATTACTATTATTATTAAAAGTGGAAATCTCCAAAATTTGAAGTTGAATTGTCATTTTACCCCTATACTAAATAAAAAAGTTATAAAATTATTTTATTAATTAAATACTAAATAATAATCATAAATTAATTTGTCATTTTTCCTTCACATATAAAAAAAGAGAAATAAAACTTCTAATTATTATTAAAAGTGGAAATCTCCAAAATTTGAAGTTGGATTGTCATTTTACCCCTATACTAAATAAAAAAGTTATAAAATTATTTTATTAATTAAATACTAAATAATAATCATAAATTAATTTGTCATTTTTCCTTCACATATAAAAAAAGAGAAATAAAACTTCCAATTATTATTAAAAGTGGAAATCTCCAAAATTTGAAGTTGGATTGTCATTTTACCCCTATACTAAATAAAAAAGTTATAAAATTATTTTATTAATTAAATACTAAATAATAATCATAAATTAATTTGTCATTTTTCCTTCACATATAAAAAAAAGAGAAATACAACTTCTAATAGTAAGTATATATATAAGTGGAACCAAAATATTTTAAAAATTGAATTATCAAAATGTCCATAAAATATTGAATGACATTAATATCCTCCAATCAGATATTATTCCTTACAATAATATTGTATAAGAATATAAATATACACTTAGTTCAATGCAATGGCTATTGAATATATATACACAAAAATACCCACTAATATTTTTCCATTTATTTAACTCCTATTTATGTAATATTTTTTGCTAAAAAGTAAGTCTATCTTCTAATAAATATAAATAATAATATAGCAAATGAATGAACTAGATAAATTCAAAAGACATGGAGTTATATGTATTCAATTTCTGTAAATGTTTTTTTATCCTCTGATTCCTAATGCAAAAAGTAAAACATCTCTTCGTAGTAATAAACATAGGGAGAATTTGAAAAGTTACTTGGTATATTCAATGTGGAGTAATTCTTTTGATCAATTCAATACAATATATTCACTTACTAAATGCTATATATTATGTGTATATATAGTGAAAAATCACAAGACAACTATCTCAATCCATCAAATTATTAGATTATCAATCCTACTTTGTGTGGGTACATTTTCTCATATTCATTTTGTGTTTGTGTCTCTCTTTTCTACTTATGTTTATGCTCTCTATTTATTCTATTCCCATTATAAGTTATTATCTTTAATTCGACTTATTTGTATATGTTTTCTGATGAGTTGAAAGTTATCTTACTTGGGTAGGTCTACGTGTGTATCATAGTTATTTCATCTCTTGCAACATAGAAATTTGTCATGCAAATATCAAATCAGTTGAGATTACTTTAATTTCTTTTTAATTATAACTTCTTGGAGTATCATGAAACTGTATATTCTTGTTTGTGTAAATTTTGGTTAGGAGTCAATTTACATAATTTAACTAATATATTTTTTGTTAAATTCATAGATGATAGAACTAATCATTTTGAATTATGCAAAGTGTACACGTACCTATACTAATTATGATTTATATACATCGATTAGATATTTTAGCAATTATTTTTATCACTAATGATAACTATTTTTTTTTTGTAGGTGTACACCACAAAATTGACAATGATCCACTAGCTATCATAAGAAGGGTATATGTTGATCTAATTTATGTGCAGTTTTTACAAAACACAATTCACGTTCAACAACAACTTCTTTATTTGTATGTGATTATAAAAAGATAGAGGCTACAATTTCTTAGAAAGAAGGCAAAAATTTTAAAACATGAAATATTTGAACCAATCAGAGACACTTAAATTATGTGTTCTGACATATTAAATTTTTTTTATCAAGTTGAATACTTGATATATTAAAAAAAAATACAAAACTAAAATTATTTGAATATTACTTTTAAAATTCATTTGATAGCAATAATTCAGCATTATATACCTTGTAATGATAATAATCTTGATTGAATAGGTTCATCATTCATTGGTTAAGCTTGTAAATTTTCTCTTTAATTACTATGCAAGATATCACACAATGATCATCTACAAGTTATCTTAAGGAAGACATAGATTGAACAAATTTCTATTTAACTTTTGCAAAACACTACTCTCATTCGACAACAACTTCTTAATACATATGCAAATGTGAAAAGGTGGAGACTACAAAGATGAAAAAGAATATGAAAAACTCAAGATCAGAAATATTGTGAAATCACACTTGACATTTAAATTATGAGTTATGACATATTAAACAAAAGAAAGTTTTATCAAATTGAATACTTGATATATTATAAGAATTACACAATTGAAGTTATTGGTTTGAACTTGTATATTTCTGTTCAATTTTTGTGCAACTTATCACACACTTATTATTGTAATATTTTCAAAGTTCTTGTACTTAATTAGCATAGGATATACGAGCAACATACATGTCCGAATACATAAATATCGTTATAACAACTCCACACAACTTAGCATGGGACACACGTTCCCAGGACTAGTAATTATTAAAAATGAGAAGTTGTAAAGTGTAAAGTTAAATTATCATTTTACCCTTCCACTAAATTATAAAATAATTAAATATCTAATTATATATAATATTTTAATGACATAATTTGAAGTCTAACAACTGCACTTTAACACTTTAGTTATGACATTAAAATTGTGAAAGGTATTACTGAAAGTTAGTACATTCAATTACAATGAAAACAAAATGGCTAAATGCTTTAATGTTTTTCTTTAAAATAAAATAAAATAAATCGACGCGTCGCCAGGTGCATTCTCACGTACTGCACCATTCAATGTATTGAATTGCTGTCCAGTAACCTTTAGAATGTCAATTAAATAGTTGGCATAATAGATAAATTGTGCTCTTTAATTTGATTTCAGTTAATATTTATGGCCTTTAATTTAGGATGTGTATAAGTAGATACTAAAAGTTATATAAAATTGAATACAATATTTGAATAATAAAAATTGACAGTTTAATGTATGCATGCACTTGACTAGACCTAATATATCACTTGTCATCGACAAACTTTCAGGATTTACAAACAATCCAAGTAACATTCGTGGCGATTGATGAAGTCTTTTGAAGAAATAAAGATTATATATATTCTTTTAACATGGAATGTGTTGGCTCATAATCTAGCTAAATTTTCTATTTCATGTGTAAATAAGATTTCTTGGGATTCTACCTTCCCAAGCGTTGTTGTAACTGATGAAATGGTGTCCTATGGACATCTGAAACATATTTTAAAATAATGCAATGTTTTTCTGAAAAAAATATATTTAAAGAAAACAAAATATTTAAGCATATGTTATAGTGATTTTTATATCGTGTAGAATGATATTCTTAAGTGAGTTGTATTACAAGTATAAATGATAATAAAGTTGTTTTATGTTGGATATTCACTTGATTTGGGGGGAGGGTCATTAGTTGGGTATCCAAGAAACAAATTTGTGTTTCTCATTCCACATTGATATCTGAATTAATTGCATTAGCAACTACATGTACCACCTTACTGATGAGAATTTACAGAAGAGCTACCATGGGTATATATCGTTGTCTGGCAGTTTTAATATTCACCTAGTCATCAAGGTCACGTTCTGTTTATGTTTGGTCGAATGTGGGGACCATAAAATCTAGTTCTACCATTCTTAAGGGTTTTCTATGATCACATCGATCTACTTATCTAGCACTCTGACGGTGTTGTTAGATATTTTGTATACTTGGGTGTACGCTTGACACTACAAGAAAACTGTGAATTATATGGGGATTTTCCTGGGGATTAGTATGAAAATTCATAGGAAACTTATTTTCCTGCAAATTTTCATACTAATCCCTAGGAAAATCCCCATGTAATTCACACTTTTCTTGTAGTGTGATGGGTGGTTACTTGATCTTGTTCTTCTTTGGGTTAGATAAGTTTGATCCTCCCTTGATGAGTACCCGATGTTTAAAGATCATATTTTTATAACTTAAACTCCTGAAAATATTGTGTTGTAAAAAGGAAATCTTGATAAGATATGTGATGGTTTGTGCATTATGAAGGTGTGGTGGTTGGTTCAAGTTCACTTCTGGTGGTAGCCAGTATCGATTCAAAATGTTATCTTGATTATGTGAGAAAATATTCATCATGATGGTTGTGTTATGGTCTAGTGAGTTTCAGTTTAGATTGGGTTCATGGGTTAGTCTGTGGCTTGATAATCACTCCTGATTTATAGATCTGTCAAATTATGATTTGATAGTTTAGTTCTTGCTAAGTTGATCTTGATGGAATGGTCCTAAGTATGAGTTCACTTTGAGAGATTAACATGACTGTGGAAATCATACCTCAGGCTCTTGGTATCATTCAAGTATTCTACTTTCTTTTACTTTATGTTTGAGGACGAACATGGTTTTTAGTGGTGTATAATGTAATGAATCGAAAGATCATTTTTGAAAATTTTGAACTATTCAGTTAACTTTAGTTAATTAATTAGCATAATTTTTTTAGAGAATTAATTTAATTGGTAATTAATGGGCTAAGTTTATAATTTAATAAAACCCTATACCACTTGACCATGGATTAAAGTGAATTAATTTAGTTGGAATTTAATATATGGATCATAACTGAAAGGGATAATTGTACAGAATGGCAAACTTATAATCTAAAATAAATGGAGTAGCTACTGTTTGATTTAATTGCGCTCCGTAGCAAACGTTTGCTAGTCGCCTCTCTCCCTCCAAATTTTCGCTCGCCACTCACCCTTTCTCGCCCGCTCCCTCTATGCTCGCCTCTCTCGCTTTATACAACAAAATTGTATAAATTGTGCTTTTGTTTGTATAAAGTGAGAGAAAATTGTATATACACATGCAAATACATATATATTCGTCTTATACACTTATAATTATACAATAAAAATATTCTCCTGCTCAGTTCTCTTTTGCCTTTCTCTCTTTCTCGTTTTGTACAAACACAAATTATACAATATAATGTAAAATTTATGTTTGTATAATGTATAATTTATGTTTGTATAAAGCGAAAGAAAAATGTATATACACATGCAAATACATATATATTCGTCTTATACACTTATAATTATACAATACGAATATTCCCCTGCCCAATTTTCTTTTGCCTTTCTCTCTTTCTCGTTTTATACAAACACAGATTATACAAATATAATGTATAATTTATATTTGTATAATGTATAATTTATCATTGTATAAAGCGAAAGAGAGAGCGATTTTTGATATACAAATATTTTGTCAAACGATTTATACAAATGAGAGGCTAACAATAATTTATACAAATGGTCTGCCAGCGAAATTATACAAATCTGAAGAGGAGCCAACGAATTATATAATTTCTTCTTTTTGTATATATATATATAGCGAAATAGACATAGCTTTCAATTGTATATGTATAGCGAATTATACATATATATGCTTGCTATGGAGCGCAATTTTGCAAACTTTACTATAACATATAAATATAATTTTTATTTGCTATATGTGAAAGTTGCTCTAACTGAAAAGGGAAAAGAAGAGGACGTGCGGCTATAGAAAGGAGGAGGAAACTCACTGCGACAGAGAAAACAAATCAAAGGAAAATCGAGTGAATCGAGTAAGGTAGTAAAGTCTTTTTTTTCAATGTGATTATTATATAGTTGGATGATCTAATTATTGATAACGTAATGTGTATTGCTGGAGCATTGTAAAGGAGAAAACGACAATATTTGTCATAAATGGGTTGAACATAAGAAGGAAGTGAATGGAAAATTTGTAGTTATTCAACGTGGGTCCCTGGAAAAACATTGTGTGACTAATTTTAATGAATAACAAATATGTAATGATTGCTATGCTATGTGTGGTCAACGATTAGGAATTAGGATGGGTATACAGTGAGGACAAAGGGTTTTTAGGTTCGGAGGTTGTGTTCTCTCCGTGGATGATTTGTAATTTGGCTTAATTTCTTATTATTATCACATTATGAGTTAAATTTTAGTATATTGAGATAGTTAACTAAATATTAATTCAAGGTTAAATATATAGTAATGTGGGTGTTGTTAGTTTCGAAATTTTATTGTGAATATGTACTTGAATAGATTGCATTGATTTGGATGCTCAACGAAAAGGGAAGGCTCAAGTCCCAGAGTGATTGTTCGAGTATTTGAGGCAAGTGGATTTCTAAACCCTTGTTAAGTGCATAGAATCGTATATTTCCATGTGGTATGTGTTGGAGAGTAATGGAGCTTGGTGATGGGTTGACTTGTCCATATTGAATAATTCTAATGATGAAAAAGGGGTAATAAAATGCAAGGTGATTAATTGTTGGTGTGTGATGTGTTGAGAATGGTTTGAAAGGCTTATTGACTCATTGTTGATGTTGTATCACGATTGTGTTGTTGTGAATTGTGCATTATTATGAAAACGGTCATCTCTTCATTATTTATGTGAACATGTCATTTGCATTGATTCTGAGACATGGTTGTGATAAATGTTATGTGAATTGAGAAAGAATAAGAAATTAAAGAGGATGTACCATTTCAAGGGACGCGTCGCACGCCGCGACGGATACTATATTTTGAGGGACATGTCGCACGCCGCGACGGATACTATATATCAAGGGATGTGTCGCGCATCGCGACGGATACACGGATACTATATTTTGAGGGACATGTCGCACGCTGCGACGGATACTATATATCAAGGGATGTGTCGCGCACCGCGACGGATACTATATATCGAGGGACGTGTCGCGCGCCGCGACAGATGCTATATATCGAGGGTCATGTCGTACGCCGCGACTGATACATGGACAAATATGTCCCCCATGGATCCCATACTTAGAGACATCGGGTTTGTATTGTTAGGTCAGACATGCATCGCTATTCTTGACATTACATTTCATTGAATTGCACATCTTTATCATTGGTGGACATGATCTTGTGTGTTGTTGATTTTGTGAGTGCCTTTCTGTGGAACCTGAGATTGATGAATATTAAACTTGTTGTTAAGGATATGTAATTGTTAAAGTGTTGTTGTTGAGTTGTGTGCTATGTAAATTGTGAACTATTAGGTTGGGCTGGTTTTATGCAGGTTGTAGTTGTAGAGGTTCGGTTGGGGTATAAGGAGTACCCACATTTTATTCCCTTAGATTGTGTTTAGAAGTTTACTTGTTGAGTCTCGTGTCCCTTGCTTCTTCCTTTTTAATAGGTTACTAGCCTGAACCTTCGTGATACTTTCTCTTCTTTCCTTGTCTGAGGCTTCTTGTGGAAGTTTGTGAGGTAGCTGCTTGCCATTTAGGCTGACCTTCTTACTCTTATTTATGATCTTGTTATATTCTAGAAACAATGTCATTTGAGACTTGTATTTTTCTTTTGAATCAATTGTAATACTTTAAAGGCTTGTACACGTGATAACCAGGTTTTGGGGTTTTATTAAGTTGACTTAGTTATCCGCACTTATGATATTTTGAGATGTCAATTTGTCTTACTTCCGCATTTTTGTGATATTTGAGTTTTAGGTTGACTTGTCTTGATGGATAAGATGAGTGTCATCATGTTTATTTTTGGATCGTGACATGTATTTTGTATTTTCATTAGTCAGTTCTCTTGTATAAATAACATTTTTGTACTTAGTAGCTCATATACCTGTGACACTAGGTCCAGAGATTTGGTTCTTGTGTCAGTTTGTCGTTCTTGGCCATTTGGATCTGTTTATATATTATGTATCGTACTTACATTCTATACTACGGCTCTATTCTATATCCTTATTCCTTTTTCCGCTTGTCCTTTATTATAATTATTATCAAATTGCTATCTTCCACCAGTTCTTTCTCTCCAACGGCTTTCTCTCCATAACCCAACGACTTTCTCTCTGTCGACGCTGGAGAAACTGAGAGACACCAGCGCCATCTCGAGCACCAGCGCTGCTCCGACCAGGCGGCAGCTCCGACGGGATTGCTCCGTTCCCCTCTTTCTCTTTCTCTTTCCCTCTCCTTCGTTCTTCTTCTCCGTCTCCTCTTTCTCTTCGTCTGTCCAGCAGCCGACGAGGACTACCAGCAACCACTGGACAGCAGCAGCCGGCGACAACCCACGACAGCAACATCTCCGGTCAACAACAACCAACGAGAGCCAACTCTGACTTCGGCAAGCTACCGGCCAAACAACAGCGCACCATCAGTGCTACTGTTTGTCGCCGGAGACCAACCAGATCTGGCCGGAAAATTGCCCAAAGACCACCGAAGCCCTCCATCTTCACCGACCAGGTTCTATCTATCCTGTCTCTCTTTCTTTCTTGATCTGAATCTATTTTCTGGGCCCTCTCTTGCAGATTTTGTGTTTTTGTTTTCTACTTTGAAACCCTTCTTGTTAGGTAAGTTAATATTGCTTGGTAGGTAATTACACCGTACTTTCAATAATTTGAAGAGCATAAGAGTAGATTTTAAGGTTACCTGATTGTGCATTGTGCGCTACACTCTGATTATCTGTATTTTTTATTTCTGATTGGCATTTTAGTTCAGATTAGGGCTCCATCTTCTATATTCCGGATCAGTACTGTCTTGTTTTCTATTATAGTTTGGATCAGTGCTTCAGCCTTTAGTATAGTTGTTGCTATCTTGTCTTTTAGATTATACACCTGTTGCAGTATTATTAAGTGTTTTCCTGTGTAGATTTTACATTAGATTCAGTATCTTTCTAGTGGATTTGGTTTCTGATGGTGGTATTGAGTCATGTCATCGGTTGAGGCCGAGGACGAGGGAAAATAGTGGTAAGTGGGTTACGGGTTCCCATAAATTGAGGGTAGGATCATGGAACATAGGTTCGTTGACGGGGAAGTCCATAGAGCTAGTGAAAATTGTCAAGAAGAGAAAGATAAATATATCTTGTGTCCAAGAGAATAGATGGGTAGGTTCCAAGTCTCGGGATGTCGACGGGTTTAAGTTATGGTACTCAGGAGGCTCAAGGGATAGAAATGGAGTGGGTATTTTAGTGGACGGGGATTTGAGGGAGCAAGTGGTGAAGGTTAGGAGGATCAATGATAGGTTGATGACGATTAAGCTAGTCATTGGAGGATGTACTTTGAGTGTTATTAGTGCTTATGCACCTCAAGTGGGCTTGGACGAGGAGGCCAAAAAGCTCTTTTATGAGGATTTGGATGAGGTAGTTAGAGGTATATCAAACACCGAGAGAATTGTCATTGGTGGAGATTTTAATGGCCATATCGGGGCAACTTCTAGTGTCTTTGATGATGTTGATGGAGGCTTTGGTTTTGGGGAGAGAAATGAAGGTGGAACTTCGCTTATGGATTTCGCTAAAGCCTTTGAGTTGGTGATTGCTAACTCATGCTTTCCCAAGAAGGAGAACCACTTGGTTACCTTTCGTAGCTCGATAGCTAAGACTCAGATAGATTACTTACTCCTTAGGAAGGGTGATAGAGGTCTCTGTAAGGATTGCAAGGTTATCCCAAGTGAAAATCTTACTACCCAACACAAGTTTTTGGTGATGGACCTTGAAATTAAGAGGGATAGGAAGAAGAAGATTGTTTTTGATCGACCGATGATTAAATGGAGTGGCATGACCCCTGCCCTTTCTCGGGAGATGGGCGAGAAGTTGACTGGGATGGGGGCTTGGAGTGGTAGTGAGGATGCGGACACCATGTGGAATAAAGCAGCTAGTTGCATTAGGGAAGTTGCTTCAAAGGTGTTGGGGGTATCAAGGGGTAACTTTGGAGGCCATAAAGGAGATTGGTGGTGGAATGGGGAAGTCCAAGGCAAAGTGGAAGCAAAAAAGGCGGCATACACAAAGTTGGTGGAGTGCGTAGATGAGGAAGAGAAGCGGACGCTTAAGAAGGTTTATAAGACGACAAAGTGAAACGACCCCAAAAAAATGCCCGAAAATGTGCTTCGGAAACACCTATAATTGTAATTTCCATATATCTCAAAATCCGTTTCGTTTTTCGAAAATCCGACTTCATATTCTTGTTTAGGGGGTCAAATTGAGTGGGAAATGGGTCTAACCCAAATTTTAGAGCAACCGTATCAAAATCCAAAATTTCCAAGTGAAGCCTTTTTCGAGGGTCTACTTTGGAGGGTCATATCTCCTAGCACACAAATTATTTGGTGGCCAATAATATATCCATGGAAAGCCCTTTGAGTTAGCTATCTAACGCACTTCGTTTCACCTTATTCGGAGTTCGGACGAAGAAGTTATGCCCATTTTCGTAAAGTCTGTCCGGCAGAAAATCCAAATTCCAGTAGCTGATTTTACTGTTCATCTACTGTTCACCCGCCTGTTTTTTTTTCTAAGTGTTGGACCCTTTTTTTCAAAGGACTTATATTAATTCCTAGATACCATAATCCAATTCCCATCCCAAAAAAAAACATTTCCCTCTCTACAATCCTCCATTTAAGAAGAAGAAGAAGAAGTGGGAGCTAGGGCTTTGGATTCAAGGCTTTCTTCATCAATTTTCGTGGGAGATCATAGCAAAGGTATGGGGGTCTTGATCCTTGTCTAATTTTCCATACAAGGAGCCAAATCCAAAGTTACTTCAAAATATGAAAAATCTAGGTTTTCACTCAATCTCATGGGTTCTTCCATCAAATGGTTTTAAAAGGTTTCTAATGGCACTTTATGGTTATATTGTTGTTGTATTGACGATTTAAGATGAAAATACTCCATGAACCCATGATTTCTCTCTATTCCTAGTTTATGCCTTTATGAAGTGGTTGCTAGATAATGAATGTATATGAATCAAACTTGTTTAAAGGTCTTTAGATTGTTGAAGTATGTCATTACCCATGCTTATTTTATGGTGTATTGTTGGTGTATTGGTATGTGAGGCTTATGGCCTTAAAGGCATAGTATGAGAAATTGGAGTGTTATCATGACATTATATGAATGAGAATCCAATGAAGATAATGTGATCATGTTATGAATGTAAAGGTGTTGTTGTAGGTTGTTCACTGTTTTGGTTGCATAATTACTACCCTAATTTCCATGCTCTTTGATTTCATTACATGCCTTCAAGGTGTTTGACAAAATGTCCAACTATGGAGAATTGATAAATTGATGTTTTAAAGCTTGAGTTATGAGATGTATGGAACTTCAAAGATGTGTTGATGACAAACTAAGCTTGTGTATATGTTCATTCCATACGTGAGATTGCATTAGAGCCTAATGAGAATTTCCTATATAAAGTGTTGCATGACCATGCCCGGTCCGGGGGAAAAGAACCGGACAACCATATGAGAGGTTTATATCTCACCACCTAGGATGTTTGGGGTGTGACCAACAACAACCATATGAGAGGTTTATATCTCACCACCTAGGATGTTTGGGGTGTGACCAACATCAACCATGTGAGAGGTTTATATCTCACCACCTAGGATGTTTGGGGTGTGACCAACATCAACCATGTGAGAGGTTTATATCTCACCACCTAGGATGTTTGGGGTGTGACTAACATCAACCATGTGAGAGGTTTATATCTCACCACCTAGGATGCTTGGGGTGTGACCAACATCAACCATGTGAGGGGTTTATACCTTGCCACCAGGGTGTCCGGGTGTGAACGGCATCCCCCATCCTAAGTTGGGGTTATAGATTGGTTGGATCATGCATACACATATGATATCTACTATTAGTATAGATTTACTTAAACATGTTTTGACTTCACTTTGATCATGCATCCTCATATTGTTATTCATAATGCCTATGAAACTATTTCTTGTATTTCGATTGTGTCCTTGTTTATTGTTGTGTTGCACCCTGCATACTTAGTACATTCCAAGTACTAACGCATATTTTGCCTACATGATGTCACCATGTAGGGACCGGAGCTACTCTTGATCCTTCTCTCCATTCACGTGGCTAGTACGACGCTTATCCGAGTTTGTTGGTGAGTCCTCAATAATTCGAGGGCTATGTTATGTTTCTTACTCCTATGTTTTGAGACTTTAGCTTGCAATTGTATTTTAACTATGAGGGGAGCCGGTAATATGTCATGGCCCCCGTCCTATCTATGTATGTAGAGGTGTGAGTTGGACAAGTATTTTGTAAACGAGCTTGACTCTTATTCTATGATGTCATTTTGAAATGGTTTGCCTTAGTCCCTATTTCCCGTTAATTAATGTTGAATGTACTTCCGCGACCGATGAAGTGTGATGACAAGTTTGAGAGGCTTGTTTGGGGTTCCTTCGGGTTCCTCATTCGCCATGTCACGTCTAGGCCCTAGGCTTGGGTCGTGACACAAAGACAGAAGCTAAGTTAGTAGTTATGAAGGCTAAGACGGCAGCTTTCGAACGCTTGTATGTCGAGCTGGGGGACAAAGGTGGGGATAAGAAATTGTATAGGCTCGCAAAAGCAAGAGAGAGGAAGGCTCGCGACTTGGACCAAGTGAAGTGTATCAAGGATGAGGAAGGCAAAGTATTGGTGGAAGAGACCTCCATCAAGCAAAGATGGCGAAGATACTTTCACAAACTTTTAAATGAAGAAGGGGACGGAGACATTGTGTTGGGTGATTTGGCGCACTCTGAAAGACTTCGGGACTTTGGGTACTATAGGTGTTTTAGGATCGATGAGGTTATACGTGCTATTAGTAGGATAAGCAGGGGAAGAGCGACCGGACCCGATGAGATTCCGGTGGAATTTTGGAAGAGCACGTACAAGGCAGGTATAAAGTGGTTAACTGGGCTGTTTAATGTTATTTTTAAGACATCAAAGATGCCTGATGAATGGAGGTGGAGTATAATGGTTCCGTTGTATAAAAACAAGGGTGATATCCAAAACTGTAACAACTACAGGGGTATCAAACTGCTAAGCCATACTATGAAGATTTGGGAAAGAGTGGTGGAGATGAGGGTGAGAAGAGGGGTGTCCATTTATGAGAATCAATTTGGATTCATGCCGGGACGATCGACTACCGAAGCCATTCATCTTATGCGAAGACTGGTAGAAAAATATAGTGAAAGGAAGAGAGACCTACATATGGTGTTCACTGACCTTGAAAAGGCCTATGACAAAGTACCGAAGAATGTCCTCTGGAGGTGCTTGGAGGCTAGAGGTGTCCCGATGATTTATATTAGGGGGATAAAGGACATATACGGTGGAGCCAAGACTCGGGTTAGAACGGTTGGAGGAGACTCGGAACATTTCCCAATTGAGATGGGGCTGCATCAGGGATCAGTCCTTAGCCCTTTTCTATTTGCTTTGGTGATGGATGAGTTGACGCGGTCTATTCAGGAGAAGGTCCCATGGTGTATGTTATTTGCGGATGACATAGTACTGATTGATGAGACGCGGGACAGAGTTAATGCGAGGCTGGAGGTGTGGAGACAAACGCTGGAGTCCAAAGGGTTCAGGTTGAGTAGGACCAAAACTGAATATTTGGGGTGCAAATTCAGTGATGCGTTGGATGAGGCAGATGGGGAAGTGATACTTGACACACAAATCATTCCTAAGAAAGAAAGTTTTAAGTATCTTGGGGCTATAATCCAAGGAAGTGGTGACATAGACGATGATGTCACACATCGCATTGGGGCTGCTTGGATGAAATGGAGGCTTGCCTCTGGAGTCTTGTGTGATAAGAAAGTTCCACCTAAACTTAAAGGTAAGTTCTACAGAGTGGTAGTTAGACCGGCCTTGTTGTATGGAGCGGAGTGTTGGTTGGTTAAGAACTCATATGTTCAAAAAATGCATGTTGCGGAGATGAGGATGTTGAGATGGATGTGTGGGCACAATAGGAGCGATAAGATTAGGAATGAGGTTATCCGGGAGAAGGTGGGAGTGGCCTCAGTGGTGGACAAGCTGAGGGAAGCGAGACTGAGATGGTTTGGGCATGTGAAGAGACGGTGCGCAGACGCCCCAATGAGGAGGTGCGAGGGGCTGGTTGTAGAGGGTACGTGGAGGGGTAGAGGTAGGCCTAAGAAGTATTGGGGAGAGGTGATTAGACAGGACTTGGCTCAGCTTCACATTACCGAGGACATGACTCTAGATAGGAAGGGGTGGAGGTCGCGTATTAAGGTTGAAGGTTAGTAGGGTTAGCGTGTTGTCTTTCTTTGCAAGGGTATGGGTTGGTAGCGTTTGTAGTAGTCCTAGCCTGACACTTGTAGTTCTTGTGTGTGATCCTATAGCCATATGTTGTTTACTGTGTTTCACCTCTCACAGTATTTTCTTGATGTTATTGTCTCCTTTGTTGATTATGCACTATTTTTCTTATTGGATATTATGTTTTATATACTGTTTCCTCTTCTTTTACTTGGTTTTGATGTACTTGAGCTGAGGGTCCTCCGGAAACAGCCTCTCTACCTCCACGAGGTAGTGGTAAGGTCTGCGTACACTCTACCCTCCCCAGACCCCACTTAGTGGGATTTCACTGGGTATGTTGTTGTTGTATCTTCCACCAGTTAGTTTTAGGTTTTGGCTTGCCTACCCAGGGTTGTGCTAAGCGCCATCACAATTTGATTTCAGGTCGTAACATTAGTAAGTAAAAACAAATGAAACAAGTAAGAGAGTGAAGCATATGGAGTTTCTAGCTTTGTTGTTGTTACCGAGACTGGATCCAAAGACCAAAGGCGTAGGTCTTAGCTCCAAAAATGTTTGAGGATAAAATGCTTAAAGAACAAGTAAGGTAAAGCAAATTTGCAGCTCAAGCATAAAAGAGTTTTTTGGAATCCAGGATAACCCGCAATCACTATAACCTATGCCACAGTCTCTGTCCTTCAGGTGAGAACTCTGTGGTGAGCACTTTGTGCGCACTGAGTAAATTCTCCACTGTGTAATAGCCTGCAAACCACATAGGGATATAAACTGCACTAGGCAAGTCCTATGCGACATGCTCGACTCAGAAGACATTGAGTGGAGATTAATCCCGAATCATCGGATAACCACCCTCCAAATCAATTGAGTCATCCCAAGGACAAGAATAATTGAATTGTAATTGTATTTCTAAAGTATTAGAATGTCTTTGCAAATGAATGGAGTAGACTATTGATAAGTTATAATGGTGGGAAAGTAGTCAATAAGAAAGCTTCACTCGAGCCTTAAAGTATCTTAATCAATGGTTGAAAGCCACGAA
This sequence comes from Solanum verrucosum, assembly GCF_900185275.1. Classification (NCBI taxonomy): domain Eukaryota; kingdom Viridiplantae; phylum Streptophyta; class Magnoliopsida; order Solanales; family Solanaceae; genus Solanum; species Solanum verrucosum. The sequence continues at coordinate 3,551,743 of NW_026020329.1, forward strand.
GTAATATTCATGTCATGCTCAGATGAGCTGTATGACTTTGTCTGCGCCACCTGCCCCGTTTGTCTCTTCATTGTGTCCCTTCCTTCTATTGCCACGTGTTTTAGCCAATTTTGCCCAATACATAGGTCTAATTTACATCATTAGTTTAAAGTTTGTCTACACTTTGTACACGTTATAAATATTTTAAGATAAATTGACTAGCTGGCCACCTCACAATTTTTTTATTGTTTTTTGTTTGGCAAAGTATTGCTATATATAATCATATAGATATGTTGTTTGAAAGTAGATATGATGCTGGAAGTCAAGTAATGGTACAAGGAAAATGCCATAAAATTGAATCAGAATACCAACATTTTCCCATTATTATTATACAAATAAAGTAATGTTAGAGGGAACATGTAATAGCAAATGTTTTTACTCCAAAAGATTCCAACTAAACTCATGTGATTGCTTCACTCTTTTGGAAGTATCTTACTTGTTTATATCCAAGGACTGGCGTGTCTGGCCCCTCCATCTACGTGCTCAAATTAGAGGTTAGTAATTGATAGTTTATTGATTTGGAATGATCCGTTGGGTTGTTTTGAGTACTCAAACTTTTGTTTCTAAGATTGAATTTATTACGTATTTTATGACTTGTGATGATGCCATGATGGATGCCACAAGTTCTGCGAGACTCGGGTATGTTTTGAAGAAGAAAAATCAAATCTCGTAAGGTCTTAAGTTTCACGAACTCAAACTTTGATAATATTAAAGCACAACTTTGAGAAATTTTTTTTAAAACAAATTAAAATCTGGTGATGATAATGTGTTGTAAAATAAAGCTCAAAATACTAATGTAAAGACTGAAATAAGATAATCTGTTATTTTATGTTTGCCCTGTATATCTCGAAAAGCCTCATTTTTTAGCAATTTAAACAAGAAGTAAGTGCGAATTAAAAGCGTTACAATGAATCAAACTTGGGAAAATGGTCTAAAAAATATTTCAACTTTGGCCGAAATTAACTTTGGCCGATACCAAACTTTATGGAGGACCTTTTACCCTATACTATTTAATAGTGTATTTTAAAGGTATATATGTGCCCTCGTGGACACGTTACTATTTATAATTATGAAATAGTTATGATGTCCACGTGGGCACATATATACCTTTAAAATACACTATTAAATAGTGTAAGAGGTAAAAGGTCATTTTCAAAGTTTGGTATCGTTATAGCAATTTTGGTCAAAGTTTGAATATATTTCAGACCATTTTCCTATCAAACTTCAAACAATAAGAATTGTGTTAAGAATGTATCTTGACGGGGGAGGTTACGAAGGCATAGAGACCAAGAAAAAGGTCATAAAAATGTGAGAATTTATATATAATAACTAGTAAAATTACTCGCGCTTCGCGCAGGAATTTAATACCACTGAATTTATAAAATAATACTTAAAATCTATCAGTCATTAAAACTAAAACACTATATTATCTTATATACATTAGTAACAAACATTAATAATGTAAAGGAAAATGAAAATTATTAAATCTTATCATTTATTCTTAATAACATAGTCATAAGTTAATGACCGTAAAAGTACATACCGGATTTGTAACATAAGCAATGGTGTCAGTGTGCCACTCAACCAGTGACGGATCCAAGATTTCTGTGGAGGGGGTTAGAAATATAAAGAAGTAAACATGTGAAAATTACAAGATAAAAAACTAAGCAAGATAGGAGGAAACTAGTAATCTGAATCCAATAAGTTTAACTTGCCTTGTCATGCCGCATTTAATTTTTTTTACTTGTCCCTTTTACATCGAGCTTTTTAAAAAAAATATTTCTTGTGCTTTTTTTCTCTTTTAAATTGCAGTGTTCTACTTTATTTTTTGAATTTTTTTTAAAATTCAACCACTAAGATATTATAATATATATTCATAAGATAAATAATTGACATCGTCAATTTTTTAGTTCATTTAATTCAATTTACTAGGTTAGTCATTCGTGAAAAAGACAAATGATGAATAGAACAAATAAGTTTAGTTTAGTTTTCATCTTTTTAAAATCGAACTGAAACAAAATAAGAAATAAATACTATAAAATTAAGGGGGGGAGGGGGGGGGGGAATCAATTAATTAGATTTTATTAAAAGATTATACACGACTTTTAAATTTCTTCATTCGATTAACTTTAATTTAATTTATTTTATATAATATTTTTTGTAAATCACTTTCAAATTTAATAATAATTCATTGTTAATACATGGAAATAGACTTGTGCAAAAATAAAATGAGAATTATAAATAAGAAGAATAAAAGACAAAAGTATCTAAAATATGTCTAATAAATTTAAACAAAGATAAATTGAGAAAAAGAAATAGCATAGAGAGAAAAATAAAGATAACAAAAATAATAAGAGAATTTTTTTTAAATGTCAATATTTTAACATTTAATTGGATCCAATAGCAACACTTTCAATATTTAGTAAAAATGTCATAAATTTAGTTTGTTATGTATCTTATTTATGTTTTTATTATTTATTTTAATTTAAAGAATACAATATTTATATAACAGATTGGAGAAATTTAGGGGAGAGAAATATTTTAAAAAGGAACAAACGCTTAAAAGTCTCATTAGTTACAAATAAAAAAATAATTGAATGAATTTTCTCATTATCGATGTTGAAGTCTCAGTTGAAAAAAATCCGTCGACAATCAAGTTTTGGGAAAGAAACTCGATAAAATTGGCGGAATATACATTAGATCAGATATTGGTTAATTGCTTCATCCTAATCTGTATGTAATTGATTATAATTTGATATGAGTTTTTTTAGATAAATTTAAATCGTATATATTTTCGTTTAAATTGTATGTATTGAACAAGGTATTGAATCATTAGTTTTGCTGGATTTGTTGAATTTGTTTGCTTGTCGAATACGTAAATAATGATTGATTGTAAAAATACAGACTTTTTTTATTGGTTTTTTGTTGTAACTTTTGTGAAAAAAAAGTGTATCTATAACGGAATGCAAATTTGAGGAGGTACAATTTTCGACAACAATTTGTACTGTATGTTTGTTTTATTTTTTGAAATAAATTGTATCCCTAATAGAAAATTATATGATAAAAGTAATGAAAATGTATAAGTGGTTGATCTGAATATAAGTTCGATAAGTGTGTAGGATACGTAATATGTTGGCAGATAAGAACATAAATGTAAATAAATCGTATTTTAGCTTAGCTAGGTCCAAATACAAAATATGTTGGAGGTGTCAATTGGAAATACAATTTTATTGTGCTATAATCTTGTTATTGTTTGTAGCATATATTTGAAAATGGAAAATATAGTTTAGTTCAAAACATGGTACAAGTACTATTGTAAATATATAAATTTGTAATTTGGATACAAACACGGGTAACATCTCTAATTATGTATCTAGTAATGACTAGGGTATGTTTTTTTTTGTTTGGTTGAATACAAAGCATATATGGGGAGAAGAACAAGAATTCTTGTAGTACTTGTGGGCACAAGGGGCATAATTGGCGGTCATGTAGGAATGGACCACGAACTGAATAGTTAGATATGTTTGATTTTTTTTGAAAAGTAATTTGAAAGTGTTTGTAAATATCGTTTGTCCTCAGTTTTATGTAATTGATGTTTTGATCATCTTTAATGAATATTATATTTCAAAATGTATTTGTATGCCATTTTATATTTGTATCCTATTTTGTATTCATTATAATATATTACTAAAATGTTCATATTCAGTATAAGTAAAATGGATACAAAAATTAAACTAAGATAAAGTAGTTCTTATACCAAAATGAAAATACAAAAAAAACTGTTGCGAAACAATGATGATATAGATTGAATGAATTAACAAATACAAAAAACAATTTGGTATTCATATGCCATTTTGTATCTGTATTTGAAAGATCACTAAATATTCCGACCTATCACATTGTATATGAATAATCGTGACAACACACATTGTATATGTATTTGAAAGATCACTAAATAATCCAACCTATGTTACTGTATTTTAAGGCATAACCATTTGTATTCAATACTCTATGGAGAGATAAGAGATATGCCATAATGAATGCCAACACATGAAAATAAATTAAATTATAAAGCACACAACACAACTACAACTAATATGCCATAATGAATACAGAACAATCAAGAAACAGGTAATGAATACAATTTGATATAGCATCATTGTTTGTTATAAAAGAATTCAGATGTTAATATGTATCATTGCTTTCCTGGATACAACCCTCTTAAAAGGATGATTCCAAATACAAGATACAACATATGCAATCAATGAAAAACTATATATATATATATCAAACCTTTTTAATGATAAATCAAAACTTCATACAATCAAAATGATAAGTATGCAGACTAAACTGCTACATAATAGTTGATCAAAATGATAAGTATGCAGAATAAGCTGCTACATAAAAGTTAATGTATAATAGACAAAGTAGTTTAGAATAAAACAAGATTAACCATCTACTATAAATACACGACTATTATATTTCAATTGTTTCACAACCATCACAAACTATGTGAGGCATATTGGGATGCCTCACTATCACTAATGGCTCCGGGGTCAAGCTTCTGTTGGCCATAGTTTCAAAGAAGTGCAACATATCTTGACCTTAAAAACATTACATTGAAGTTACAGGTTGATTTCCTTGTCCATAAGACAATCATTCGGCATAATCAAGCATATAAATATCGCAATCCCTATGTATAATAAGAGAATAGAAAATTTCTAACTTAACTTGGCAAGCATATAAATATAAAAATTCTACCATAAAGTAACTTAGAAACTACATCACATAAATACAAAGTTATACCTTAATGTAACTTATAAATCAAACCAAACATATACAATAATTACAATAATCTAATGAATACACCAACTACGCCATAGTGAATACAAAACAATGAAATACTACTGAATGAATACAGTTAATATGTATCTTTACTTCAACTTAGAAACCAATCAAATAGCATCAATATTTCTTAAAAATCAAAACAAATGTATAAAGATTATTGTATCTTTACTTTACTGGATATGAACATGACTCTCACAATGTCAATAACTAGAAAATGATACATAAAGCATAATGAATACAATCACATGTAAAACAACACAACTAAAATAAATATGCCATAATGAATACAAAACAAACAAATAATAAGGAATGAATACAATCTGGTATAGCATCACAACAAAGTTACAACAAATATACCACAATGAACAAAAAATCATCGAATAAAAATTTATTAATAAAATCTGAAATAGCATCTTCATGTAAATTTTAAATATATCCTTGATTTACTGAATACCTACTTATGTAGAAAACAAGAAAGCGATGGTTCCAAATATGTGGTACATTATCAGAACTAACAAAATATCCCAGAATACAAAAATTCATTAAATTTGGAAATACAAAATACATACTAACAAACTCACAATAAATTTCCATAGACATTTCCAAATCTATTCAATATCAGTACAACTACTAAATGAATTTTGAATACAAAAAAAAATAGATCAAATCGCAGTCTAACATAAAATTATTGAAAAAATTGGTTCTTTAACACCTTCAACTGAACATGCAAATTACAGAACATGCAAAAATACATAAATACCTCTTTGCCAACTATTTGGTCTTCATCGTTATGAATTTGAGGAAGGTTTTGCACACCAATTGGGTCATATAAGTGTTCCGGTCGTCTCTCCTCCATCAATTTAACAGCGGATCCTACATTATCCGTTATTTCTTGAATAATACATAGATTAAAGGATGGAAAATCACTAGAAATTTGATGATTTAGTCGGATACCTCTAGTAAGTCTCTTAAATTAAGCCATTTGAGAGTGTTTTTGAGGTTATCAAATCCTAATCGAGATTTTAACTACAGACAACGATTCAGAAAGATTTAAACAACAATAAAATCATAAAACAAAAATAAAAATAGGATAAAAATGAATACCTTAATCAATGGAATTGTTGAGAATCTGAAACCAAAAATGGGGAGAGAGTGATATACGGAATCTGAATAATAGGGGAGAATTGAAGAGATAAATCTTAGAGAGAGAAAATAAATTATTATTCTTTTAATATGAGAAAGAGTTAATTGAGAGACGTGTAATCAATGTGAGGGAAATTAGGATACACTATTTTTTTTTTAAAATAATGGCATTTTTGATATTTTTACTAATATTTTTAAAGTATGGAGATTTTTATTAAATATGTTAGTTTTTTTGACTAGTTTGCTAATTTTCCCAAATAATAAAGCTTTACATTGAACCAAAAATAATGGGACATTTCATTGAGTTGGGATTTGAGCCCGAAACCAGAGCCCATTCAGACTTCCAAAAATAATGAAATGGAGTTGGATTTGAGCCTAAAGCAAGAGCCCATTCAACCTTTCAAAGTAAAAAAAAAAACAAATGGGAAAATGTTGCAAGTGGGAATCAAACCCAAACCCTCTCGATTAGAGTTGAACCCCTTTGCCGCTGAGCCATGCTTCTCTTTATACTTGAGGGAGTTCATTTTAATATATGTACTCATAAAATCAGAAAAAGACCTTATATATACAATGTAATTTTCGACGAGGGGATTCAGGTGAACCCCCCTGACCTCCACATGGGTTCGCCCCTGCACTCAACAGGAGCAAAGTACACAAATATTTATTTGTGAAGAAAAAGAAGAGGTTTAGAATTTTCGTTGTTTTAAAATGAGAGGAGATCCCTCTATTTATAGACAACAAAGGATAGTATGAACAAATGGTTATTGTGTCTTATCGGAAATGTTACAACTATTGGAAAAGTTGCAACCCTTCGGGAAGGTCACAACCTTTCATAAAAGTCACTACTTTTCATCATAAAAGTCGCAACTCTTCATTAAAGTCGCAACTTTCCATAAAAGTCGCAACTTTTCATAATAGTCGCAACTCTTCATTAAAGTCGCAAGTTTTCATAAATGTCACAACTTTTTATGAAAGACTAGTTTTAAAAATAAATAAATTAAAAGGGAATTTTGATTTGTGATGGCGCCACGTAGGCGGGCCTAAGATTTTCTTTTATATATATATATATAATAAAGCATGGAATAAACTTTTAGTGATGTGGTACTCTCTAAAGAAAAAAAAAAATTATATCGTTTCTCTTTCTCTTCTCCTTTTTTTTTTTTGTCTTTCATCATTGTTTTTCAGATTTTTTGTCTTATAATTTGAAGATAATATTTTAAAAAAAACATATAACCATAGTTATTGTTCAATTAGATGGACAATTAATACGTGCTAAAGTGAATAATTAGTACATATCAAAATATCCATGTTTCTTTTAGTCGTTAAAAAACTTGTAATGATAAAAAACTCTGAACTTGGCACGAAAACTTACTTTAGTACTTAAACTACACGGGTGTTTATATACCCCCCTAACATCTTTTAAGTGATTTTTTTCAACCCTCCCATCACCAGCCCAGCTGAAGCTGAGTGTTGTTGAGTCACACGCGTTTTCATTTGTCCACGTGTAGATTAACAAAATTCCTAATTAATTGCTTAAATCTCCATAATAATTTATTTTTTTTAATATTGAGCCAAAAATTAAAACCCATCAATGAATTTACTCCTCAATATACAAATTATAATTCAAATTTCAATTGCATTTTCAGTTTAGTTATACGATACCACCTTCCTCAAAAATTTTAAAAAATATTTGCATAAAAATGAAAATTATTAATGAATTGGGAGAAATCTCCATAGTTAATCTTTTGCCAACAATATCTTCAATTTTTTTTTAATGGAAGTCAACTTCATTCTAATAACGCTTTAAACTGATAGATCTAATAATCTTCTTTGATGTCAAAAATGGTGGGTGAATCAAACACCAAAAATTTTGTAAAAAAAAGAAAGAAACGATTAAAAATAGAAAGAAAAGAAGAAGAAGAAATGTGAAAGAAGTTATATTTGGAAGTAAATGTTTACTTGAACTAAATGAAAAGAAAGAGTTATGAGAAGAGAATAAAAAATGAAGAAGAAGATGCAGAAAAAGAACAAAAATTAAAAAAATAAATGAAGAAGAAGATCAGAAAAAGAAATATAGAGAGAGAAAAGTTAATTCAAAATAAAATATTTAAAAATTAGTAAAATAAGTTATTAAGTATGTTATCCAATAAAAAGATGACATGTGTTAGTTTTTTGGTGTCTTTTCCTTTTTCATGCGCTTATGAAAAGTTGGTGATACAAATTTTGCCACGTCACTCTTTAAAGGGTAATTAAATTCAATTCAAATTAAATTAAGGGGTATATAAACACCCGTGTAGTTTAAGTACTAAAGTAAGTTTTCATGCCAAGTTCAAGGGAGATTTTATGTTTTTTCCCTTTATTTATTGCGTATTTTGGTACACTATATACATTCATTAGAACTTACAAAGTGATAAAGTGGGACACTAGTCACCTAGTTAATTACATAAGAATGAAGTGTCAAAAACAGAGATAAACTATCTTACTTTTTTGAGTTTCATATCTAAACTTTTGGAAGTGTGAGTTTCATATACCTAAACTATCACTCATTAGTTTGAGAAACACACATCAACTAATATGTGTTGGTATGTGTGCAACAGTCTCTCATTTATTTTAAAAAATCTTGCCACATGGTATTCAACATAGACAAAAAAATTTATCACGACAAAAAAATGGATGTGATAGCACTCCTCTAATATCACCACGAAAAGTCAGCCTAAAACCCAACAATATGAAAGAAATGCATAAATAAACTAATAATAATATAAATGCTAAAAAATTAATCATTCTAAAATACCCCAAAAATCTTGATGTCATGTGTACAAGCCCTAGTGTAATAATACAAAATTTGAAAGATAAATAGAAGTCTCAATGTCATTCTCTCTCGAATAGAACAAATCATAAGTAAGGAATAACAGGGCTCGTCGGGATGCCAGGCAGTTACCTCTCAAGTATCCACAGAAAACCTTAGATGTAGATAGAAGAAGAGTAATCACGCAGATTCGAGCTCAGACCTACAGAAGTGTGGAAGCAAGGAGTTAGTACCAAACAACACGGTACTCAGCAAACAACCCACTAAAACAAGGTAAAATAGCTAGAAAACGAGAACTCTTTTCATCCCAATTAAACCACCTCAACTACAATGTGCATAGAAATCAACTCAACCTAACAATTTACAATACACAATTCACAAGGCTTCATAGTCATAGTTCAACAATTACATTTCATCAAATCATAAGTGTCAACTCATCAATCATAATAGTCAAAATCATCAATCACAAGTATCAAAATCATCAATCACAAGTATCAAAGTTATCAATTAAAAGTTCAATTATCACAAATGTCAATCACACTCGCTGGCAATAACCTCAACATCAATAACACTTACCAGTTGTGACCTCGGCATCAATATCACTTGGTAGCAATGACTTCGGCGTCAATCACTCTAAATGACAATGACCTTGGCATCAATATCATTCGCCGGCAATGACCTCAGCATCAATCACTCTCGTCGGTGATGACTTAAACATCAATAACATCGTCGGTAATGACTTCGGCATCAATCACACTCGCCAACAATAACCTTGACATCAATTACACTCACCGGCAATGACCTCGACATTAATAGAGTATATCTCCATATAGTGTTTTAGAATCAATGCAAATAGGCTTGTTCACACAATAGTGAAGATATAACAATCACAAGCAATTCACATCCACAACCATACTATCAAAGTATCACATTCATCACTGAATAAATATCAACACTCAAGGCAACTCACAATGCACATTATAATATTATCAAAACAATGTCTTTTTAGTTAACCCCGTCTCTATCATTAAGTTTATTCATTTTGAGCAAATTAACTCATGACCTCATTTCCATTACTCCCCAACACATATAAGAAAGAGAGTACAAGATTCTACAAGTCTTAACAAGCCTTAGAAGTTCACTTACCTTAATTCAATCAAAAGTCAATCCAAGACTTGAGTTTTTCCTTCCGAACAATGTCCAAGTCACCACAATCTAGTCAAACACGTATTCATAATGAAATTTTGAAACTAACAACACTCATATCAAGCAATTTGAATAAATGAGTGCCACGATCCAGACCGCCGTGATTGGGATCCACACTAACCCTTCGGTGGGAGAACCATTACTACAACCCAACTAAACAATTTAATGAAAACTAAGCATTTAAAGATGCGGAAGCAGGTTTAAATGACTAATTAAAATACGGAGTTCTCATAATTTTCGAAGGTCTAACAAACAGCTATTGCAGAAATTCAACCCCTAGAACTAAAGGTCATCGTACCAAAACTCTATTTAACCAACAAGTCTAAGGAAAAAGGGGGTGCAACCCTAAAACCATAACATAACAGCCCAAATAGATAGTCTGAGTCTGAAAATAATGAACTAAGTAAAAGAAGGATCTATGGCAGCCTGAAAGAACTGGCTCACCCTCGAATTCGGTCCCTATCAATAATCTCCTAACTGAGGTCTGTCAATAGTCGCCTGAAGATGCCATGTACTCAACAAAGAAAGAGCAAGTGCAGTATCAGTACACGAAACCACGATGTACTGGTAGGATCACGCGGCTACTCCCATAAGCACAATGTATACCAACAATTACAACACAGTAAGCACACAGAATGCATAATTCAGTTATCATTTTAGGAGCAACATACCATTTCCCAATTTCAATGACAGGTAAACATGAACATAATAATCACAAGTGGTCCTCTCATGGAACCCACACCCAAACTGTTAGTGTGTCGGAACGTGACACCCAATCCAATATACATGTGTCGGAACGTGACACCCGATTTAATTTATGGGTCAAAACGTGACATCTGATCTAATATATGTGTCGGAACGTAACACCCGATCCAGTCAGCATAACCACAATCATAATCACACCCATAATGAACAATGCTCATACTCATACAATCAAGTAATATGTTTATGGCATGTAATTGTTCCCACATAATCATTTCATTAGATAGATTGCATTTCCCATTCACATATATACGTGCATACAATGAAGTAATTAACAAGCATACATCACACAACAGGAAATCAAACCCTCATCTACTTCGAAACCAAGCCTGAATACTCCTAAAACACTTGAGCCTTCCATTTCTGAAGTCTTTCAGCTTATTCTTGGTCTATAAACAAGTAATTAACGCAATGATCAATAAACAAGGTCTAATATACCTGGATTATAACAAACTTATCAATCCAAGACCAAACCCATGATCCTAATGTTCAACTAGGGCTTTTCCCACCATCAACTTCAGGCCAAAACCCTTCCCCAACGATAATTACCCAAGGTTCTAAGTTCTAGTAATCGAAATATGGATTAAGGGAGTAATTAACGTACCTTTAGCGCTAGAAATCGTGGAAAACTGTCAAGAAGCCCTAGGTCGTCCCTTAGCTCTTAAGAACGAAGTTTTGTAGAAAAATAATGAAATTGGGGTTTTTCCCCGACTTAAGTCGCGACTGTCCCGCCGGAGTAGACCCCAACCCACCACAGCGGCCCCACCCTGGCGGGACTAAAACTACCCTTTCACTCTAGGATCAGTTTCGGGAGTTCTACTCGCTCGAATTTGATTCCATAAAGTCGTGCAGGCTCCTTAATGTCTTGGCTATCCACTCATGTAATTATATTACCCATTCATTACCAGATTTCTCTAGACTTCACCTAACTCAGATTCTATCCGAATGTGTCCTAGGCAAGAAATTTCCAAGTTACTACTCAGAAAGTCGTGCAGGCTCCTTAACGTCTTGGCTATCCACTCATGTAATTCCTTCTCCATTGGCTTTTCCATTATGACAGGAACATGTCATTACAATAGATACCAATTTACCCATCACTCATCCCCGAGTGACAACTAGGAAAAAATGGCTAAAGCAAGAGTAGAGTATTACTTGAGTAGTCGAATAACTACGGATACTTGTCTTACAAGTCCTTCTTGGTTTCCCAAGTAGCTTCCTCAATCAGACGATGCTTCTATTGAACTTTCACAGACTTTATCTCCTTGGTTCTCAACTTCTAGACATCGTGATCCAGAATTGCAACTAGTTCCTCCTCATACTGAAGGTCCTTGTCTGACAAAAATGAGTCTCACCTTATGATGTAATCTCTGTCCCCGTGATACTTTTTCAACATGGACACATGGAACACTGGATGGACTCCAGATAGCCTAGGCGGTAAAGCCAACTTATAAGCCACTGGCCCTACACAGTCAAGAATCTCAAATGGCCTGATGTATCGAGGACTAAGCTTGCTCTTCTTACTGAATCTCACCACCCCTTTCATGGTCTACACCTTTAGAAGAACTTGCTCACCAGCCTGAAATGTCATGTCCCTTACCTTGAGGTTTGCTTACTTTTTCTGTCAACTCTGGGCTGCTAGAAGCTTAGCTTGGATACTTCTCACCTTATCCTCAACATCCTTCACCAAATCAACCCCCAAAAGTTTCACATTTACAGCCTCAAACCACCATATGGGTGATTGATATCCCCTCCCATAAAGTGTCTCGAACGGTGTCATGTCAATGTTGGAGTGATAATTGTTATTATAAGAGAACTTGCACAGCGGTAAGAACTTATCCCGATGCCCTCAAAAGTCAATCACACATGCCCTCAACATGTCCTCGAACACTTAAATAGTTCTCTCTGATTGCCTATCCATTTGTGGATGGAAAGTTATGTTAAAAGTGAGTTAAGTGCCCAACTCCTCATTCAATTTTCCCCAAAGCATGGATGTGAAATGTGTACCACGGTCTGAGATGAAAGAAAGGAGCACCCCATGCAACCTCACTATTTCTTTCACATAAACCTTAGCCAACTGCTGAGCATTATAGTCTACTCTAATTGGAATGAAGTGGGCTGACTTAGTCAGTCTATCAACCATCACCTAAATAGAGTTAAACTTTCCCAAGGTCTTGGGAAGACTAACCACAAAATCCATAGCTATCATTTCCCATTTCTATTCAAGAATTGACATTCCCGGAAGCAAACTTGCAGGCCTATGGTGCTAATGCTTTACCTGGTGATAGTTTTGGCACTTAGCCACAAACTCATCTATGTCTTTCTTCATGCCAGGCCACCAATAAAGTCATTTCAAATCTCGGTACATCTTGGTCACACCCAGATGAATGGAATACCGCGAACCATGGGATTGTGTCAACATTTTTTGAATCAAGTCATCCATTTGGGGAACACAAATTCTTCCCTTAAAACTGAGTACACCCCCGCATCAAGAACCACATCTCGTGTCTTACCAAACATTGTTTTCTTTCTTAGCTCATTCAAACTCTCATCATCAAACTACTTGGACTTGATCTCCTCAATGAATGTGGGTTTAATCTCAATGATAGCTAACACCACACTTTTCTCTGAGATGCCCAACTGCATGAACTTAGACTCCAAGGTCTGAATCTCCTTGCTCAAGGGTTGCTTGGACACACCCAAGCAAGCTAAACTAACCATACTTACCGTCTTCCGTCTTAGTGCGTTTGCCATCACATTAGCCTTACGTGGATGATACTGGACGGTAACATCATAATCCTTGAGTAACTCAATCT